>NC_025998.2:66977983-67074032 GCF_000442705.2 Elaeis guineensis
GGCCCTCGCAACGGCCCTTATGCACCCCCACAGTCATGTTAGGAATAGGAGGAGAATCTCATCCTAACATGAGCAAAGTCGAAGGCCCGATTATTGAGAGACCAGATGGGAGGAGAGACCCTCGCAACGGCCCTTATGCGCCCCCACAGCTATGTTAGGAATAGGAGGAGAACCTCATCCTAACATGAGCAAGGTCGAAGGCCCGATTATTTAGAGACAGGATGGGGGGAGAGGCCCTTGCAACGGCCCTTACATACCCACACAGTCCTATTAAGAACAGGAGGAAAACCTCATCCTAGCATGAGCTAAAATTGACTGTGTCGGGAACAGGAGGAGAACCTCGTCTTGACACAAACGAAGACCTGATCATCCAAGACTGGATGAGGAGAAAAGCCTCCTCAATGGCTCCTCTACATTCCTACAACCCCACTAAGAGCAGAGGGAAAACCCTCACCCAGACATTAAAAAAAAAAGGGGAGGAGATAAAAAGGGAAAGCGATGAACTACGTCGGAGAAAAGGGGAAAAACAAACTACATCAAAGACACAAAGAACCTCGTCTCAATGAGGAAGGAGACTCTTATCAAAAACCCTATCTCTAAGAGGGAACACTACACTAGCCGAAGAAAATCGACTTCCTCAAGGTAATGAGAAGTTCGGACCCCCAAGCACGAGCATCGAGAGGAAGCGTCAAACTCGAATGGCCTCGAAAAGACCTTCGGTCATGAATAAAAAGGGCAAATCAACACGGTGATGATCCGGAACCTTCAAACAACGTCGACATCGAATAAGATAAAAGACAAAAAAAGCTCGGTAAACAATAACTCAAAGCAAGAATAGATAAGATAATGAGAAAATTCCTTTTTATTTCATTAGTAAAGTGTGCATTACAAAGCCTTTGAAGGCCAAAAAAGAAAAACGACAAGAAAAGAAAAGAATACATGAAAGAACAAAAGGTTAAAAAAAAAAAAGCTCTAAGGAAGCTCGGCTTCTTCTGACTTCGAACTCTCAGTTCCAGCCATCATCAGGGATTGCTTTAAGTTCTTAACTTCTTCTTCTAGTCCCCGGTGCCAAGGAAACCGAGGGCTTCGAGCCAAAATTTCGAGCTCATTCGCGAGATTGAGAAGTACTCGCGATCGAAGATGTACCATAAGTGCAGGCTCTGGGCGATCAAGGCGAAGCACGGCGGTGTCTTTCCATGCCATGAGCCCGAGGAGGTGCCGCCCAAGCCCGCCAAGAAGCCAGGACGCACCCGTCAACCAACCTTTTTATTAAATCCCTATTATTGAAGGGATTCTCCTCTGGATCCTCTTTGGAGCCGTCAGCCCTCTCGATGGCAGCCCTGCTGCAGCAGCTCTTGTGGGCCAATGTCTTCTTTCTCCTCCACCTTTCGGCCCCCGACGCCTCCTCGAGGCGAGACTCTGGAGCGGGAACCTCGGTCGGGGGGCTTCTTAGAGAGGCTCGGGAGACTACGAGCTCGACGTCGGAGGGGGCGTCGACGGTAATGGCCGCCTGGGCAGGCACAGCCGGGCTAGTCTCTTCTACCCATGCCCTCTTCGTCGCCCCCGAGGATGCGGTGCCTTTCATTTTGTGGGCCTTGAGACCCTTGGCCAGTATCCAAGCTGCATCTGCATCCATATCTGCAATGAAAGAAGTTCGGCACAGCTTAGGAAAAGAACAAGAAGAAAGGGGAGAAGCGAAAGTCGAAGCCCGGCATGGAAAGCTTCTTCGTATAAACAAAAGCAGCCGGGGGGAGGGGCGCTAGCCCGACCAGTTGGCCTGGGAAGCTCCAGCTCATACTCCAGAGGAACTCCGTACTGAATCCTAATCAGTGAGAGTTCGTCCGGAGTCAGAGAGTTGGGAATGGTGTCTGGTATGAAGATCGAACGAGGTTCATCTACAGAACTAAGATTTTGTGGGACCGAAACGGACGAACTCCTAGAACTGCTAGGGGAGGAAGTGCTAGAGGACATTATGAATCAAGCGAAAATCCTAAAAAATCTCAGAAAAATTGAGAAAAATAGGAGACAGGACGCTCGCGAAAAATTGAATAGGTGAAATGCAAAGGAGGAAAAATGAAAGAACGGCAAAAAGGAAAAGGAGGTTCTGGAACTAACCTAAGCTGGTCTGAGAGAAGCAGAGATGCAGAGATGGGGGTCGACCCAAAGAATGCCTAAGACCGAGAGGGATGCTGGAGGAGGACGAAAATCTCGAGAAGAAGAAGGGACTGAAGAAACTCTCACGCAAAGTGAAATCCCTGAAGGAGGGGGGCGTGTTTAAATAGGCAACAGGGTCCGACGCAATAATGATTGCAGATCTCCTCTGGCCGATCTACAACTGCCGCATGTCCCACTCACCATGACAGGTGGCTGAAGGCGGCTGAAGCTGACAGAATCATTATTGCACCGTACCTAGAGCAACGCTCCAGCAAAAATTTTGAAAAAATCTTTTTTGATCGCCTCGATTTGAAAAGACTCCAGCACCAGCATGCCAAACGCCAAAATATCTGAAAACAATCGAGTACGAAAATCGAGAAGGGCAACTTCAGCTGTAAAAATTTTTCTGTACTTTCTTCATTCAAAACTCAAACTCGAAAGTAGGGGGACTGGTGTTGGGTATAAAATAACCCCAGTCGAAGTTCGTAAGAGGCCGACCCTCCCAGGGCTCTTCCGGCTTCCGACCTTGTGCGGCATCTTTTTGAACTCCCTCGACTGTCCGAACTTCCATAATACCATTCGGACTCCCCCAGCAGCTGAACCTCCCTGACTGTCCGAGCCTCCATAATACCATCCGGACTCTCCCAGCGGTCGACCTTCCATAGTGTCCTCCAGATTTCTCCAATGGACGAACTCCTATCGTGCCATCCGGACTTCACTAATAATGAGCTCCTCCATTCATCTACCGGACTGCTCCAAACACCCTCTGAGCTTCACTATCAGCTGATTTTCTACAGTGATCGACTATTCTCTGAATCTCTTCCAGACTTTTTCCAGCCACGATCGACTCTACTCTAAACTTCTATTGCAAGCGGACTTCATCCAAGCTCCTACAAGAGCCGAACTCCGCCCGAACTTCTATAGTGGATAGATCCCAGACGAACTTCTACAACGGATGGGCTCCACTAGCTGGATCTCTACCCCAAACTTTTCTCGAACTTCATCAATGACCGAGCTTCTCTAGCAGTGGGACTCCTACAATAAGAAGACTCCATCTGAGCTTCCAGGGCAACTGGTCTTCGTCCGAGCTTCTACAATAAGTGACCTCCTTTAGGATTCCTGCAAGAGTCGGACTCCGTTCGAACTTCTACAATAGAATGAAATCCCGAGCTCCTCCAACGTTCGACCTTCCACAGTGTCCTCAAGACTCCTCCAGCGGATGAACTTCTACAACGCCATCTGAACTCCACTATTGGTCGACCCTCTGCCCTCATGAAATCGGACCTCTCCGACGAACAATCTTCCGACGAGCTTCCACATCAGGTAAATTTCAGACGGACTTCTCTAGCAATCGGACTCCTACCGGACTTCTCCAACAGAAAGTTTTCATCCGAGCTTCTACAGCAGATGACTTCCACCTGCAGTGTCAGCGCCTAAGGCATCCCACAACTGTGGACTCATCAGCAACCTCAAAAACATCCGATCTTCTCTTAGATTGCTGAGACAGAGAGCCATTCCACTCCACCAGACGTCCCAGCCGAGCTTTAGCATCCAGCCTGAACTCTCTGGCAAGTCACGACAACGGATACCACTCCACTTTCTGTAACAGATTCTATGTGGCCCCACTACTCTCTAGCAAGTCATGATAACGGACACCACTCCACTCTCCATAACAAACTCCACGTGGCCCTGAACGGCCCACTGACGCCACTACTCTCCATAACAAACTCCGCGTGGCCCCGAACGGCCCACTACCAGGCAGTTACGGACGTCGCTGTTAATCAGTTACCCTCTCCCATCTATAAAAGAGACCCCTAGATACGTTCTTCTTTAAGCTCTAAACTCTATCTTGAAACTCTATTAAAATTTCATTCGAGTACTCCATTTCTGTTGAGGTAGAGTACTGACTTGAGCATCGGAGAGTCTTACTGGAGAACCCCCAACTCCGGTTTAGACTTTTCTTGCAGGTTCCGACGGCGGCCACAATCCCCTCGACTCTAGCTTCTCCAGCATCGATGGAATTTTGCACCAACAAGTGTCTTAGGAGAAAAGAAGATTTTCAACCATCAAGATGCAATCTTTGTAAGAAAACTAGCACCCCAGTGAGATCAAAAGGCTTCTGATCAGATCAGAGTCTCGTGTGGATACCCATAGAGGCCGGACATTTATGCGGCTATAAGGGACCTTCAGAAGACATCCATGATCATTTGTTCACATTGAAGATTGATCCATATTCAGGTATGTTTTATATTTATTTATTTTTATTTGATTTATGTATCTGAATCTTATCTCACATATAATGATTCTGGTTATGGTTTGAAGATATGATCTTATGCATGCTTAGATTAAATTAGATTTAATTTGAAAAATTTTAAAATTTTACTGTGTACTCTTTTTGTAAAACATACATGCATAAAACCATAAAACTATAACAGTGGTATCAGAGCCATATCATATGCATGAGTTTTAGATTTAGATTTGAAATCTGTAGTGAAAAATTTTAGATCTAAAAGGTTTTGATGTTGTTCTTACATAAGGTTGTCCTAGCATAATTTGTTATGCTGTATGATTATCCTTGAATGATATTAAAATTTTTAATTAGATTAAATTTTTAGATCTAATTTTATAGTATATATATGATATATATTTTGTTATTTATATATGAAAAGAGTTTTGAGATCTGTTTTGATTCATATATGTGATATATGAAAGTAAGTTTAGGACTGAAATTTATTTCTATGATCTGAACTTATTTATGTATATGATACATACATATATGTATGATCTGAAATTATTTTGAGATCAAAATTTATACTTCATGTAAAGAATTTAGATCTAAAAATATTAAATTAAGATCTGAAATTAGTATTTGTGCATGAGGGATTGGTCATGGGTAGATCAAATTAGGTTATGTAATTAGATTACATCAAAGAATTTTTGATTTGATCACATTGGGTTAGAATCGATTTAGCAGTTGATCAAACCAAATCAAGTATTGATTAAGGTAAGGTCAATAGAGCCTAAGATCATACAATTATTTTTGATTGAATTGATTAACACCCAAATGTAGAATCGATTAAATCCAAGGACCTAATTTGGCTCTGGGGCTCAAGTCTAATCACCTAAGCTAACCTATTCGGATCAATTGTCTAATTGGTGTTTAAGGCAAGTAATTGAAAGGTGGTTATTTAATTGATTTCGTTCGCTTATCTGGCTAATTTATTGGTATCTAAGAAAAGCAATGGGGGGACCCCCACCAATCTCCACTTACCTAGCCAATTTGGAAGATTGAATATCAATTATAGTTACTTGATGGTTTGATTAAGCCCATGCCAATTACATCAGTCATGTGATGACTAATTAGATGAGACCTTAACCCAAATCTCTCCATCAAATATTAAGTCCAAGATCTTCTACCGTTGTAAATGTGCAAACGTGCTACCGATGTTGATTGTTCTCGGCTGGTCATAGTGATTCAGTTGCATCGAAAACATGCAACCACTGAGTTACTGTAGGGTAAAGATGGGGTTGGGCTCAATAACTGTTAGGTGAGGGACCCAATGATGGCTTTGCACCTACTTGTGAACGGTGGGTCTAGCTTAACTAAGGAGTGTGGGTAATAACTGTTAGGTGAGCCCATATGACTTAGAGATCAAGTAGCTGCAACATGCTTAGAGAAGCATTTAGACAGAGTTATCCATGCATCGATATTTATTTGTGTTACCAATAACTGTTAAGTGAGGTGCACGACATCGGTGGGACTGCAGCACCCACTAGAAATCCAATTATCGCATCAGAATTTTCATTTCTCCACCCGGAGAGTATGGAAGATCTGATAAAACAGTAGGAGTTTCCTTTTACATCTAAAAATCTCTAGTGCAAATCATAATAATAAGTACAAATATCCAATTAGAATCTGTGCTCTCTACTGTTCATTGTGTCAGCTTCCAACCATCTAGCTTGAGTCGTAGATATCAAATGATTAATTGAAATTAAGTACATAAACTGGCTCACAAATTTAAAAATTATTCTTAATTTTATAAAATTAGGCTATATTCTCTACCAGGTTATTCTAATGTTAACAATTTATCCAATTCATAGTGAACGAGCTATACTTGATGAGTGGATGGATAGTGATAATAATGATAGGTGATATGCATGAGCACATGTTCACTGCCTACGATGCGTTGATTCATCTGCAAGTATTATGAGGTGATCAGAGTCGCACAGCGCATGTGATGCATGATGGGCAGTCAATCTATGATCATTATTTGATAATGATCAAAGATATTAAGGAGCTTAAAATGTTCGATATGATATTGCACAAGGAATTGCTTGTGAATTTGATCCTGCGATCCCTGATTAGTTTATATAGATTGTTTATGTTAAGCTACCATATGAAAGACTATCGTGGCACCTCATCTGAATTGGTCAAAGTGTTGATAACAAAAGAACCTTGAAAGAGTTCAAAGGTAAATACCTGGAGAGCCTAAAGAAACAAAGACACACCTAGATTAAGCATGTCAAAATTGCTCAATACTATCCTTACGATTTTTTCTTCTCTCAGTTGAGCTATAGACTCTAGTGTAGAGTCGATGGGAAAGTAGAGGACAGAGGAAGTAACCCTTGAATTAGCTATAGGACAACAGTTGCTGTTACGGCCATAGGTATCTGTCCTTTGCGATAATCATTTGGATTAAGTTCTAAGAGACAGTCTCTATCATTTGCATGGTGATGCATATGTGAACTTAATTGAGAAAATAATGAATGCCATTAGATTTGAGAGATCCAAAATTGAGATAAGCTTAAAGTATATGTGGACCCCTAAGCTAGATCGTATTGGAAAAGAAATGATTAACAAACTGAAAGAATTATGGGCCTTTGGGCTTATTGATTGCTGAGTCAAATCTAGTTTATGTATCATCTCTTTAAGAAAATATGACTAAGCTACTCTTATAGGATAAGAGAAAAAAGATCACTAAGATACTTATCCTTGTACACGTTTGATGTGTGTAGCCCATGTGATGTGTTAACCAAAGAATTGTCTCTACTTTACATATAAGATATGGCATGATTTCATATTGGACTACTCTTAGTACATCTCAGCTCAACGAGATAAGAAGAGTCATGGGACAATATGAGATATGGTTTGGTCCATAATGAACTTCACTGACTTATTTATGTTTCTTTAGAGACATGCTTTATTTATATAGAATTGGGTTCTCTCTAAACCTGTTCCTACCATATCATATGAGATATGGCATGTTGAGAACTAAATCTTAGTTATTCTGAGATTTGAGGATGTCTAGCCTGTGTCGAGGATAGTAGGTGGATATATTAGAAGAAAGGTCTATAAAGCTCATCCTAGAAGAGTTTAGGATACTATTTTCTGAAAAGATTGCAATGTGATTGTAACCCAACATGCTATCTTCTTGAAAAATTGTTTAACCAAAATGAAGCAGTGGGAGGAAAGTTAAGCTCAAAGAGAGACTCTCTGAAGAGCAACGAGTTTTGAGACCTTAAGAACTTAATCATCATGAGCCAGTAGACATATATTCCTCCTCCACCTTGTACACACAGTAGGATCTCCAATCCTCTTGAAAGGTGCTCTGGTATTCTTAACAGAAGATGTACAGAAAGTCATTTCTCATGGGAGATGGGGAGCATAGAGATGATCCCAAAATCTGTAACAAGGCAATATACGACATCGACTCCAAAAAAAAATATGAAATAGCTTTACTGAGAAGAGATCTTCTAAAAATTTCTATATGAAATAGCCTATGAATTTCACTTCTTGTAATACATAATCATAAAGTCTAAGATAATCTTGGAGTTGGAACAGTCATTTTGATGATATGATCAAATTATTTGATTAGATACGAGAAATTAGTGATTTTCAAAAGGATTAGTGGGAGTGTCCAAAACTGACATCGATTAAAATATTGTTGAATATAGATTTCTTCATGAAAGACATAAAGTAGGTATCCTAAAAATCTATAGAGATAGATGTAATTTGATGCTTGTATTTTCACAGATAAAGTACAGAGACTGGATGCTGAAAAAGTTCAGCATAAAAATCTCAAAGAGGGGTCTGCTATCCTCTCGGGCATAGTCGTATGCCATAATATACTTGAACTGATATAAATAATACCGTAAATGTCATGAGTAGATATCAATTGTATCCAGGCTGTCAGTGCTGGATTGCTGTGAAAATGATCTTAAGCTCTTGAGAAGAACTAAGGATATGTTCTTAGTTTGGAGAAGGATCAAAGCTAGAAGTGGGAGGATACACCAATTCAGATTTTATATCTGATATGGATGGTAGAATGTCTATATCATGAGGTGTGTTCTTATGTCGATATTTTGGAAGGATTTCAAATAATCGATCGATGGAAACTGAGTACACTGTAGATGTGTAGGTTGCATTCTGATTTTGATGTTAGTTGCAGAATTGATTGTCAAGACATCAGATATCGTGACACCATACTGCAAAGACAATGGCACCATAGTCCTTGCTAAGGAGCCTAGATCTCACCAGATATCCAAGCACATAGAATAGCAAAACACACGACTACCTCAAGTAGAAATACATAGAGGTGCAGAGAGCAAACTCCAAATGTGATGTGGATAATCCACTGGTAAGTCACTTAGCTAGCCTAAGGCTAAAGCCTATCTTGTGAAGATGGAGCTTGGTACATGGCAGATTGGCTTTAGTGCAAGTGGGAGATTATTGGATGTATGCCCTAGAAGCCAATCTTGGCTGACATATTTCATATCTCTAGGATATGATTTTATACTTATTGGGTAGTTATATTACCATTCATATTTATGTGTCCATGAATCATCCAAGGGATTAACAAGATAATGACATATATTCTCAAAGAGTTAAGAATTTGAGACATGTGTCATTAATGGTTGATTCCTAAATTGCTCCTGGCCATAGGATCATCATGGGGATGGTGATTGATCCGGATAGATCAATGTACGGATTGCTTCCTTCAGATAGATGGATCTCAAGTCTGTAGTATAGAGATACTAGAGCGAAAGTGCAGGTGGTTGTTAGAGAACAACTAGCACTGAGCGTGACCAACATGAGAAGTCACATGGATATTTACTCACTCGTTAGTAATTTTCTCTATGTTGCTGTTATATGACTAGTTCTTTGATTTGAGATGACACTACTACTCGCAGTGAGACTGCTGGAGTTTGACTGACACATCAACATGGATCTCAAAGAGCCCTTATAGTGGATGTTGGCGATAGTTGATCTACTGTAGGAGTGGGGTATGCATCAAGATGGGATCTATCGACCCTAGCAGAAGGGAGTAGTCCTATGAGATTTAAGAAGCTGTATCCTTAAGTCTGTGGCCATAGTAGTGCGATTGATAAAAAAGAGTTTTCATAAAGTCACGTATGGACTCAAGCTGATTAAATCTATCATATGACCGATGTTGAGGTTTGATGATTCATCTATGACCTACTATCTGGTCGAGACTCATGATAGAGAGATTATATCATACATTAACTGTACTTAGAGGTTCATTTTTATTCTGCTGGGTTGTCACTATATACTACTAGGTATCACTGATGGATTGTGAGACTCATGAGAATCATCTTGATGATCAATGATCCTTGGTGGGTTGAGTTGAAATTGTTCCAACCCATTGAAAAGAATTTTAATGATATTGTGATAGCGATCACAATATATCTCACTACCAGATAGAATAGAATCTATGGGGTCATACACAAAAGAGGCTTTTGACTGATCAGATAGTTGAATTATGATTATGAATCGTAATAGGATTTGATTATCAATTTAATTGATAATTGATCTAGTACAAATATTGCATTATATAACTTACTAAAGAGTTAGTGAGTTATAGGAGGATTAATTAGTAATAGGATTACTAATTGGGTCAATTTGATTGAGCATTGGGGCTTGTGTCAAGTCTAATTTGATTGGATTTAATTTGACTCATTTTGGGTTTGATTTGATCAACTCTATAGGGTTATAGGATAACCCCAAAAGGATTGAAGGATTAGTCCCAATTGAATTAGAATTTGGGTTTGACCCAATTCTTAATTAGACTAGGATGTATGTATTCCTAATTAGACTAGAAATTTTTATTTTCATGCTGCACAAATTCTAATGGGATTAGGATTAAAATTGAGTTTGACTCAAACACCAAGAAAGAGTCCAATTGGACTAGGACTCCTCCAATTAGGAGACATCCAACCTAAATTAATTAAGCTCCAAATCAAATTTAGATTTTTATTTATTTGAGTCTAATCTAGTTTTAATATGATTAAGATTAATTGATATTTTAATTAGATTAAAATAGTAATTTAAACTAAGAGTCCTATGTCATCCAAACTTCCAATCCATGTACCAAAAGGAGTCCAAACTTGAACCAGTTTTGACGCCCCCTCACAACCAGATCTCATCCCATATTTGCTCCTCTTTTTAATGTGTAAGAAAGGCTTTAAATCCCCTTAGTTCATGTGTAATAGCTGGGTGAAATTCTTTTTGTTTGGGCAGCAAAAAGAGAAGAGAGTCCAATGCAAATTGGACTCTATCTCCTACTCTATCTAGACTCCGTCCAATGCCCTATAAAAACCCCACAATATGGGATGGTTTAAGCACTGATGATGACCAAGTTTTGACACCCAAAAGGAAGCTCTTTTACCATGGACAAACAAGAAAAAAAATAGAGGGTGCGGCATGCATGGGAGAGGCGTGAGGTTAGTTATGGGTTGATCCTTTCTTTCTTACACAACCAAAGGTTGGTTATTGAGATATCTCTATCTCCTTCCTCTTGTCCATGTTTAGATATGGTTGTCTCCTTCTCTATTTATCTAAAAGTTGGACAAAAATTATTACATCTCTATTGTAGAGATTTGGTATATGGATTTTAGGAAGAAAAGAGAAGAAAGGATTCTTCTCATAATCTCTAACATAGAGATCAAGATCTTCCTACATCTTATTTTTTAAGAGTATCTTAGAAGAAAGAAGATTTTTAACCATCAAGATATGATCTCTGCAAGAGAACTAGCATCTCGGTGAGATCAAAAGGCTTCTAATCATATCAGAGTCTCGTGTAGATACCCATAGAGGTCGGACGCTTGTATGGCTACAAGAGACCTTCGGAAGACATCCATGATCATCTGTTCACATTGAAGATTGATCCATATCTAGGTATATTTTATATTTATTTTTCTCTATTTGATTTTTATAACTGAATCTTTTCTCATATATGATGATTCTGGTTATGGTTTGAAGATATGATCTTATGCATGCTTAGATTAAATTAGATTAAATCTAAAAAATTTTAAAATTTTGCTGCGTACTCTTTGTAAAATATGCATGTATGAAATCATAAAACTTCAATACTTAGCTCTGATTTTTATCCAAAATCTAGCACCTAGCTCATATGGGATGCCCCATATAAATAGGTGAAGAAAGGATGTGAGGAAGGACCAAGGGGTGCCAACTTTTGGTGCTCCACCTTCTCACGTAGTGAAATAAATTATTCATTAAAATTTATATTAAATCCTAACTAAATTATATCATGATCAAATCTCAAAGTGTGTGATCTATTGAATTTTAAATCTAGCCAGCAGTGGATCCAGACTCTTGACGTAACTCTAATCAAATCAGATTAGTCAGCTCAAGAGTCTTAATCAACTAGAACTCTTTTTAATTAATTTTTGAATTAAACTCTTTTAATTTTGATGAATCTATAAGTCAAGATTGATGTCTAGCAATATGTCATGACTATCCGAAAGATTTAAAATTTTGATAAAAAATTATCAAAATATCCTTCAGTGGTAAGTTACCGTATAATTCAATCCTTCAGTCAAACAACATCCCAGATGAGCTGTGGGCATGAAAATATATCAAAACTAATTGTTTATCTATATGTATCTCTATCAGAAGGTGATGATTCAGTTGATGATATATTAAAAAAAAAATTTAATTATCATCTTACTTTGGCCAAAGACTTCCAAAATCATCAACCAATGAGATCACATAGGATGTTTGCTGTTCTTATTAGGAGTGACTAATCCCTTATTGATCACTCATAATCTCCATGCACACTTCACCGCATCCAAAACATCCCACAAAATGATTAGAGAACTAAGTTAGAAAGTGAACCAAAATATGGATTCATGTACACAAGGTACCATGGTGATCTTAGGTCAAAGGATCACTTACACAACTCTCACTAGAGAACCATCAGCTGACATATAAATAAGACCATCAGATATTCTCTCATTGATTTATTCAATGAACTCATTCTCTAATGAGCACCTACATCGTTGTGTTAGTGTCACCACATAAGTGGTTGTGAGATCAACCACTCTCATCTCTGAGCATATACATAATACATGCTAGTCTTATCTGTATCATTAATCTCTGACTCAATGAACCAATGACTGAAAATATTTTAGGTCATGGTTATCAAGATTTTAGGTTTCACTGATGTGATCTCATTATGGCTCTAAAATCATTATCCAGACCTGTAAAATTTATTATAATCTTAAAAATAATAAGATACAGCATATAATGAATTAAAAATATCTATTTTATTAATAATATTAATATCAATTATATGAGTCAGAAAGATAAATTATAGAAAATATCCTATCACATCCCATATGTGATTGACTTGTAGGTCATTATTCTTTCATAGATAATTATCTTGAATCTAAAATTTATTTTAAATTAAATTTTCAGATCATATAGTTGATATGTGAAAGCATGCATAAATCTGAATTTTGTTCTAGATCAGTTTCTAGTTTATGTGATATGAAGATACATGTATAAATCTAAAAATTAATTTGATTTCATTTATGATTCATATATGACATATGTGATTACATATTTAGGTCTAAAAATTATTATCAATATGATTCATAATTTATATATGAGATATATGACATCATATTATGATCTGAATTTTTGTTTAGATCTAAATTTTACATACATATATGAAATATATGCTCGTATGTTAAATTTAAAAATTAGTTTTATAATTTAAAACTTATCTTTAATGTAAAAAATTTAGATTTGAAATTTAGTTTTAAAATCTAAAATTTATGTTTGTGCATGAAGGTTTTGGTTATGAAAAAATTAAAAAATTAGATCATGTAATTAGATTGCATCTAGGACTTTTTGATTTGAACATAATGGGTCTAATTCGATTAAGTAATTAATTAAATCGAGTTAAGTATTGATTAGAATTAGGTCAATTAAGTTATAAGATCATACAATTATTGTTGATCAAATCAATTAAATCTCATGTGTTGAATCAATTAATCTAAGGATCTAATTTAGCTCGATGGCTTGAGCCTGATTTGCCTAAGCTAATCTATTTAGATCAATTGATCTATTGGTGTCTAAGATAAGTAATTGAGAGGTAGTTATTTAATTAATTTTGTTCACTGACCTGACTAATTTATTGATGTCTAAGGAAAGCAACGGAGGGACCCCCACCGATCTCCACTTACCTGATCAATTTGGAAAATTAAGTCTTGAATAAGATTGCTTGGCAGTTTGGTTTAGCCCATGCCAATTAGATTGATCATATGATGACTAATTAGAAGAGACCTAAATCTAAATCTCTCTATAAATATTATGTCTATAGGTCTTCCATCATTGTAGATATGTGGGTGTGCTACTAGTGTTGATTATTCTCGACTGATCACAGTGGTTCAGTTGCACTAAGAATATATAACCACTCTATTAGCAAAGAGTTGCTCCAGATTAAGGATGAGGTTGGGCCCAATAACTGTTAGGTGAGGGACTCAATGATGGCCTTGCACCTATTTGCAAATGATGGGTCAAGCTTAGTTAAAAAGTATGGTCAATAACTATTAGATGAACCCACATAACTTAGAGACCAAGTCATTACAACATACTTAGAGAAGTATCTAGACAAAGAGTTATCCACACATTGATGTGCATATTACCAATAACAGTTAGGTGAGGTACATGGCATTGGTGGGACTACAGCATCCACTAGGAATCCAGTTATCGCATCAGCATTTTCATTTCCCATCCGAAGAGTGGAGGGATCCGAAAAATTAGTAGAAGTTATTGTTTACATCTTAAAGTTTCTAGAGTAAATATAAATTTAAAGTATAAAAGTCTAACTTGAATCTCTACTCTCGTAGTTAAATAATGTCAGCCTTAAATCCTCTAGCCCGCATCTTTGATCCAATCATTGACCAAAATACACTATAAAGACTGGCTAAGAAACCTCAAGATTGTCTTGACTTCTAAAAAACTAGGTCATGTACTCGATCAGAAATCTCTAGTGTTACCAAACTGTCCTACTGTAGAGCAAAGAACTACTTATAAAAAGTGGATAGATGAAGACAGTCGGGTCAAGTGCTATGTGTTGGCATCCATGACAAATGAGTTGCAAAGCTAGCATGAGTATATGCCTACTGTCAGAGCTATGATCACTCACTTACAATAGTTGTATGGTGAGCAAAGCCATACAGCATGCTTTGAATATCCAAGAGACTCTTTAATTTAAAGATGCGTGAAGGACAGTCAGTCCATGAGCACTGTATGACAGTGATCAAGAATATTGAGGAGCTTGAAAAGCTCAAGCTTGATATCCAAAAAGAATTATCGATGGATTTGATCCTTCAATCTCTTAGTAGTTCATATAGTCAATTTATTACAAATTTTTATATGAACAAACTTGATTGCATTATATCCGAATTGGTCAACATGTTGGTCACTATAGAGGGAATCTTAAAGAGTTTAAGGAGCACTATTCTCACTGTGGAGTAGACTTTTTCGATCAAGAAAAAATCTAGTTGGAAGAAGAAGAATAAATTCACTAAGAAGCAGAAGAAAGAGAGCAAGCCAAAGAAGGACGTTCCAAAGAAAGCTGAAATAAAGGGAAAGTATTTTCACTGTGATGCTGATGGCCGCTGGAGGAGGAACTGTCCACTCTTTCTGGAGAGCCTAAAGATCAAAAAAGATGATAAACTTTCAGAAGGTATGCTCATAATTGAATCTAACTTTATGATTTCTTCTATTTCTAGTTAGATATTGGATTCTGATTCGAGTGCTCGTATATGTACCTCAATGCAAGGTCTAATAGAATGTATAAGGTTGAGGGAGGGTGACATGATCTTTCGGATCAACAATGGAGCAAAAGTTACAACAGAAGCCATTGATATTTATCCTCTTCGATTATCATTGAGATTTAGATTAAATTTATAAGATTATTATTTTATTCATGTAGCTAGTCGAAATTTGATTTTTGTGTTTGTGCTAGCACAAGATGATTTTGTAGGGTTTCAGGGTGGGCATGCATAGTGGAAACATAATGGATTTTAAAATTTAAAAAAAAAAATTTGAAATATTAAACCCTTAAATTAGTATCTCTTTGATGATTAACAATCATATATAACATAAATTCAAGATTATATTTAAGTTATAGAAGAATATCTGCAGCACTTAATCCAAATTTTAGCATAACCTCCACCAGGCACCCAAGTGTTCGCCCTCCAATGGTGATCCACACAGGGCTATGATCAGGATACCAACTCTTTGAGAGAATTTCTCCTCCAAAATTCTCACTCTGAGAATTTTTTTGAACACCAGGACCTCAAGACCCTCTTCCTCTTCTCCTAGCCTTCCTATCCCTACCTTTCTTCTCTCTTTATCTTCCTTAATTATCTTCTTAGACTCTTGTCCTAAAATCGGACTTATCCTTACTATTTTTAGACTTGTTCTAACAAGAGAAGGAAGAGATTAATTAGACTATAGGGAGAGGATGTTAGAAAGAAAGGAAGAATTGGAAATCTGAATGAATCTAATACCCCAGTGCACCCCCCTTTAAATACTTAGCGATGGGTTGCCTTCGAAAATTTTTCGTGCCCCTTCCATGCACCATCTCACATCCATCAAAAAATTTCACACCTCCTGGTGAATTCTCATACCCATCTACAAGTTTTTGACATATGACAATTATCGAGAAAAAATCCAAGAGATACTTCGCACAGAAGGACTCTTCAGAATATTTTTCTCGATGATTCTCTAAAGCGTCGTGCAATTTCTCATGGCATAATTTTTTTTCACCGCTCATCAACATAATTTTGTCCATCCAATAGCCAAAAATTAATGCACTAACATGATAATGTCATAAAAAATAATTTAGATTAAGAAGTGGCATAACAAATGGGTTAGAGTCCTTCACAAGTTGGACTCTTGGTCAGGCGCATAGATCAGGCTGACAAGATTTTTAATTTTAACAAATTTCCATGATTAAACCAAAAACAATTTTAACTTCAAAAAAAAAATTTATGCTCAAAATAAAGTTAATAATCATTCAAAAATTTATTTCATCACGGAACAAAGGATAAGCTCAAGGTTGAGGCATCCCATCTCATGGGATGCGAAAGCTATTTTTGCACACAAAAACTGTACCCATGCACAAGAAAAATTCTTGACTTGTGGAGACTTGGTTTCTTGGCTCTAAATTTTTGATACATGTAGTTAAGGGCTAAACAACTCAAACTAAAAATTGATTTGAATTAATTTGGCTTTAATTAGACCAATCTGGAATCAATTTCAAACCTGATTCAAAACAAGGAGCTAGTTTTTTGCAACATGTGCTAGCATGTCAATTTTGAAAACATGATCTAATCTAATTAGACCCTTGATTAATATTCTTTGTGTGGGATCCATTAGGTTCTACATCTAGCTAGAAATAGGTCTGAGTTCAAGTCAATTTGATTTGATTAGAATTTAATCTAATTGATCTAGATCCAATCGAGCTAACCCGATTTCAGTAATTAGAACTCTTTCTAATTGATGATTGAATTAAACTCTTTAATTTGATCAAATCTATAAGATAGGATAGATATCTAGCAACATATCATGTCTATCTGAAAGATATAAAATTTTTTATAAAAATATCAAAAATACCTTTCAATGAAAAGTTACCGTGCAATTTGATCCTGCGATCTCCCTACACCCCAAATATGACTCTGGATATGGAATGATGTCAAATCCAATATCATACTCATATTTCTCTCAATCTTATATGATGATTCAATTAATAAAATATTAGAAACTCTTTCTAATTTTTATTCTACTTTGATCAAAGGCTTCCTGAATCATCAATCGATCAGAGCAAGTAGAATGCGATCTCCTCCTACCAGGAGTGATCGATTCCATGTTGACCTACTCACAACCTCCATACACATTCTACCATATCTAGAATACCCCATACATGACTAAGTCATGAATGAGTATGAACCAAAAAATATAGATTCATGTATACAAGGTTCTATGGTAGTCTCAGGTTAAAGGATTACATGCACAACTCCCACTATAAGAAAATATCTCTTGACAGGTAAGTAAATTCCATAAGATATTTCTTAAGTCGAATTAATTCAGTGAACTCATTCTCTAATGAGCACCCACTTCTTTGTATTAGTGTCTCACACAAGTGGCTTATGAGATCTGCCACCCTCTCCATCGAGTATGCATAGAAAGTGCTAATCTATCCAGAATATTGATCCCCTACTCAATGCTCCTATGACTAGGAATATTTTAAATCAGAATTTTAAGAATTTTAGGTCTCATAGGTATGATCTCATCATAACCCTAACCCCATTTTTCTGATTTATGGAGTTCATTATAATCATTATAAAAGTAAGATGCAGCATATGATGAAAAATACCTTTTATTATTTAAGAGTCAATACATAAGTATGGAAGATTACAAGGAATACCCATCAAAATACAAATTTCGATCGGCTTGTAGGGCATATTACTTTCAATCTCTCACTTGCACTAAAGTCAATCGCCCTTATATTTTATCCCCATACAATCGAGATAGCGATCGAACTGCTGCTGTGGTAGAGCCTTAGTGAATGGGTCTACTATGTTATTCTTTGTTTTTGCTCATTCAATGACAACATCTTGTCTTTTGATTATTTCACGAACGAGATGGAAGCGTCTTAGAATGTGCTTGGATTTATGATGAGATCTTGGTTCCTTTGCTTGAGCAATTGCTCCAGTATTATCACAGTAAAGTGATATTGGATTCTTAATCTTAGAAATGACACCCAACTTAGTGATGAACTTCTTCATCCAGACAGCTTCCTTGGTGGCTTCACTTGCAGTTATATATTCTGCCTCAGTAGTTGAATTAGCTACAGTCTGCTGCTTGAAACTTTTTCAATTAACAGCTCCACCATTAAGAGTAAAGATATACTCTGAAGTGGACTTACTATCATCAGGGTCTGATTGAAAACTAGAGTCAGAATAACCTTCTAGTTTTAAATCAGATCCTTCATATACCAAAAAAATATCTTTAGTCCTTCTTAGGTACCTAAGAATATTTTTCACTGCTTTCCAATGATCCTCTCCTAGATCAGCCTGAAATCTACTAACTATGCTTAAGGCATAGGCAACATCAGGCCTAGTACATTGCATAGCATACATGATCGACCCTACTACCGAAGCATAGGGAACAGAACTCATTATATTTCTCTCTTCCAGTGTTTTAGGAGACATCTTTTTAGAAAGATGTATGCCTTGACTCATGGGTAAATGACCTCTTTTACTTCCATCCATGCTAAACCTCTTTAGCACTAAGTCTATGTACCTAGATTGGGACAAGCCTAACATCCTCTTAGATCTATCCCTATATATCTTTATACCTAGTATATAGGATGCTTCACCCAAATCCTTCATGAAAAACTTACTTGATAGCCATGTCTTGATCGATTGTAACATTGGGATATCATTCCCAATAAGAAGTATGTCATCCACATATAAAACTAAGAAGACAATGGCACTCCCACCAGTCTTCTTGTATACACAAGGTTCATCCATATTTTTGATAAAGCCAAACTCTTTGATTGTAACATCAAATCGGATGTTCCAACTCCTTGAGGCCTGTTTTAATCCATAAATAGATTTTTTAAGCTTGCATACCTGATTTTCTCTTCCTTCTGAGACAAACCCTTCTGGCTGAGATATGTAAACTTCTTCCTCAAGATAACCATTAAGGAAGGCAGTCTTCATATCCATTTGCCAAATCTCATAATCATGGTATGCTGCTATTGCAAGCATAATCCATATAGATTTGAGCATGGCAACAGGTGAAAATGTTTCATCATAATTAATACCCTGTTTTTGCCTGAAACCTTTAGCTACTAATCTAGCTTTATAGGTTTCAACTTGTTGTGATCCAGGTGGTGTGCCCAAGGCCTAGGGGACCAAGGCTAAGGCCAAGGTCCATCATTCATGAGGGCTTCATGGAGGCTCTAGGGCTAGTTGGGCCCTAGGTTGAAAGGCTGTGGGCCTTTCGGGTTCTTGAGGTCTAGGTTATGTGGGCCTCAAGGGATCAACTCTTTATGGGCCAGGTCTGGGCCCAGGATAGGTGAGATTAGGTCAAGTCATGGGTGTACATGGGCTTGGATTAACCTAATCTCCCATAGAGTTGGTCAAGGGAGTTTTGGGTTTGGGTCACTTGACCCTGTGTTTATATATACATATATTGTGTATAGGTTTGATGAAGCCAAGGAATACAGATACTCTTTCTCCCAAGTCTCTCTCTCTCTTCTCCCTCTCTCTCCAGCCATTTTCCATGCCCCAGGAGCAAGAAACCCTAGGGTTTCTTGCCGCCAGGTCCATAAAAGGAAAGAAAAGCAAGGAGGCGCTAGCCCCTTTCCCCTTGCAGCCGCCAGCCATTTTCTTCTCTCCCTCTCTTGCAGCCACCCAAGCATCAGGTCTAGAACCTAGAATCTCTTGAGAAGAGGTTGATACAAGTCTCTCTCAGATCTGGAGTTAATCTGAGGTCGTTTGAGGCACGAGTGAGATCTCCATCAAAAGATCTACAGGAAAGGCTGCAGCAGGATAGATCTGCAAGGTCTGTCTCCATCTACCTTCTTCCCTATCTAGAATATCCCGATTCAAGATCTACAAATTGAAAGAGCTCGGTCCAGGTCTGATTTGGTTGGGTACTAGATCTTGAATTTTTTAGAGGTGATTTCAGAGGTGTTCTTCATCTGGAACAAAAGGTTGACGAAGAAGACAACAACCAGACTGATTTCGTCAAGGGCCTTAGATCGAGTCCAAAAGTCTCCAGATCTATTCGTTGCTAGTTCTGCTGCATCCAAGATCCATGGGAGGAGTCAAGATCGTGCTCCAATAGTTGGTATCAGAGCCACGGTGGTGAGGAAGCGGTTCCAATCACAAGAAGTTGAAGATCTCAAGTGCTGAAAATTTTCAGCAAGATACCATCAAGGTATATTCTACACTTCTTGATTTTATATTGCTTGTTTGGCTTGGATCTAGTCATGGGCAGCAATATGAAGGTTGAATTCGAGAAGTTTGATGGCAAGGGGAATTTTTTCATGTGGAAAATCCGGGTGGAGGATCTTCTGGTGCAAGCAGATCTGGATCAGGCTTTGGATGAGAAGCCTGAGGGAATGACAGATAGACAGTGGGCATCGTTGGAGAAGAAAGCATGCTCGGTGATCAGAGGATGTTTGGCGGATGCGGCGTTGTACTCGGTGCTGGAAGAAAAGACCCCGAAGGGCCTTTGGTCGAAGTTGCACACCATGTATATGGGGAAGAATATGTACAACAAGCTGATGCTGAAGAAGAGGTTGTACAGTCTTCGGATGCAGGAGGGATCTGATGTGATTGGCCACATTCAGAGGTTCGACCAGTTGTGCACGGAGTTGATGAATATTGGGGTGAAGCTGGATGAGGAGGACAAGTCCCTGTTGCTTTTGTGTTCGCTCCCAGGATCATATGACTCTTTGGTGACTACACTACTCTACGGCAAGGAGACTCTGGAATATGAGGACATGGTCTCGATGCTGAGATCTAATGAGCAAAGAAAAATGTTGACCAGAGATTAGACTTCTCAGGAGGGTTTGGCAGTAGGGGAGAGGACAGATAGAGGCAGAGGCAGAAGCAAGTCCAGGGGGCGGTCCAAGTCCAGGAAGGGAAAGAAAGAGATGAAATGCTTCAAGTACAATTAGTGGCACTTCAAGCGAGAATGTCCACTATGGAAGAGCAAGAAGGGAGAAAGAAGTGGCTCAGAATCAGTGAGTGCAGTTGCTGGGTAGCAGGTGGAGGATGATCTACTTGTGGAATCAGATGGTCACAGGCATTACACAGAGGAGTGGATACTAGACTCTGCGTGCTCACATCACTACACACCACACAGGTCTTGGTTTGCGACATACACCAAGACAGATGAGGAATCAGTGACTCTAGGCAACAATCATCCTTGCAAGGTGGTTGGGATAGGGACAGTCAGGGTGAGGATGTTTGATGGGATTGTGAGGACATTGACAAATGTAAAGCACATCCCAGAGCTGAAAAAGAATCTGGTGTCACTAGGCTACTTGGAGCGCAGTGGATACAGCTTCAGCAGTAGGGCTAGAAGTAGAGTAATGAACATGGAGCTATGGTGGTGATGAGGGAGCTATGGTGGTGATGAGAGGCAGGAGGTTGGACAATAACCTCTATCGCATGGAGAGATCTGTGGTGATCGGAGAGTCTGATGTAGCAGCTGTAGCACAGGACCACCAGGGGGCTTACAGGATGTGGCACTACTGCCTAAGCCACATGGGTGACAAGGGGCTGAGGGAGTTGAGCAGGAGAGGACTCATCTCTGATCTGGAGGATGGTGCTACAGGGGAGATCTGTAAGCCTTGCCAGATGGGAAAGCAGAGGAGAGTTCAGTTCAACATCAGTATAGCCCGCAGTGCAGCCCCTCTGGAGTTAGTACACATGGATGTGTGGGGACCAGCCCCAGTTTTAGCTAGGAATGGGGCCAGATACTTCATGACCCTGATTGATGATTTCTCAAAGAAACTCTGGATTTACTTCATGAGAGAGAAGTCAGAGGTTTTCACCAAGTTCAAGATCTGGAGAGCTGAGGTGGAGAAGGAGCAGGGGAGTAGCGTGAAGTGTCTGAGATCAGACAATGGCGAGGAGTACACCAGCAGAGAGTTCCAGGATTACTGTGAGGAGTGTGGGATCAGGAGACACTTCTCAGTTAAGGAGACTCTACAGCAGAATGGGGTGGCCGAGAGGATGAACAGAACACTTCTGGAAAAGGCACGATGCATGAGACTGCAGGCAGGGCTTCCAAAGGAGTTTTGGGTTGACATAGTTGACGTAGTGGGTTACTTGGTCAATCAGTCACCTCACACCAGGTTGGATGGCAGGCTTCCAAAGGAGGTGTGGTCTGGGAGGACAGTTGGGCTGGGCCATCTATGGGTATTTGGGTGCACGACCTATGTGCACATTGGAGCTGGTGAGCGGAGCAAGCTAGACGCCAGATCATGCAAGATGGTGTTTCTAGGCTATCCGCGAGGACTCAAGGGATACAGGCTATGGGATCCCTTGGAAAAGAAGGTCATCATTAGTTGGGATGTGACTTTTGATGAGGAGTCAGTCCTACGGAGGCGAGCAGGCATGGAGGAGCAGCAGGAGCAGGAGGAGGTTCAGCAGGGCACTGCTAGACAGCTAACCTCTTTGATTTTGCCTCTTGTAGGTACTACGGGAGGACATGACATTCAGGTGGAGCACCTACCTAAGGTGTCTCCCCAGATGGAGAGGACTCGGATGGATGATCGAGGTGGAGAGGTCCAGCAGGAGCGAGCTGGATCGAGGACTGATATCGGTGTTGCCCTACACAAGCCCAAGAGGACCATCAGGCAACCGGACCGATATGGCTTCAAGGAGATGCTGTCATATGCCCTGGTGACAGCAAATGGAGACCATATACGTATCAGGAGGCTATTGAGAGCCAGGACAGAGAGCGGTGGGTTCAGGCGATATCCGAGGAGATGCAGTCTCTCCACAAGAACCAGACGTGGCGATTGGTGCAGTTGCCATAAGGGAAGAGGCCTATTGGCTGCAAATGAGTCTACAGTCGCAAGGAAAGGCCTTCAGAGCAGGGAGGTATCAAATTCAAGGTGAGGTTAGTGGCCAAGGGATACTCCCAGAAAAAAAGCATCGACTTCAGTGAGGTCTTCTCTCCCATCATCAGACATACTTCCATCAGAGTATTGCTGAGCATTGTAGCAGCTCAGGATTTAGCGCTGGAGCAGATGGATGTCAAGACGGCATTCCTCCATGGGCATTTGGAGGAGAGGATTTACATGGAGCAGCCATCCGATTTCAGAGATCTAGGATCAGAGGAAAAAGTTTGTTTGTTGCAGAAGTCGCTGTACGGGCTGAAGCAGTCGTCGAGGCAATGGTACAAGCGGTTCGACTCCTATGTGCGCAGCATTGGACTTTTCAGGTGTGAGTTTGATCCCTGTGTTTTTGTTCAGTCTCTTGAGAATGGTTCTAGGCTGTTCTTACTCTTGTATATGGATGACATGCTTATAGCATGCAAGAGTAGGAAGGTTGTGTAGGATCTGAAGGCATCCTTATCTCGGGAGTTTGAGATGAAGGATTTGCACCCTGCAAGGAAGATCCTAGGCATGGACATTTTCAGAGACCGCCCAGAGGGCGCTGCATCTATCTCAGGGGGGCTTCATACAGAAGATCTTAGAGAGGTTCGGAATGAAGGGAGTAAAGCCAGTAGAGCTGCCACTTGCCGGTCACTTCAGACTCTCGAAGACCATGGTGCCACAGACTGAGGTGGAGGCACAGGAGATGGAGAAGGTCCCTTATGCTTCAGGAGTTGGGAGCTTGATGTATGCGATGGTCTGTTGTAGACCAGACATCGCTCATGCAGTGAGTCGATTAGCAGGTTCATAGCGCAGCCTGGCAGGGAGCACTGGAGAGCTCTGAAGTGGATATTCAGATACCTGGCGGGTTCAGTTGGAGTTGGCATCTGCTACAGACAGCGAGGAGGTGCAGTGGGATACTCTGACATGTCCAGGGAGGCTCAGTGGCTGATTGGCGGTTATGTAGATGCAGACTTTGGTGGAGATGTGGATACCCGGAGTTCTACGACAGGCTTCATCTTTAGCCTGTATGGAGGTCCTATTTCTTGAAGATTGTGTCTACAACCTATCACGGCCCTATCTACTATAGAGGCGAGTACATCGGGCTGACAGAAGCAGCTAAGGAGGCACTTTGGCTAAAGGATTTGTTGATGGAGATGGGCCTTACTCAGGAGGCCGTTAGAGTGCACTATGACAGCCAGAGTGCACTTCTATTAGCACAGAACTCGGTCTATCATGCAAGGACAAAGCACATCGACATTCAGTATCATCGGATCAAGGAGCTTGTGGAAGATGGTGAGGTGGAGCTGGTAAAGGTACACACTAAGGAGAACCCAGCTGATGCACTTACGAAGGTACTTTCACTGGACAGCTTTCAGAGATGTGTTGAGCTGATTCGACTGATGGACAGAGTGGAGCTGGTTGAGGCCTTGGGACACCAAGGTGGAGATTGTTGTGATTCAGGTGGTGTGCCCAAGGCCCAGGGGACCAAGGCTAAGGCCAAGGTCCATCATTCATGAGGGCTTCATGGAGGCTCTAGGGCTAGTTGGGCCCTAGGTTGAAAGGCTGTGGGCTTTTCAGGTTCTTGAGGTCTAGGTTATGTGGGCCTCAAGGGACCAACTCTTTATGGGTCAGGTCTGAGCCCAGGATAGGTGAGATTAGGTCGAGTCATGGGTGTACATGGGCTTGAGTTAACCTAATCTCCCATAGAGTTGGTCAAGGGAGTTTTGGGTTTGGGTCACTTGACCCTGTGTTTATATATACATGTACTGTGTATAGGTTTGGTGAAGCCAAGGAATATAGATACTCTTTCTCCCAAGTCTCTCTCTCTCTTCTCTCTCTCTCACCAGCCATTCTCCATGCCCCAGGAGCAAGAAACCCTAGGGTTTCTTGCCACCAGGTCCATAAAAGGAAAGTAAAGCAAGGAGGCGCTAGCCCCTTCCCCCTTGCAGTCGCCAGCCATTTTCTTCTCTCCCTCTCTTGCAGCCACCCAAGCATCAGGTCCAAGATCTAGAATCTCTTGAGAAGAGGTTGATACAAGTCTCTCTCAGATCTGGAGTTGATCTGAGATCGTTTAAGGCACGGATGAGGTCTCCATCAAAAGATCTACAGGAAAGGCTGCAGTAGGACAGATCTGCAAGGTCTATCTCCATCTACCTTCTTATCTATCTAGAATGCCCCGATTTAAGATCTATGAATTAGAAAACCTCAGTCCAGGTCTGATCTGGTTGGGTACCAGATCTTGAATTTTTTAGAGGTGATTTCAGAGGCGTTCTTCATCTGGAACAAAAGGCTGACGAAGAAGATAGCAACCAGGCTGATTTCGTCAAGGGCCTTAGATCGAGTCCAGAAGTCTCCAGATCTGTTCGTTGATGGTTCCACTACACCCAAGGTCCGTGCGAGGAACTGGGATCATACTCCAACACAACTTGACCATCCACTCCAATCTTTTTATTATAGACCTATTTGCATCCAATAGGGGTCACACCCTCTGGTACATCAACCAAAGTCCATACTTGGTTGAAATATATAGAGTCCATTTTGAATTTCATAGCCTCTAACCATTTGTCTGAGTCTCTTTTCATGATGGCTTCCATATAGGTCAAAGGTTCATCATTCTCAATGATGTGGGCTTCATTATTCTCAATAACGAACCCATACCTTATAGATGCATTCCGCACCCTATCCGACCTTTGAAAAGGAGGTGTACTTTGTGTTTATGCTTCATTAATGGATATTTTTTATTAAAGATCATCTTGTACTTGCATTTGTAGGTCTTGAACTTCTCCAAGTTCAATTTTCTTCCCACTGCCTCTTTCTAGGATAAACTCTTTTTCCATAAAAGTGGCATATTTACTGACAAACACCTTATGTTTAGTAGGATGATAAAAGAGGTATCCTATACTCTTTTTAGAATAACCTACAAACAAGCATTTATCTGCCCTTGCACTTAGCTTATGTCCAAAATTTCTTTTAACATAAGCTGGACAGCCCCATATCTTAAGATACTTAAGATTAGGCTTCTTTCCTCTCCATATCTTATATGGAGTGCTTGGCACTGATTTTGAAGGTACTCTATTCAGGATATAGACAGTAATTTTTAAGGCATGTCTTCAGAAAGAAATTGGCAAATCTGTAAAGTACATCGTGGACCGCACCATATCTAATAAAGTATGATTCCTCCTTTCTGCTACATCATTTAGCTGTGGTGTATAGGGAGAGATCTATTCTGAGAGAATTTTATTTTCTTTAAGATGATCTAAAAATTTATTGGATAAGTATTCTTCTCCTCGATCAGATTGAAGGATTTTAATACTTTTTTTCAGTGTGTTTCTCGACCATACTTTGATACTCTTTAAATTTATCAAAGGCTTCGGATTTATGTTTCATAAGATATGCATATCCAAACCTAGATAAATCATCAGTGAACATTATAAAATAAGAGTATCCTCCTCTGGCTTCTGTTGTCATAGGACCACATACATCAGTATGTACAAGTCCTAATAACTCACTTATCCTTTCTCCATGTCCACTAAATGAAGTCTTAGTCATTTTTCTCATAAGACAAGATTCACAAGTACCTAATGATTCATAATCATAAGGATCAAAGAATTCTTCTTTGTATAACTTGTTAATCCTTGTCTCACTTATATAACCAAGTCGACAATGCCAAAGTAAAGTATTATTCAATTCTTCTCTCTTTCACTTTTTACTTTCATTAATATGAAAAATATTGTCATTAGATAGAATTAGAAGATCATTATTAATAACGCCATGGTAAATAATTTCATTAGAAAAAGAAATTGAACAACTATTACTCTTTCCATTTATTTTATAATCTCGTTGCAATAGTAACGATACAGAAATAATATTTCTAATGATCTTAGGCATATAATAATAGTTTTCTAGCTTTAAGATCTTTTCAGAAGATAACTTTAACATATATATCCCTATAGCCTCTGTCTGCATTGACTCTCTTCCAAAGCTATAGAGCTCGAAATCACCCTTCTTCAACACTCTAATATTCTGTAGTCCCTGCAACGACTTGCAGATATCAGAACTGCAGGCAGTATCCAATACCCAAGAGTCTGAATTGAAAGAACTTAATGATAAAATTATATATATCTCATACATACCTTTTGATGCATCGCTTGCACCTGCCTTTACAGTTGCAAGATATAACTTGCAATTTCTTTTCCAGTGTCCTGCCTTACTGCAGTGAAAGTAGGTACCTTGTCCGGAGACTTTCTTCCTCTTCTTTTTCATCTTACCACCCTTAGGATTTAGTGCTTTCTTTGAACCCTTAAAATCTGACTTCTTCTTAGAGGTTTTACTCATAAGAAGAAGTGGAGCCTTTTCTTTCTTAATATGGCTCTCAGCTGTCTTAAGCATATTTAACAGCTCAGGCAAGAAGTTATTCAGTTTGTTCATATGATAGTTCACAATAAACTGAGCGAATAACTCGGAGAGAGATTGCAGGATCAAATCCTGACTTAATTCTCCATCCATCACAAAACCAAGTTGACCCAATCTAGTGATCAGATCAATGACCTTCAGGATATGGTCTTGTACGGATGATCCCTCAATCATTCTAGTATGAAATAACTGCTTAGATATCTTATATCTAGCAGTTCTACTCTGTTCTCCATACAACTCTTTAAGATTGAGGAGTATGGATTGAGTATCCATACTCTCATGCTGCCTCTGCAACTCATTGCTCATAGAGGCCAATATGATGCACTTGACAGTCAAACTATCATTATTTTATATCTTGTATGTGGATACCTCCTCTTTTGTGGCATCCTCCCCAACCTCTTGTGGTTCAGGGATGTCAAGAATATAGGAGAGCTTCTCCTGAGTGAGTACAATCTTTAAATTCCTCAACCAGTCCACATAATTAAGATCGATCAACTTGTTGGAATCTAAAATTTCTCACAATGATAGTGAAGATGCCATTTGTAGAATTTAATCTACAATAATTAAAGAATATTACATAAGCAAACAACTCATATTGACTCATACAATTAAATAAGGTCTTTAGATTTAATTATGCCTCTCACTATTTTATCGAACATCATAACCCTCTACTATGATGAACGAGATATATTTAATATTTATCTTAGTGGGATTGAGATCATAATTCCTCATAATGATCTTGTGTTAATACAACAAACCCTTATGAGTTCATAGGTAGGAAACTCTTTCCAATTGCATCTCATACAATTCTCAATATTATATCTTGGCCTCTAAAATATTATTAGCCTTGTGTTAACACAACAAGCTATAATATTTTAGTTAAGTTAGACCCTTCATTTCAATATAGTCAAATTCTAATATAACTATCCTTGTGTTAACACAACAAAGTAGTATATTCAAAATCACCGTAAGCATCTTCTATGCACCAGGATTATGTTATATCAATCCTTATGACAAGCCTCATGTTAACACAACAAACTAGCCATAGTTCATGATGTAACATTAACCTAGTATGAAGGAAGGCCCTTAATAGTATTTTTAACATTAGATATGGTCAGATCCATGATGAGCTTCACTGATTTATCCTTCTATTTTTAGGAACATGCCTTAATAACTACAATTTACCTATTGAATAGGATTTTCTCAAAATTCATTCCGACCACACCATATAAGATATGGCATGGTAAGAAGCCAAGTCTATGTTATCTAAAGACTTGGATATATTTGGCCTATGTCAAGAGACAGATGACTGATAAATTAGAGGATAGATCTGTATTAGCTCATTTTATAGGATATTTAAAAGAATCAATAGGATACTACTTCTACTTTTCACAAGATCATAATGTTATTGTGCGTTAAAATGCCATATTCTTAGAAAAATAATTTATCCAGGATAGTGGCAGTGGGAGGTCAGTTGAGCTTGAAGAGAAGATCTCTGAAGAGCAAAGGATATGGATCCTCAGAAATCTATTATTCATGAGCCAGCAGTTGATGTTCCTCTACCACCTCATAGATCTAGTAGGATCTCTCGATCTCCTAAAAGGTACGTGGGTATGCTTATAGAGAAAGTTAAGAAAATATTCCTTATGGGAGATAAGGGTAATGGTGATGATCTTAATATCTTTGATAAGGCGATGCCTGACATCGATTTTGAAAAATAATTAGATGTAATGAAGTTAGAGATTGACTCGATGCACTCGAACCAAGTAAGGACCTTAGTGAATTCATCTGAGGTATAGTACCCATTGGATATAAATAGATCTACAAAAGAAAAATAAATACCGATAGTAAGATAGAGATTTATAAAGCTAGACTCGTGACAAAAAGTTATAGTCAACACGAGGGCATGACTATCAGAAAACTTTCTCACCCATAGCCATGCTAAAATCCATCCATACTCTACTTACTGTTGCAGCTTATTATGATTATGAAATCTGACAGATGGATGTAAAAACTACTTTTCTGAATGGATATCTTGAGAAAGATATCTATATGAAGTAGCCTTTAGATTTCATAACTGGTGATGGTGATCACAGTCTGCAAGCTACAAAGATCCAGATACGGATTTAAAGCAAGCTTCTCGAAGTTGGAATCTTTATTTTGATGATACAATCAAATCGTTTGGTTTCATCAAGAATGAAGAGGAACCTTGGGTATACAAAAGGGTCAGTGGGAGTGCAATAACATTCTTTATATTGTACATGGATAATATTCTTCTCATTGAGAATGATATTCCCATGCTGACCATGATCAAAAGATGATTGTCCAAGGAATTCTCCATGAAAGACCTAGGGAAAGTATCCTATATTCTTGAAATAAAGGTCTATAAGGATAGATCTAAAAGGATGCTAGGCCTGTTACAAAAGCTGTACAAAGAGAAAATGCTGAAAAGGTTCGATATGAAAAATTCTAATGGAGGACTTTTACCTCTTAGGTATGGTATTCATCTTTTCAAGATGATGTGTCTGACCATATCTGAGGAAGTTCTACGCATGAGTAGGATTTCTTATACTTCAGCCATAGGGAGCTTCATGTATGTCATAGTATGTACTCGATCTGATATTACCCTTACTATAAGTGTCAGGAGCATGTATCAGTCGAATCCAGACGATGAGCATTAGATAGCTGTAAAGAACATCCTTAAGTATTTGAGAAGAACTAAGGATTTATTTTTGATCTTTGGAGAAGGTTCTGAGTTGTGAGTCGAGGGGTACACTGATTCAGACTTCATGTCTAATCCTGATAATAGAAAGTCTACATCAGGATATATGTTTACTTGCAATGATGGCACAGTCAACTAGAAGAGTTCAAGTAACCCATCATAGTAGATTCGACCACAGAGACTGAATACGTGGCTGCTTCGGATGCTACAAAAGAAAGTTTCTATTTCAAGAAATTCATCGTGGAGCTTGGGCTAATGACATTGGATGTCATACCACTTTATTACGATAACAATGGAGCCATAGCACTTGTTAAAGAGCTAAAGTCTCATTAGAGATTAAACACATCGAGCGACGATACCATATCATATGTGACTACCTCAAAAAGAAATATGTTGAGGTGTAAAGAATAGACTCCACAGATAATGTGACAGATCCACTGACAAAATAATTGAGCCAGCCAAAGATGGAAGTCCACCTTGAGAAGATGGGACTTAGATTAGTGGCTAATTGACTTTACTCCAAGTGGAAGATTATTAGATGCATGTCCTAGAAGCCAATATGGCTGACACATTGTAATAAATCGAGGACATAATTTTGTACTTAATTCATTGATTTGATCAATAAAAAGATAAATTTATTTTTATTCAAGTATGATGTGCCTTTGAATCATCCATGGAATTAACATTTCGATATATATTCTTAAAATAGTGAGAATTAGAAACATATATATAATTCCTAAATACTCTTGATCATAGTATCATCATGAGGATGGTGATCAATCTAGATAGATCGATACACAAATCATTTCTTTTGGATAGATTAGTCTTTGGTCTATAGTATAGAGACATTGAGTGATGAGTGCAGGTAGTTATTAAAAAATAACTAGTACTAAACATGACCATACCAGAGATCACTTAAATTTCTAATCGATCATCAGTAATTGTCTCGATACTGTAGTTATATGAATGGTTCTTTGACCTACGATGGTATGACTGCTCATAGTAGGCTGCTGGAGTTTGACTGACACATAAACATGATCTCAATGAGTCATTATAGTGAATGTTGGTGATAGTTGGTCCATTATAGGAGTAGGGTACATATCTAGATAGAATCTATTATTTTGATAGAGAGGAGTAGTCCTATGAGATTTGAGAGGTTAAGTCCAAGAGTCTATGGCCACAGCAGTGTGATTGATGGAAAAAAAAAATTCTGAGGATCGTAATTGGACTTGAGCTGATTGAATTTATTATATGACTGATGATGAGATTTGATGATTTATCCATGACCTGCCATCTAATCAGGACTCATGATAAAGGGACTGAATCACATATGAACTACATCTTAAGATTTTTTTTTGGTTCTACTAGGTTGCCACTACATACTGCTAGGTGTCACTAGCGGATGATGAGAGCTCATTAGGGTTGCTAAAGATTGACAATCCTTGATGAGTTAGAGTGAAACTGTTCTGATCTATTGAAAGGAGTTTCAATAATACTATGATAAAGATCATTGTATATCTCATTATCAGATAGAACTGAATCTATGGAATCACACAACAAAGGGATTAGATCTAAAATTAGCAATTAGGCTTATGAAGTTTCAATTGAGTTTAGAGAAACTCTATTGGATTCAAAGTAACCTTACTGGCACATGGTTGAACCCAATTTTTTCTTTACATTTAAATTTTTTATTTGATAAGATTAATTCAAGTTTAATTATCTACTAATAATCTAAATGAATTAGATTCATTGGGTTCTAATTGTTGAGTGCCTAGGATTGTGGATTAAATAAATTAAGAGTTCAAATCCTTAATCAATTTTCTTGATAGTCTTGATTGGGCGCCACTTGATTTGATCAAGTTGGGCATGCCCACCTATTGAGAGCATGTGGGACCAGCATGGGGCATCCATTAGGCCCCATGTGGTGTGTATATTTATGGGTACAAGGGCTCCAATAGTTGGCATCAAAAAGATCTCCTCAAGCGGGTCAAATAACTAGAGAAATAAAGATTCCTAATGTAAGTAGGACTTGTATTAAGTGGTTGTTTAATTTTGAATAGGATTCAAACTTTATGCCTATTTAAAGGGGCCTTTCCTAAGGTTCTTAAGCACTAAATTTCAGCACCCCACACCTCCCTTTGAAGGTCCCCATGCCCCCTCTCTCTTCTCCCTTGAAGATCCAACACCTAAGGAGTTTGGGCATCCCACTTCTCCATGCCAAAAAGGTGTTTGGGTGCCCTTTTGCTTGCTGGTTTCCAAACCTTAATTGCTTCATAATCAAGGAAATAAAAGCAAGAGAAGAAAGAAGAAGAAGATCAAAGAAAGGATCAAAGAGTTGATCGTGATCCAAGCTTCGTTCAAATTTGCAAATTGATTTTTCTTAAAAAAAAATCAATACCAAAGAGGGCTGTTTCAGGCTGATCCTGAGTAGACACCCATAAAAGCCAAATACTTGCATGGCTATGGGAGAACCTACTCTCTTTTAGATTCAGATTTGAAGAAAAAATTTATCAAACAGATATGTGATCTGATCATATATTTAATTTCAGTATAAAATTTAATATGTATTCAATTTCAGCATATGAAGTAGATCCTAGTATTCTATGTTTTATGTATGCATGATGTAGATTAAAATGATATTTTAATCTTCTATTCTATTGTATTGTTTAAAAAAAAAATTGAAACATACATGCATGCCCCGATACCAAATTCCAATGTCACCATCAGACAGAATAGAACCTGAAGGGTCACACATAAAAGGAGCATGACCTGATCAATGGTTTGGATCATATTCGAATTATCAATTAGATTGATAGTTTAAATTTTAAAAACTACTAATTTATGAGTGTTACAGTTTTAACAGTTGCTAATTGTTAGTGCAGAAACTTAATTACAAATATTGTAATATATTTTGAACTGATTAAATCATAGATCAAGTCCTAATTAATTTAAATTAGATTTAATTTAATTAAGTTTATTTTAATTTAATGCTAATTAGGTTCAATTATCTAAATCAAATTTGGATTACAATCTTGATTGGATCAGGTTTGACAACCTTTCGAATTCGATTCGATTCGGACTCGATTTGAATCCGATTGAGACCAAATAAGAACCAAATTAAACCTAACTCTTAAAGCCCACTCTTAAGGCTTCTCTTACCAAATCTCATGCAAAAAGTGAGAGGGTGCACATGGAGATGTGCCCCCTTTGCTTTTTGCATTCTTGAAAGGAAGGTGCGCCAATAGTTGGAGCCCCACCCCATCTGGAATTCTCTCTCTTTCAGATTTATTTTTTATTTGAATTTAATTCAAAATAGGATCAAATCTTATCAGATGAGATGTGGGAAATTGAATTTTTGTATGACAAAAATTGAAGAAAAGGAGGGGACACAAGTTTGCATATGTGAAAGAAAAGGGTGCCCCTCCTCTATGTATCATCCTTCCTTATCTTATTTTCTCTTTCTATTAGAATTTGATTCATAATAAGAAAAGGGATAATGTTTGAAAAGGAAGGGCATTGGACTAGATTTTTGTGCAACAAAAAAAATCAAGAGTGAAGGGTGGGCGTGTGCTAATAAGGAGGGAAGTTTTTCTTACCGCATAACCTCTTCCCAATGCCACCCTTCCTTCTTGCTTCACCTCCAAGCCCAAAAATCTGAGGAGATTAGATCTAAGGGAGAAAAATAGAGAGAGAGGAAAAGGAAAAGAAAGATTCTTCTACTCTTCTTGGTGTCTGCTTTAGATCCTGTCAGATCTGCATGAAAGGATTCGCACAGTCTTCATCTTCTTCGAGTTCTAGAAGAAGATTTAGATTCAAAGTTGAGGAGTGAGGCCTGCAAGGTTAGCACACCAGTAGTCTTGATACTCCAATCAAGCATCTCTGTGTAGATACCAGCAGAGATCGAGCACTTGTGCGGCTACGATTCGAATTCTGGACATCCACATGATCCGAAGGTATGGAAATCAGATCTTCATTTTTTTTTTGATATCATTTATTTTTATTCTCAGATTTTAGATCAAGGTCACAAGTTCATGTCAAATTCTAGCACATAGTTTATAGATGAGATCTGGTGCATTGTTAAATTAAAATGTTTTAATTTAATTTACTTCTATTGTATAAAATTTTTAAGCTATACGTATGAAACCACCGCATATTCTAATAGTAGTATCAGAGTCAGATTCTGATACGAACATAAAATCTCTCAGATCTAAAATCTGATTTATAGAAATTAGATTTGAAGATTAGTTAGATGCTAGATGTCGTTCTGAAATAAGATTATCCTAACATAATCCAGTTATACTGAAAGATTATCATAGAATAATGTAGAACATTAATTAATGGAAGATCTGAAATTTTTGCTTGTTATTGTTAGATGTGTGCCCTAGATGCCAGATCGGCTGACACATTCCTGTACAGAACTAAAGGCAAATTTATAATTTTGACTATAAATGAGTAAAAGGGTTATTATTCTATCACATTGTGTACATTGTGTCTGTGATATATTCTTTGAGTTAGTGGAAATGTAAATTCATATTTTCAAGAGTTGAAAATTTAAGGCATGAATTTACATAACTAACTCATAAATTGCTCCTGACCATAGGATCATCATGAGGATGGTGATCGATCCGGAAGGTTGGTGTATGATCGCTTTCTTAGGGTAGATGAGTCTTGAGTCTATAGTGTGGAGACACCGGAGCGAGTACAGGTATTCATTGAGAACGAGAGTACTGAGCGTGACCACCTCAAGCAGTCATAAGGAAGTCTACCTTCTCGTCAATGACTAGCTCGATGCTGCAATTGTGTGTCTAGTTCTTTGACTTGAGGTGCATCGATGGTTCACCTTTATAGTTTGACTACATCATAACTCGATCTCCTAGCCATTCGAAACCCTGAGGTGTATGTTGGCTGTAGCATATCTATTGTAAGAACCAGATCGCACCAAGATGGGATCTATCAACCTCGGTAGATGAGAGGAGTAGTCCTATGATGATCGAAAGATCGAATCCTTAAGCCCATGGCCATGGCAGAGTAAAATAATGGAAAAGAGTTTTCCATTGGGTTTCACATCGGACTCGGATCGATCGATTGATTCATATGACTGATGTTGGGTTTGACAAGTTCACCTTAACCCTAATTCAGTCGAGACTCATGATAGAGGAACTCAATCACACAGGTAGCTGCACCAAGAGGTTCATCTTCGATTCTGATGGGTTGCCACCATATACTGCTAGGTGTCACTGGTGGATTTTGAGAGCAATTAGAATAATTTTGATGATCAATCATTTTAATGTCTGAATCAGAAGAGTTCTGGTCCATCGAAAGGAGTTTCGATGATGTCGATGATGAGATCATGACATGTCTCATTACCATACAGAATTGAACCTAACTGGATCACACAAATAAGGGTTAGGATTTGGATGTCATCAATTGGGCTACCCCAATTGATTTGGATAAGATACAATTAGGTTCAAGGAAATCGTGCTAGCACTCGATTGAGCCTATCTTTTTCCTCGTGTAATCTTTTCTATCTCTACTGAGCCAAATGTGATCTGGCTCATCCAGAGAACCTTGGGAAGATTTCTCTCAGTCTAATTGAAGCTTGTCCGGCTCAAAAAAGGCTTGTCTTAATTCATAAGATGAATTTAAGACAACACCTGCTAATTTCTAGCACCTGCCAATTTTATTTTAGGACATCTATCAAAAGTTGACATATGGGTCTTAAACTAAAGAGGATTCATTAAAGAATTTTTGTGGAGTGTCCACATATCCAAACCACTTCAAATTAGGCACCATAATCAGATTATGGCGTGAGCTCAATTGGATTTAAGTGGGCGCCCCAAATGGATAAGAACCAAAGAGTCCTGATAAACTTGGACTCTTTGGTGCCACCTTATTTGTGCTTATCCAATGTTGGTGCCAACATAGGAGAGAGCATGGGGATTTTCATCTGATGTGATCAAATGACATCACCCCATGAATCAAAATTTTTTCAAAATTTATTGAAATTTTTTGATGGATCGAATGATGTGGCACTGCGCAGCATACAGGATCTATATAAACCCTGCTGCACCTAGGGTTTTGTGACAGAACTTATTTTATGCAAAAAACCCATTAGCTTCCACCCCCTCTCCTCTTCTCCATATCCTCCCTGCTCTTTCTCCCCTCTTCATGTCCAAGAAGTTGGACGTTCATCTGGCAAAGGTACAAGGCGTGGTGATGCCTGGAACAGAAGGCTGCAGGACATCTTCAACAGGCTGCTGCTCCAACTTCAGAAGGAGTTCTGAAGTACTTCCAAATCAGATATTGATCTAATTTTTGGAGTATAAAATCATGAAGAGAAGATATTCCAGATCCTATCTGAGTGGATACTAGTAGAGGCCAGGCACTTGCATGGCTACATCAGAATCTCAGGCAGTGCTGCGATCATCTACAGGGTAATTAGATTACCCTTGTGGTATGTCTATATTTCTCATACTTTTATTTTTAATTTTAGATTTTAAATATCAGATAATAAAATTAAATTTAATAGACATTAGATCTAAAATAGCGTAGGATAAAAATTTTAATTTATTCCACCCCAGATTTGATGAAATCTGGAAGATCCTACACAGGAAAAAGATGATTTTTCCTTCAAGTGGTATCAGAGCTAGGTTGTTGGCTCTATTTCAGATCTATTTTAGATCTGATTTTAATTTTAATTTATCTGATATTAAATGATTTCAGATGTCACATCAGATATGATAGGATCTGAAATTAAAATATTTAAAATTAAATCTAAGAAGATCTAACATGCATGAGATGCATAACTAGATTAGGATTAATTGAATCCATGAATAGTCTTAAGTTTTATATTTTAATGAGATTAATATATGAATTAAATATAATTTATTCTTTATTTTTTTTGATGTTATAATTGTTATAAATAGATCAGAAAATAAAAAATAAAATTTTAATTATTTCATAAAATTGATCTGTTGCATGCCTAGACTAGTTGTAGAATTATTCTAGTAACTTATCTCGAATAGTTTTTATTTTTAATAATTTAATTTAAATTTTATTTTTTAGATATTACATGTGATGTATCAGATCTGAAAGCATGTTAATTAGATTAATTTTTGATACATGAGATGTATGCAAAGCATGTATTAGTTAGATCTTAAATTGTATATGTGATATGTTAATTTAGATCTAACTAGTTTTGTAGTTAAATTTATATTTTTGATTAAAGTATTCCTCATGGCTGTCCGGTCATAAGAACAAAGTAGGGTTTTAAGACCCTCTCTTCTCATTCAATGGGGTGTTCATATGACGTGTAGGGGTGCCGCACGTTCATCCTTAATCAGAAATCAAAACTTACTTTTCTGCAAAACCCTAGATCCTGAAACCCTAAGATTTATTTTACATGCTTTGTTTATGAACCCAAACTTAATTAATGTATTGAGCTTATGAAATTAAGTTAGGTCTAAAATTGAGAATTTTAGATCTAAGACATTTTCATAAGATTGGGTTCGGGCTTGGGTAGCTCAATTAGGTCTAGCGGTTGATCAAACCGAATCAAGAGTTGGTTAGGTGGGATCATGAAAGCTAATAATTGAGCAGCCTAATAGGATTAAGTTTGGATCAAGGTCGAATCACATTTAGATGTGACTCGATCAAGTTAAGACCTAATTTGGCTCAGTGGTTAGAGCCTGGATTGTAGACTAACTTAATTAGTTCTGGTTCGACAATTTGGTGTCTAAGGTAAGTTGGGCAGATGCGACCGACTGGTTTTTAATTGAGAGCTACTCGACTCGAATGTGTTCTTGTCGAGTTAATGGCATATCCCTCCCACCGATCTCACTTACCTGGCCATATGTGTCGACCCAGTTCTGATTTGAGGTGGCTAACAATTCGAGCTGACCCATGCCACTAGGTTAGTTATAATTGTTATTACTATGTCAAGTCAAGTTTAAAGAGACCTAAATCAAATCTCCCTAAGAAAATATTAAGTCTAGGTCTTCCACCATTGTGGATGTGCGGGCCCTTCCCGGGGTTGATTGTTCTCGGCTGGTTACAGTGGCTCAGTTGCACCGAAAAGATGCAACCATATCCATTAGGCATTGGATGCTACGGATTAGAGGATGGGTTGGGCTCAATATTCCGGATATGGTGAGGAACCCAATCAGGAATCTAGTTCGTGCAAATGGTGGATTTGGCTTAATTAAGGATTGGAGCAATATCCCAGATATGGTGAGCTTCATGAATTAGAGACCAAGTTTTGGGTGCACCATGATTAGAGAATCATTGGACAAGAGTTGTCCACTCATCGGTTGACTCATCACCAATAACTGTTAGGTGAGGTGATGAGCCAGTCGATGAGACTGCACCACCCACTAGAAATCACTAATCACGAAGATTTTCATATCTCTACCAAGGGAGTGTAGGGATATGAGAAAATAGTGAGAGCCTAATTTGTTTAAAAATAAAAATTCTAAACAAATTGATTGAGTCTGATTACAAAATTTAACTAGAAACTTTTGACTCTCTATAGGAAACATGTCTGCCTTAAAACCCCTGACCAAAATTCTAGACACTCATAGACTGACTGGACCAAATTTTAAGGACTGGTTGAGGAACTATAGAATTATTTTGGGTTCCAAAAAATTGACTCATGTCTTAGACCAGGACCCACCTACCATGCCAGCACGTCCGACTGCTGAACAGAGAGCGTCTCTGGAAAGGTGGACGGATGATGATAACAAAGCCAGGTACTACATGTTGGGTGCAATGTCTGATGATTTGCAGTGCCAACATGAAAATATTTTGACTACCCATCAAATGTTGGCTCACCTACAAGAGTTGTTTGGTGAACAGAGTCACGCGGCCAAGTATCAAGTCTGTCAAAGACTTTTTAAGGCCAAGATGCGTGATGGGCAGTCAGTCCAAGATCATTGTTTGACAATGATCAAGAATCTTGAGGAGCTTGAGAAGCTCGGTATCATCTTAGACAAAGATTTTCAGATTGATGTGATCCTTCAGTCCTTGTCCGATGCATATGGTCAGTTCATCATGAACTTCCATATGCATAAGATACAATATACCTTGGCCGAGTTAATGAATATACTGGTTACGGCTGAGCTTTCAATGAAAGGTTCAAAAGGCTCAGTTCTTACTGTGGAGCGGACTTCTTCCAAGAGAAAGTCTTTTGAAAAGAAAAAGAAGTCCGTGAAGAAGTAGAAGGTGGATGGCAAGAACAAGAAGACAGGATCGAAGAAGAAGGCTTCTAAAAAGGGAAAGTGTTTCCACTATCAGTCAAAAGGCCATTGGAAGCAGAACTGTCCTCAGTACCTGGCCACCTTAAAGAACAAGAAGGATGGTCCTTCTGAAAGTATGCACATTATCGAATCTAATCTTACGGTTTCTTTTGCATCCAGTTGGGTGCTTGACTCTGGTTCTAGTGCTCATTTGTGCAGTTCTATACAGGGTCTTGAGGAGAGCAGGAGGCTGAGGGATGGGGAGATGATCCTATGTATCGGGAATGAAGCAAGAGTTGCTGCTGTGGTCATAGGAACCTACCCTCTGTGATTATCGTTAGGATTAGATTTAGTTTTAAGAGACTGTTATTATGTGCCTGCAGCAAGCAAAAATTTGATTTCTGTTTCATGTTTAGCACAAGAAGGCTATGTGATTAGCTTTCACAAGGACCATTGTAACATATTTTATGAAAATAATAAAGTTGTAAATGGTTTTGTTATTAATGGTCTCTATCAGTTACATGTTGATGTATCTATTTTTAATATTGAGCAAAATGTGAATGCCATAGGAATTAAAAGGTCTAGAGATAGTCTAAATGATAAGTATCTATGGCACCTAAGGCTAGGTCATATAGCGAAAGACAGGATTAATAAATTAGAGAAATCCGGGCTACTGAGTCCATTGACTTGCGAGTCATATCCAGTTTGTGAATTATGCTTTCAAGGCAAAATGACCAAGCTCCCTTTTATGGGATATGGGGAAAGGGCCACAGACCTACTTGCCCTAGTACATATGGATGTGTGCAGCCCATTTGATATGCCGGCTAGAGGCAACTTTGTCTACTTCATTACCTTTATCAATGATATGTCTAGGTACGGATATGTGTTTCTAGTGAAATACAAGTCTGAAACCTTTGAAAGGTTCAAAGAATTCAGATATGAGGTAGAAAAATAAATAGAAAAGCCCATTAAGGTTCTTCAATCAGATCGAGGAGGTGAATACCTTAGTAGGAAATTTTTAGACTATCTTAAGGACAATGGTATAGTCTCTCAATGGACTCCACCTGGAATGCCTTAACTCAATGGGGTTTCAGAATGGAGAAATTGGACCCTATTAAATATGGTCCGTTCCATGATGAGCTTCACAGACCTCCCAGAATTTCTTTGGGGACATTATCTCATGACAGTAATTTATGTATTGAATAGGGTTCCCTCTAAAACCGTTCCTACCACACCGTATGAGATATGGCATGGTAAGAAACCAAGTCTGAATCATCTCAGAATTTAGGGTTGTCCGGCTCATGTCAAAAGACAGCAGACGGACAAGTTAGAGTTCAGGTCTTTTAGAGCTCGGTTCATAGGATATCTTAAAGAGTCATTAGGATATTATTTTTATATTTCGAAAGACCACAATGTGATTGTGAGTCGAAATGCTATGTTTTTTGAAAAATAGTTTATTCAAGATGGTGGCATCGGAAGAATAATTAAGCTCAAAGAGAATATCTCCTAAGAGCAACGAGCTAAAGAACCTGAGGAACCTAATCAATCAGAATCAGTCCTAACACAACCTCTTCCACCTCGTAGATCGACTAAGGTTTTCCGTCCTCCTGAAAGGTACTTAGGTACCATACAAGAGGATGTAGAGGAAATGTTCCTCACAAGAAATGAGGTTCATGGTGATGATCCCAAGACCTATGATGAGGCGATATCAGATATCGACTTCAAAAAATTGTTAGAGGCAATGAGATCAAAAATTGACTCGATGCACTCAAATCAAGTCTGGACCTTGGTAGATCCATCTGAAGGTATTGTACCTATTGGGTGTAAATGGATCTTCAAGAGAAAGATAGGTGCAGATGGGAATGTGGAGACATTCAAGGCTAGGTTCATTGTGAAAGGTTATAGTCAGCGCGAAGGCATTGACTATCAAGATACCTTCTCGCCTGTAGCCATGCTAAAATCCATCACACATTGCTTGCTGTTGCAGCCTATTTCGATTATGAAATATGACAGATGGACATGAAAACGATATTCTTAAATGGATATCTTGAGGAAGATATCTATATGGAACAGCCGCTTGATTTCACATCCAGTGATGATGATCACAAGGTCTGTAAACTGCAAAGGTCCATTTATGGACTTAAGCAAGCATCTCAGAGTTGGAATACTCATTTCAATGATGTGATCAAAATATTTGGTTTCATCAAGAATGAGGAGGAACCATGTGTGTTCAAAAAGATCAGTGAGAGTGCAATTGTCTTCCTCGTATTGTACGTGGATGATATCCTCCTAATTGGAAATGACATTCCCATGTTGACCTCAGTCAAAGTATGGTTGTCTAAGGAGTTCTCTATGAAAGATCTAGGAGAGGCATTTTTTATACTGGGTATTAAGGTCTATAGAGATAGACCAAATAGGATGCTGAGACTTTCACAGAAGATGTACATAGAGGAGGTGCTAAAAAGGTTTAGCATGAATAACTCCAAAAGAGGTTTATTGCCTTTTAGACATGGCATTCATCTCTCCAAGAAGATGTGCCCTAGCACACCTGAGGAGATTGAATGCATGAGCAAAATCCCTTATGCTTCGGCAATAGGGAGCCTCATATATGCAATGCTATGTACACGACCTGATATAGCCCATGCTGTGAGTGTCACAAGCAGATATCAGTCGAATCCAAGCGATGAGCACTGGACTTCTGTGAAATGTATCCTTAAGTACTTGAGAAGGACTAAGGATATGTTTCTAATCTTTGGAAATGGAGAACTCCAGATTCAGGAATTTATAGACTCAGACTTTATGTCTGATATAGATGATCGAAAGTCGACATCTGAGAGTCTGTTCATTTGCAATGGTGGTGCAGTTAGCTGGAAGAGTTCCAAGCAAACGGTAATTGCAGATTCCACCATGGAGGCAGAGTATATTGCCACATCGGAAGCTGCGAAGGAGGCATTCTGGTACAAAAAATTTACCGCAGAGCTTGGAGTGATGTCATCGGATGCCATACCTCTTTATTGCGACAATAATGACGCCATAGCCCTAGCTAAGGAGCCAAGGTCTCACTAGAAGTCCAAGCACATCGAGCGGCGATTCCATCTGATCTGTGATTACCTCGAAAAAGGTTATGTCGAGGTCAAGAGAGTCGACTCCACAGACAATGTGGCAGACCCGCTGACTAATCCATTGGGCCAACAACTGATCGAAGCCCACCTTAAAAAGATGGGACTTAGATATGTAGCCAATTGGCATTAGGTCAAGTGGGAGTTTGTTAGATGTATGCCCTAGATGCCAGATCGGCTGACACATTCCTGTACAGAACTAAGTGCAAATTTGTAATTTTGACTATAAATGAATAAAAGGGTTATTCTTCTATCATATTATATACATTGTGTCTATGATACATCCTTTGAGTTAGTGGAAATGTAAATTCATATTTTCAAGAGTTGAAAATTTAAGGCATGAATTTATATAACTAACTCATAAACTGCTTCTGACCATAGGATCATCACGAGGATGGTGATCGATCCTGAAGGCTGGTGTACGATCACTTTCTTAGGGTAGATGAGTCTTGAGTCTATGGTGTGGAGACACCAGAGTGAGAGTACAGGTATTCGTTAAGAATGAGAGTACTGAGCATGACCACCTCGAGTAGTCATAAGGAAGTCTACCTTCTCGTCGATGACTAGCTCGATGCTGTAGTTGTGTGTCTAGTTCTTTGACCTGAGATGCATCGACGGTTCACCTTGAATGTGTTATAGTTTGACTACACCATAACTCGGTCTCCTAGCCATTCAGAATCTTGAGGTGTATATTGGCTGTAGCATATCCATTGTAGGAACCAGATCGCACCAAGATGGGATCTATCAACCTCGGTAGATAAGAGGAGTAGTCCTATGATGATCAAAAGATCGAGTCCTTAAGCCATGGCCATGGCAGAGTGAAATAATGGAAAAGAATTTTCTATTGGATTTCACATCAGACTCGGATCGATCGATTGATTCATATGACTGATGTTGGGTTTTACGAGTTCACCTTAACCCTAATTCAATCGGGACTCATGATAGAGGAACTCAATCACACAGGTAGCTGCACCAAGAGGTTCGTCTTCAGTTTTGATGGGTTGCCATCATATACTGCTAGGTGTCACTGATGGATTTTGGGAGCAATTAGAATGATTTTGATGATCGATCATTCTAATTGTCTGAATCAGAAGAGTTAGACCATCGAAAGGAGTTTCGATGATGTCGATGATGAGATCACGACATGTCTCATTACCATACAGAATTGAACCTAACTGGGTCACACAAATAAGGGTTAGGGTCTGGATGTCATCAATTGGGCTACCCCAATTGATTTGGATAAGATCCAATTAGGTTCAAGAAAATCGTGCTAGCACTCGATTGAGCCTAACTTTCTCCTCGTGTAATCTTTTCTATCTCTAGTGAGCTAAATATGATCTGGCTCATCCAGAGAACCTTGGAAAGGTTTCTCTCAGTCTAATTGAAGCTTGTCCAGCTCAGAAAAAGCTTGTCTTAATTCATGAGATGAATTTAAGATAACACCTGCTAATTTCTAGCACCTGCCAATTTCATTTTAGGACATCTATCAAAAGTTGACATATGGGTCTTAAACTGAAGAGGATTCATTGGAGGATTTTTGTGGAGTGTCCACATATCCAAACCACTTCAAATTGGGCACCATAATCAAATTATGGCATGAGCTCAATTGGATTTAAGTGGGCGCCCCAAATGGATAAGAACCAAAGAGTCCTGATAAACTTGGACTCTTTGGCGCCACCTTATTTGTGCTTATCCAATGTTGGCACCAACATAGGAGAGAGCTTGGAGATTCTTATCTGATATGATCAGATGATATCACTCTACCAATCAAAATTTTTTCAGAATTTATTAAAATTTTTTGATTGATCGAATGATGTGGCACTGCGCAGCATACATGATCTATTTAAACCCTGCTGCACCTAGGGTTTCATGATAGAAATTGTTTTATGCAAAAAACCTATTAGCTGCCACCCCCTCCTCTCTTCTCTATATCCTCCCTACTCTCCTTTCTCCCCTCTTCACGTCCAAGAAGTTGGATGTTCATCTGGCAAAGGTACAAGGCGTGGTGATGCTTGGAACAGAAGGCTGCAAGACATCTTCGATAGGCTGCTGCTCCAACTTCAGAAGGAGTTCTGACGTATTTTCAAATCAGATATTGATCTAATTTTTGGAGCATAGAATTGTGAGGAGAAGATGTTCTAGATCCTACATGAGTAGATACTGGTAGAGGCCAGGCACTTGCGTGGCTACATCAGAACCTCAGGCAGTACTGCGATCATCTACAGGGTAATTAGATTACCCTTGAGGTATGTCTATATTTCTCATACTTTTAGATTTAATTTTAGATTTTAAATATTAGATAATAAAATTAGATCTAATAGACATTAGATCTAAAATAGTGTAGGATTAAAATTTTAATTTATTCCATCCCGGATTTGATGAAATCTGAAAGATCCTACATAGGAAAAAGGCAATTTTTCCTTCAGTTATAATATGATTACAGGATTATTTTTTATCTGAAATTATTTTAGATCTAAAATAAATCATGAATAATTTAGATCTAAAATTAGTTTCAAATCTGAATATGTTAATTAAGATTTAGTTTAGATCTAGTATAATTATTGAAATTATTTCATATATATGATATATATTTGCATGCATAGATTTAAATTATTGTTCATATGTCTAACATGTCAAAGATAATTAGATCTGATTTTTAATTGATTACATATATGATATGTTAAATTAATCTCTTAGTAGCTTAGTAATCTAATTGGGATAATCACCATAGCTGTCCGATCATAAGAGGAAAAAGGGATTAAATTTTTTCTCTTGTCTACTCGATAGGTTCTCCTATGACGTGTAGAGGTGTCGATTGTGATACTTCATATGAAGATAAATAGTGAACAAAAAATTATATATGATATATTTTTTGGTTTAGATCTATTTATGCATGTATTAAGATATATGTTTATGATCAAAATGATATATATAATATATAGTTTTTGACATATAATCTCAAACATAATTTTTGTAAAATTCTAAATCCAAAACTCTAAGTTCTGTTTGTATGAAATCAGAAAACTTGACTGTGAAAGAATTATGCCCAACAAACTGATCGCATATGGGATGCGATAGGGTGTATTTTATAATTTATCTTCCAAACTCATATAATTAATATTTATTTTAATAAAATAGATATTTTTGATTCATTATATCTGCATCTTATTGTTCTTAAGATTATAATGAATCTCATACGTCCAGACAATGATTTTAGGACCACGATGAGATCACGCCAGTGAGATCTAAATTTTTGATAGTTCTAACCTAAAATATTTCTAATCATTGGTATATTGAGTTGAGGATCAATGATATCGATAAGACTAGCATGTCCTATGTATGCTTAAAAATGAGGGTGGTTGATCTCACAATCACTTGTGTAGTGATACTAATACAAAGATATAAGTGCTTATTAGAGAATGAGTTCACTAAATTAACCTACGAGAGAATATTAGATGGAGTCTTATTTACTTATCAACTAATAATTCTATAGTGGCAGTTGTGTAAGTAATCCTTAGATCTGAAATCATCATGGTACCTTGTGTACATAGATCTATATTTTGGTTCACTACCTAGCTTAGTTCTTTGATCTTTGTGTGGGGTGTTTTGGATATGGTGAAGTGTGCATGGAGATTGTGAGTGATCAATAAGGGATCAGTCACTCCTAATAAGGGGAGTGAACATCCTATGTGATCTCATAGGACGATGATTCTGAAAGTCTTTGGCCAAAGCAGGATGATAATTAGAAAAGAGTTTCTAATATATCATCAACTGAATCATCACTTTCAGATCGAGATACATAAAGATAAGTGATTGAGGTTGACATATTTTTATGCTCACAGCTCATCTGGGATGTTGTTTGACTGAAAGATTGAATTATATGAGAACTTGCCACTGAAGGATATTTTGATAAATTTTTATCAAAATTTTAAATCTTTTGGATAGTCATGACACATTGCTAGACATCAATCTTGACTTATAAATTTTTTAAAATTAAAAGAGTTTAATTATGGAGTTAATTTGGAAGAGTCCAAGTTGATTGAAACTCTTTGGGTGACCTAATCTCATTGGATTAAGGTTATATCGAAAATCTTGGTCCACTATTGGCTAGATTGAAAATTCAATGGGTCACACACTTTAAAATTTAGTCTTGATCTGATCTAATTAGAGTTTAATATAAATTTTATGGGTTAATTTGGTATGCTAGCACATCGTATTAACCCAAGTTCCTAAATTGATTTAGATCAAAGTGTTTGAGCTAATCTAGACCAGCTGGCTTTGGCCTAATGGAATTGGGTCAATTTGGATTAGATCCTTATCCAACTTGAAAGAGTCTTCTGCACCCATAAGAACCCATGGCAAAAATAATTGCCGCCCCTTTTATTTTAGATGTGTGAAAGGAAGAGTCCTTCTTAATGAGGACTCTTAATTTTCGACGTGTTACCTTAAATTTCTGACTAGAAATCCTATGTTTGATGCCAAAATTCATTGAATTTTTTATGATACATAGAAGACTAAGAGTCCTGCTACTCTAAATAATTGAATCACTAAAAATTCACTCTAGAAATTTATTTGGCATGTGGGAAGTTGGAGCGCCAAAGGTTGGCGCCCCTTCATCCCATGTGACGTCCCCTGGTCCTCTATTTATAAGGGACACCCCACATAGCTTCTGGTGGTGATTTTTAGCTGAAACTAAGAAGAAGGATGTAGTAAACATAAAAAAAAAAATTCTAAAAAAATTAAAAAAAAAAAAGAGAATTTTGAGTGGCAAAAGTTGCTACAAGGGTGGTGAGATTTTTAGCAAGTGTTACTTGAGTATCCTAGGATTTGATTTTTTCATATGTTAAAGTTAAAAATTAAATTCTAAGTTATATAACATCTGAAGAGTATCTTCTTGGTGTCATTCTGGTAGTGAGATCGAAAGTAACTGGGTTTTGGTGCGTGCGATTGTGACGTAAGTTTGAAGCCAGCAGTGTTCTAAAGACAAGGCTATGGAAGCGCATCGATTGGGAAGGACTTTGGCCAACTTTCATGTGGATCATCATTGAAGGACTTCTACTTTGGGATCTTGTAGAAAGCACCAACATATCACTTTTCTATATTGATTAAAGTATAATTTTCTATCTCTTTGCATGCTTGAATTTGTTTTGATCATGATCGGCAAAGTGATTCTAAGATTTTGGGTTTGGCTCGATAGTTTTATTTGATAAAACTATTGATTTATTAATTTTAATTTTTTAAAAAATTACTTTCTACTCGTAGTCAAAATCCAACAGTGGTATCAGAGCCACCTTTGTCTGATTCGATCAAACAAGTGCAATAGTTATGCATAGAATCGTTCTTGTGCATATCTTTGCTAAAAGAATTTGTATTGATTTATAACATCAATCTTTTAAACTCAAAAATTATCTTTGACTTTATATATACCATGATATTTAATTTTAGTTATTAAATTATTAATTTATGATAATTTTAAAATTTGTATGATCATGGTTGTACGATGCTCAAATTGATGCATTATTAAGGGTAAAAAGCATGCCTAATGTGATTTAAGTTTGCTATTTTTTTTTCGATATGCTTGACATATGTTTTGATATCTATTACACTCTTATATGATTTTAGCATGTCATATGATTGCTATTTAGAATAGTAGAAGCATGTCTAGTTATAATTAGTAGTGTGCATTTTATGTAGTTGTAGTTAGGATGTGTGGAGACCAGTTTAAAGTCCCTCATCAAATTATATTAAGTTGTAATGTTGGGATTCACTTTTTAATCAAAAGTCAAATTCTTAAGATCAATTGGTGTCGAGAAAAGTATGATAGATGATTTTCTAATTAGATCCATATACTGGTCTGGCCAACTCTGTTGGTGTCTAAAAAAGCTACGGGGAGCCTCCCACCTACTTACCTAGCCAATTAGGTCTTGTTGATTTTCAAACTTAGATTAATTAGTGATGTAGACATTATAAGGGCTTTCCTTCAAACTTGATCGATAGAGTATGTCAAGATCTTAGTGAGCTTATTGTGCTATCCACAAGGCTTACTATAGAAATTAATATGATGTTGATCAGGTACATATTGATGCTTATGGCATATTTGAATAGTGTTGTCTTGTTGTGCTATCCACAAGGGCAGCATTATTTAAGTATGACCATACAGGATTGAAGGGTCAACTTAACTAGAATACTATAGTTTGTTATACTATCCACAAGACTATATGTGATCTAGAAGCTAGAGTGAATGATGTTGAGAATCGTAAACATATAGTTGGTAAAGAGTTACCTACTCTTAAACTCATGAATATTTGTTGTGCTATCTATAAGGTGTTTGTGAGGAATAGAGATCTCAACCCCACTAAGAAATATTAGAATATTTTTTGATTTTCATATTTGAGGGCTATGAAGTTTGATAAAATAGTGGGAGACATAATTAGATGAAAGTTCTAGTCTCGTTGTGCATGTTATATATTCTTGTTGTTGTAGATTAACTTCACTCATGGCATCCTCACTTTTACTTAGAGGTATCCTAGATGCAAACAAATTGACTGGACCTAACTATATCGACTGATTAAGAAACTTGAGAATTATTCTCACTCAGGAGAAAATCTCCTACATTCTAGATATACCTGCTCTAGATTCTCTTAGGGAAGATGCTTCCGAGGAAGATAAAGCTGCATATAAGATGTGGAAAGATGATAGTGTGACTGTCAAATGTATCATGCTTGCCTCTATGAGCAACGAGATCTAGAGGTAGTATGAGGACATGGATATTTTCTCTATTCTCCTTAATCTTAAGGAGCTATATAGGGAGCAAAGTCGAACTGCTTGATATGAGATATCGAAGCAGTTGTTCCATACCCGTATGACTGAAGGTTCTTCCGTGCAAACACATGTCCTAAAGATGATTGATTTGATCACTCATTTGGGACAACTGAGTTTTACCATGGATGGTGAACTAAGCCAAGATTTGATCTTGCAGTCTCTCTCTGACTCTTTTTCTCAATTTGTCATTAGTTATCACATGAACAAACTGAACATCAGCTTGTCAGAACTTCTAAACATGTTGAAAATAACAGAGAGCCATTTTAAGGATGAAAAGACTTAAGTCCTTCATGTTGATAAGATCAGCAAGAAGAAGGCAAAGAAAGGTTCTAAGAAAAAGATGAACCCTAAAGCTAGCATCTCCAAAAAAGAAGGCGAAGAAGGTCTCCACCAAAGGTACTTGTTATCACTGTAGCAAGGAGGGCCACTGGAAGAGAAATTGTAAGGACTACCTTACAACTGTGAAATCGGCAAGCATTGATAAAGGTTTGTATATGATACAAACTAATTTATCATTAAGTATTTATTTTCAGATTCTTGGATATTGGATACCGCCTGTGGCTCACACCTTTGCAAATCATTGTAGGATCTACAGAAAATAAGAAATCTGAATAAAGGTGACTTCGAGCTATTCAGTGCTAGTGGAGAGTCCATTCAAGCCAAAGCCGTAGGAACCAAGATTTTAAAGTTGTCTTCGGATAGAATTTTCGAACTAAAGACCTATTTTTATATTTTAAATATTGTTAAAACATTATTTCTATACCGTTGTTATTGGAATAAGATTTTGAAATAATTATAAAAAATAATAGTTATTTTATATATTTTTTAATGAATATTATGAAAGTTCTTTTATTGATAATGGTCTTATGTTTCTTTCACTTAATGATAAGTGCTTCATGTTGATAATATGAAGAAAAAAAAGAGAGAGGATGTCAATATCATATACCTCTGGCACTGTCGACTTAGCCATATAAATGAGTTAAGGATTAATAAGTTATACAAAGATAATTTTTTTGATCCTTATGATTATGAATCATATGGGACTTGTAAATCTTACCTCATGGAAAAAATGATCAAGACTCCATTTACTGGATATGGAGATAGGGCGAGTGACATTTTGGACCTTGTACATACTGATGTATATGGTCCAATGTCGACTCAAGCCAGAGGTAGATACTCTTACTTCATCATGTTTATTGATGACAGGCCAAAGTTTGGATATGTGTATTTAATGAAATATAAATCCAAAGACTTTGTCAAATTTAAAGAGTATCAAAGAATGGTCGAGAAATAAACTGATAAAAGTATTAAAACTCTTCGATCGGATTGAGGAGAAGAATACTTATCCAGTGAGTTTCTCAATTATTTGAAATAAAATAAAATACTCTGTCAATGAATACCTCCTTATACTCTATAATTAAATGAAATTATGAAAAGGAGGAACCGTACCTTATTAGATACGGTGCAGTCCATGATGTGCTTAATGGATCTTTCGTTATCCTTTTAGGGATATGTCCTTGAGGCTACAATATATATTTTAAATAAAGTACCTTCGAAATCTATTTCTAGCACTCCATATGAAATATGAAAAGATAAAATATCCAATCTTAAGTATCTTAAGATTTGGGGTTGTCCGACTTATGTGCAAAATATTGATGGACATAAGCTGGATGCTAGATCAAAAAAATACAGATTTGTAGATTATCCCAAGGAGACTATAGGATACTACTTCTATAACCTTACTCAATAAAAGATGTTTATTGGTAAGTATGTCATTTATTGGAGAAAGAGTTTATCCAAAAAAAAAGGCAGTGGGAGGTCTATTGAACTTGAGGAAGTTCAAAACCTACAACCCATCCAAGATTCACTAAATAGTTTTTAACCAGATATGCCTATTGTTGAGGCACAACCACTACACACACCTCTTCTCTGAAGATCAAGTAGAGTGCGTAGTGTACCACTCAGATATGGGTTTATCATTGAGAATGACAACATAACCCACATCATTGAGAATGATGATCCTATGATCTATTCAGAAGCTATCATGAGTTGTGACTCTGATGAGTGGTTAAATATCATGAAATCTGAAATAGACTCCATGTATGCCAACCAAGTATGGACTTTGATTGATGCACCTGAGGGTGTGACCCCAATAGGCTGCAAATGAATCTTCAAAAAGAAGATTGGAGTAGATGGCCGGTAAAGACCTATAAGATCAGGCTTGTGGCAAAAAGTTTTAGACAAAAATAAAGTGTTGATTATGAAGAAATCTTTTCGTCAGTAGCCATGCTCAAGTCTATTTAGATAATGCTTGCTATTGCAGTATACTATAACTATAAGATCTGCCAGATGGATGTCAAGACTGCCTTTCTCAATAAAAATCTTGAGGAAGAAGTCTATATGACTCAGTCAGAAAAATTTATCTCAATTGGGAGAGCAAATCAGGTATACAAGCTGAGTAGATCCATATATGGATTGAAAGAAGCATCGAGGAGCTGGAACATCATCCATTTTGATGAGACAGTTAAATCGTTTGGCTTTATCAAAAAAATGAATAAATTTTGTGTATATAAAAAGACTAATGGGAGTGCTATTATCTTCTTGATCTTGTATATGGACGACATACTGCTCATTAGGAATGATATCTCGATGTTATAATCGGTCAAAACTTGACTATCACAAAAATTTTTCATGAAAAACTTGGATGAGGCGTCCTATATACTTGGTATTAAGATCTATAGAGATAGATCGAATAAGATGCTAGGCTTGTCCCAGTCTAAATACATTGATCTTGTATCGAAGAGGTTCAACATGGAGGAAAATAAAAGAGGTTACTTGCCCATAGGTCATGGCATACAACTCTCTAAGAAGATGTCTCCTAAAACAACTGAAGAGAAAAATAGAATGAGTTCTATTCCTTATGCTTTGGCTATAGGATTAATAATGTATACTATGTTATATACCAGACCTGATGTTGCTTATGCCTTGGGTATTGTAAGCAGATTTCAAGCTGATCCCAAGGAAGATCATTAGAAAGCTGTAAAAAATATACTTAAGTACTTAAGAAGGACTAGAGATATTTTTCTGACATATGGTGGATCTGATTTAAAACTGAAAGGTTATACCAATTTTAGTTTCCAATCTGATCTGGATAATAGCAAATAGATATCTGGGTATGTGTTCACTCTGTATTATGGTGTAGTAAGTTGAAAAAGTTTCAAACAGCAAACTATTGCTGACTCGATCACTGAGGCTAAGTATATTGCTACAAGTGAGGCTGCTAAGAAGGCCGTCTAGATGAAGAAATTCATCACAAAGTTGGATGTGATTCTAGAGATTGAACAATCAGTGTCTCTTTAATGTGACAATACTGTGACAGTTGCTCAAGCCAAAGAACCAAGGTCTCATCATAAGTCCAAGCACATCCTAAGACGGTTCCACCTTATTCAAGAGATTGTCGAAAGACGTGATGTGATCATGGAGTGAGTTGACGTCAAGAATAATATAGCAGACCCATTCACTAAGGTCTTATCAATGCAGCAGTTTGACCGCCATCTTATTGCATAGGCATCAAGTATAGAGGCGATTGGCTTTAGTGCAAATGAGAGATTGAAAGAATTATGTCCTACAAGCCAATTGCATATAGGATGCGATAGGGTGTATTTTATAATTTATCTTCTAAACTCATGTAATTGATATTTATTTTAATAAAATAGATATTTTTGATTCATTATATGCGGCATCTCATTGTTCTTAAGATTATAATGAACCCCATAGGTCCAGATAATGGTTTTAGGGCCGTGATGAGATCATGCCAGTGAGACCTAAATCTTTGATAGCCCTAATCTAAAATATTTTTAGTTGTTGGTACATTGAGTCGAAGATCAATAATACCGAAAAGACTGGCATGTCTTATGTATGCTCAGAAATAAGAGTGGTTGATCTCACAACCACTTGTGTGGTGACACTAATACCAGGATATGGGTGCTCATTAGAGAATGAGTTCACTAAATTGACCTATGAGAGAATATCAGATAGAGTCTTATTTATATGTCAACTGATGATTCTTTAGTGGGAATTGTGTAAGTGTCCTTAGACCTGAGATCACCATGGTACCTTGTATACATGGATCTATATTTTGGTTCTTGATTTTTTGATCCTTGTGTGGGGTGTTCTGGATATGGTGAAGTGTACATGGAGGTTGTGAGTGATCAATAAGGGATTAGTCACTCCTAATAAGAAGAGCAAACATCCTATGTGATCTCATAGGATGATGATTCTGAAAGTCTTTGACCAAAGCAGAGTGATAATTAGAAAAGAGTTTCTAATATATCATCAACTAAATCATCACCTTCAGATCAACATGCATAAAGATAAGTGATTGAGTTTGACGTATTTTCATGGCTACAACTCATCTGAGATGTTGTTTGATTGAAAGATTGAATTATATGAGAACTTGCCACTGAAGGATATTTTGACAATTTTTTATCAAAATTTTAAGTCTTTCGGATAGTCATGACACATTGCTAGACATAAATATTGACTTGTGGATTCATCAAATTAAAAGAGTTTAATTCTAAAGTCAATTTGGAAGAGTCCAAGTTGATTGGGACTCTTTGGATGACCTAATCTCATCAGATTAGGGTTACGTCGAAAGTTTTGGTCTACTGCTGGTTAGATTTGGAACCCAATGGATCACATACTTTAAAATTTGATTTTGATCTGATCTAATTAAAGTTTAATATAAATTTTATGAGTTAATTTGATATGCTAGCACATTGTATTAACCCAAGATTTTAAATTTGTTTAGATCAAAGTGTTTGAGCTAACCTAGACCAGTTGGCTTTGACCTAATGGGATTGGGTCAATTTAGATTGGATCCTATCCAACTTGAAAGAATTTTAAGTGGAGGAGTCTTCTGTGCCCATAAGAACCCATGGCAAAAATAAATCTCGCCCCCTTTATTTTAGGCATGTGAAAGGAAGAGTCCTTCTTAATGAGGACTCTTAATTTTCTACGCATTACCTTAAATTCCCGACTAGAAATCTTATGTTTTGATGCTAAAATTTATTAATTTTTTTATGACATATAGAAGACTAAGATACCTTCTATTCTAAGTAACTAGATCACCAAAAATTCACTCAATAAATTTATTTGGTGTGTGGGAAGTTGGAGCACCAAAGATTGGCACCCCTTCATCCCATGTGATGTCCCCTGGTCCCCTATTTATAGGGGATGCCACACATAGCTTCTGATGGTGATTTTTGATTAAAACTAAGAAGAGGAATGTGATAAACATATAAAAAATTCTAAAAAGAATTTGAGAAAAAGAAGAGGGAATTTTGAGGGGCAAAAGTTGCTATAAGGGGTGGTGAGATTTTCAGCAAGTGTTGCTTGAGTGCCATAGGATTTGATTTTTTAAGTGTTGGAGCTAAAAATTAAATTCTAGGTTGTATGACATTTGAAGAGTATCTTCTTAGTGTCATTCTAATGATGAGATCAAAAGCAACTGGACTTTGATGTGATTGTGACGTAAGTTTGAAACTAACAGTGTTTTTGAGAAGACAAGGCTGCGGCAGTGCACCGGTTGGGAAGAACTTTAGCCAACTTTCATGTGGATCACCATTGGAGGACTTCTACCTTGGGGCCTTATGAAAAATACCAACATGTCACTTTTTCATATTGGTTAAAGTATAATTTTCTATCTCTTTGCGTGCTTGAATTTACTTTGATTATGATCGACAAAGTGATTCTAGGGTTTTGGATTTAGCTTGATAGTTTTATTTGATAATGCTATTAATTTGCTTGTTTTAAATTTTTTAAAAATTATTTTTTACTACATGGCTAAAACCTAACAGACCAGCACACCTGTGGAGTTGACTCGATTCTTGTTTAAGTCAACTTGAGTGCTTGGTGAATGATTTGTTTTTGTTTGAGTCAACTCGAGACCCTGGTGGGTTGACTTATTTGCTGATGAGCTGACTCAGTACAGACTAGGTCTACAGTTTTCTATTTATCTCAATGTTGAGTCATCTCATTGTGATGAGCCGACTCGAGTACTAGGGCAAGTCGACTCGATATTGCGGACAGTAAAATTGTATGAGGTACAATATAAATTATTTAAATCAAAAATTATTTTGATATCTATACAAAAATCTATGTACATAATATACTTAATTAAGAATTAAGATTCAAAATTATAAGATTTAAAATTATAAATTTAAGATCTAAATTTCAATGCATAAAATATGGGCTTAGAATATCGATTGAATAAATTAGGTCGAGAGACTAAACTACAAGTAGGGTCATTGATTAGATAAGACTAGAACAATTTTTGATTTTGAACAGTTGATCAAACCTAATCAAAAGTTGATTGGGATTAAGTCAAAGGGGCTTAAAATTGAGTTAGTTGTCATTGATCAAATTGATTCACATGTGATGTGAATTGATTAAATCAAGATCAAATTTGGCTCAGTGGTTTAAGCCTGGATCTATAAGTTAATTTGATCGATTCTAATCAACCAATTTGATGTCTAAGGTAAGTATTGGATGATGATTCTTTAATTGATTTCGTTGTCTGATCTGACCAATTTATTGATGTCTAAGGAAAGCAATGGGGGGACCCACTCATCTTCACTTATCTTACCATTTTGGGAGATTATGTTTTGTATTAAGTTACTTGTTGACTCGAGTTCATCCATACCGACTAGGTTAGTCAGACATGAGATAATGTGCTGACTTAAACTAGATTAGTCATCTATATCAGTTATATGTGATTATTAGAAAGGATCTGAACCTAAATCTTCTTACTAAATATTAAGTCTATCGGTCTTCCACCATTATAGAGATGCGGGTGTCTTTTCCAGCGTTGATCATTTTTGACTAGTTACAATGGTTCGGTTGCATCGGGAAGGCACAACTACTCTATTGGTATTAGATATCCTGAGATAAAGATGAGGTTGGACCCAATAACTATTTAGTGAGAGACCCAATGACGGCTTAACACTCATTGATGAATGATGGGTCAGACTTAACTAAAAAATATGTCAATAACTATTATTAGGTGAGGCTACAGGACTTAGAGACTAAGTCACTGCAATATGCTTGAAAAAATATCTGGATAAAAAGTTATCCACGCATTGGTGTACGTGTCATCAATAATTGTTAGGTGAGGTACCGTACATTGATGGGGATGCAGCACCCACTAGAATCACTTGTCATGTCAAGATTTCTATTTCTCTATCCGAGGAGTGTGAGAAACTTGAAAAATTAGTGGGAGCCTTTGTTTTCTTTTGAAGTTCTTAGAACAAGCTTTTACAAGTACAATCATCTAAGTAAATCATTATTCTCTGTAGTTAATTCTGTCAGCTTCCAACCCTCTAGCTCGAATCCTACATATCAACTACTTAACCGAAACTAATTATATATTCTAGCTTAGAAACTTAAGAATAATTCTTAACTTTTAAAAATTAAAACATATTCTCGATCAGATTAACTCTATGTCATCAGCTGGTCCCATCCATAGTCAACGAGCTATACTTGATAAATGATTGGACATTGACAATTAGGTTAGATGTTATGAATTGGAGTACATGACTGATGAACTTCAATATGTGTGCATAAGGACATGTAGACTACCAACAACATACTGATTCATCTGCAATAGTTATGATGTGATCAGAGTCGCCAGCACATGAGATGCATGATGGGCAGTTTGTCCATGATCATTGTTTGATAATGATCAAAGACATTGAAGAGCTTGGAAAGCTCAATGTGACCACGCACAAGGAATTGCTAGTAGATTTGATCCTATAATCCCTAATTTATATGGCTATTTTGTGAAACTATTATATGAATAAATAATATAGCATCTTAACTGAATTGGTCAATATGTTAGTAACTAAAGGGACATTGAAAAGTTTAAAAGTACATACCTAGAAAGCCTAAAGAAACATAGATATACCTTTAAAAAATATGTCAAATTGCTCAAATTTGATCTTACAGTTTTCTCTTCTTTCAATTGAGTATTAGACTCTAGTGCATATTACGCACTTCAATATAGGGTCTAAGAGAAGGAAGAGGATTAAGAAAAGGTGAAGTGACTCTTTTGAGTCCGCGATGTCGTGAAAGTTGCACTATGGCCATGGGCACTTAACCTCAGCAATTATCATTTTGAATTTAGTTTTCTAACATTTGCATGGTGATGCATATATGAACTTATTTGAGCAAACAATGAATGTCATTAGTTTTGAGAGATATAGAAATCAAATTGAAGGAAAGAAAAATTATTTCTCTTCGAAAGACCTAGGTTGCATCTAAAAATTTTTCTATTAATATACATGAATAAGTATCAAATCCTTATTTGATTAGCAGTGAAATCAGAGATCAAATCTCAAATAATCTAAAATAAATCTTCATGGAGGTCTGAAAGTGCAGATCCTCTACTTCGCATGTATGTCAGATGCTGCAGGAAAGCAGGATGAACTTCAATCCAATCACGTTCACAATCCAATCAAATGAGAGAGAAGATGTGATGGTGTGACACCTCACACCAGTAGGTGGGTTGCCCAAGGAGGGCCCACATCCAAGGGAGAAGGGGCGGCAACAAAGGGGAGAGGCCAAGAAGAAGAAGGGATCTCTCTCTCTTCTCATGGCTATCTTTCTCTTTCTCTCTTCTCTCAATCTGATTTGTTTGTCATGCATCCATAGGTAGAGACCTTCTCTATTTATAGATAATTTTTATGACCTAATAAGTATAGAAGTCCTAACTCAAATCTAATTTGAATTAGTTCAATACTCATGAAAGAAGGATTCCTGCATAAGATAGAATTGCTATCATTTATGACAACCACTTTGCACCCACTCTCTCACCCACATGGGATGCCTCAAACTAGTACCATTTTAGATGTTGGTCAGCCCACATGAAAGGAGAATCTCAGTGCAAGTAGCAATTCTTATATCTCATCAAAATAGGTCCGATTTGAATCTAATTCGAAGCTGGTTCGAAATAAAGACTATTAATCTGAAACTCTTTAGGACTTTTGTACCAAGTCTAACTTAAATTTTGGATCCAATTAAGTCTAATTAATTCAGATCTAATTTAAAATTAATTAGTACTTAAATATAATCTTTCATATGCTCCATGGATCATAGATCAGAAACTATTCATTCTCGGGATCGAACCTAAGTCTCATGTGCAGTGCTAGCTAGACATAGTCAACTCTTCAATTCTGTTTGACCCATAACTTAATTCTCAATCAAGTTAGCTTATATGTTCAATCAAGTCAAGTACTTCCAAATTGGACATATAAACATAGGTCCATTCTTTCTTACTTTGACTGACTTGTATGCGTGATTCCATAGGTTCACACTAAGCTGATAGCATAGGAATCAATTCCTACACTAATTGAGATACCATCTAGTAATAGTTTTCGATGTCCAGATAGGTTGAATTATCGTAAAAGAATATTTCAGAACTCATACACATGATTACCACGTAATTCATCCTTTTGACCATGGATGCTCTAGGATGGTCTCAGGTTAACTATCAATCGAGATTACTTCATCCACATTGTATTTCAACTTTTTAAATTTATCCAATGGATTACCCTGGCCAAAGCTTTATTAAATTGAAATACAGTAATACATCAACTTCAATAATTCAGAGGGGTCAATCTCATCTTGATCCACACACAGACTTCACAAATACTTAATTGTACCCAGTAGCCTTCTATCACTACTTTAGAAATTCAGATAGTCCGACACCAAAGAACAGTGAGTTGCTTGCAAGTCACTATAGTGATCTCAGGTCTAAAGGATATTTATACCCATATACTTTGCGAGTAGCTCTTGACAACAGAATGCTTAATAGGTGAGTCACTTATTCAGTGATAATGTACCCCTACATCTCACCTGTATGTTATACCAGTGTCACCACACTCCTAGGTTAAGAGGACAACCAACCCATATGGTAACAATGATCTCCAATCGATAAATATCATCATCCTGTAATGACAAATCATTTGATTGTGTATATGTTTAAGAACTATACGATAAATCTTCTCTTTATCGTACACTAATATAGTTCTAAGGACTTCATCTAGAACAAGAGTTCAAGGAAGATGTTACTTTGTGATAAAAAATATCATAATAACTTTTATTCAATAATCAATAATTCATAAACAAGAATGAACTCAATCATCACATGATTGATTTTAGGATATAATTTCTAACAACTCTCACTTGGATTAAAGCCAATTGAAGCAGTATCTTATACCCATCTTTCATTTGAAATCATCAAACTTTTTAATTTTGAGAGTTTTAGTGAAGGGGTCGGCTAAATTCTCTTTTTCATCGATCTTCTGAAGCTCGACGTTATCTCAGTTCATGATCTCTCACACCAGGTGATAGCGGTGCAGAATATGTTGCAGCATCCGATGCAGCATTATATTCTGCTTCGCATATAGAATCGATCACAGTATGTTGCTTGAAACTCTTCTAGCAAACAGCTCCTCTATTCAGAGTAAATACGTAGCCGACATGCTTCTATTGTCATCACAATCTGACTAAAAACTGAAATCTGTATATCCCATAAGTTTCGGATTAGTGTCTCCATAGATAAGCCATTGATCTTTAATATTTCTCAAATACTTAAGAATTACTTTTGCAATGTTCCAATGCTTTTTTTTCAAATCAGACTGGTACCTACTCACTACTCCTAGTGAATAGGCCACATCCGACCTCGTACATATCATAATGTACATGATAGATCCCACTGCCGAAGTATATGATATTTTACTCATGCACTCTCTCTTCTTAGGAGTTATCGGACAATCTTTCTCGAAAAGAGTAATTCCATGGCCTATCGAAATATAGTCTTTTTTGAAATTATCCATATTGAACCACTTCAACAAAGTATCGATGTACGTGAATTGAGATAATCCAAGCAACCTTCTAGATCTATCTCTATAGATCTTCATCCCTAAGATGTAGGATACTTCTCCCAAATCCTTCATGAAGAACTATGATGATAACCATAGCTTCATACTTTGCAAAATCAAGATGTCATTTTCTAGTAATAGTATGTCATCCACATACATTATAATGAATATGACTTCAGAATCGGAAGCCCACTTGTAGATGCAAGACTCTTCTCCGTTCTTAATGAAGCCATATGTTTTGATCACCTTATCAAAATAAATATTCCAACTTCTAGATACCTGCTTAAGTCCATAAATAGACCTTTTCAGCTTGCATACTTTTGATTCATCTGTGGATATAAACTCTTTAGGTTGTATCATATACACCTCTTCTTCTAGCTCTCCATTGAGGAAAGTGATTTTGATATCCATCCGTCAGATATCATAATCTAAGTGTGCAGCGATAGCAAGCATAATTTGGATGGATTTAAGCATTACCACAAGAGAGAACATCTTATCATAGTCAATATCATAACGCTGATGGTAATCTTGACAACTAGACAGGCTTTATAGGTCTTTACCTTTTCATCTGCTTCTCTTTTCTTTTTGAAAATTCATTTACACCCTATGGATTTTATCCCTTCAGACGGATCAACTAGTGTCCATACACCATTGATCTCCATGGACTCCATCTCGAATTTCATGGTCTCAAGCTATTTCTGAGAGTCGGGCCTTTGCACGGCCTCCATATAGGTGATCAGATCCTCATCATTCTCATCAAGTACGATAGGGTCACCATCCTGAATCAGAAAACCATAGTATCTATCTGACTGACATGGTACTCTACCGAATCTCCTTAATGGTGCCTCTATTGGCTTCGAATTTGATTCACCAATCAAATTTAATTCTATGTGTGTCGGTCCTTCTACCTCATGAACTTCATCAAGTTCAATTTTATAGGCATTAGCTCCTTCACCAAAGAACTCCTTTTTTAAAAAAACTACCCAACTGCTGACAAACACCTTTTGTTCTACAGTGAGAAAGAAGTAGTACCCTTTAATTTTTTTTAGGTACCATATGAACAAGTATCTGTCGAACTTCGATTCAAGCTTATCTGTCTTTAAACACTTGACATAAGCTGGACACCCCCAGACCCTAAGGTGTGAGAACACTGGCTTACGCCCAGTCCATATCTCATATGGAGTTTTATTGACAGACTTGCTCAGCACCTTATTCAAAATATAGCAGGCAGTTTTTAGAGCATATCTCCAAAAGGAGATCGGCAGACTCACAAAGCCCATCATGGATCGGATCATATCTAACAAGATTTGATTCCTTCTCTCCGACACCCTATTATGTTGTGGTGTTCCAGAAGGAGTCCACCGTGAGAGAATCTCATTCTCTTTCAGATATGTCAGGAGCTCACTAGTGAGATATTCACCTCTTCGATCTGATCGAAGGATCTTAATACTCTTTTCAGTTTATTTTTCTACTTCAATATGAAATTATTTGAATATTTTAAATAATTCTGACTTATGCTTCATAAGATGATATACCCATAACTTAATAGATCGTCTGTAAACGTAATGAAGTAGAAGTATCCTCCTCTGGCACTTAAATTCATAGGTCCACATACATTAGTATGTATTAGACCTAGGACATCACTGGCTCTTTCATCTTTTTTTTTTAAAAGGTGACTTAGTCATCTTACCAAGTAGATAGAATTCACAGGTAGGTAATGATTCACAATCATCTATCTCAAGGACACGTTCTTTGATCAACCTATCAATCCTACTCTTGTTCACATGACCAAGTCTACAATGCCAAATGTAGGATTCACTAATATTATCTAATTTAGGATGTTTGTTCGGGATGTACATTACACTAACAGGCCGTGATATTATGTACATGTCATGTTTTAATTATCCATGCATAATTATACTATCATTCATAATGGTATCATAAAAATCATCTTTTATTATAAACTTATAACTAAGTTTGACCAAAAGACCTACAGAGATGACATTTATCATAAAGAAAGAATAATAATGACAATCATCTAATATGACACTACTAGACTCGAAGACAAGCTGTAAAGTTCTCAAGATCAAAACTGGAACAAGACTTTCATCTCCAACGTTAAGGAACCACTCATCCTCTCAAAACTTTCTACTTATCTATAGTCTCAGCAATGAATTATATATATTAATAGGACTTCGATATCCAATACCCAGGTAGTAGTATCATAAATAGAAAAATTATAAGGTGTTATCGTATAAGTACCTTACGAAGTAACCATTTGCTTCTTTCTCTTATTCTTAGGCCTGTTTGAGTCAAAGGTGGCTATTTAAGCAGAAAAATTCTTTTTTCAATGATTCAGCTTCTTGCAAAAGAAGCATTCTGCCTGGCTCTTGTCAACTTTTGATATTTTGCTCTGCTTAGGATCGACGACATGAGATTTTTGTATCTTTTTCTTCTTTTCTCTCTTAGAGGATCGATACCCTGTAGATGAACCTCCCACTAAATTTACTGGCTCCTTCTGAAGCTGATGATCCTTCTTAAAAGTTTATAGTAACCCTAGCAAGCCATGACAGTTCACCGTAGGCTTCATCATTCTATAATGACTGAGAAAGAATAGGTAGAATTTTGATAGTGAATTGAAAATAGCATCCTTGCCCAACTGTTAATGTAACAAAAAGCTAAGTTTGTTAAGATATTCAATCTGCTCAATCACGTACAATACATGATCCATGACTGAAGCTCCCTCTTGCATATGGGCATTGCGTAGGAGGTTTTGTATCTCTCCGCATTCTCAGGGGTGCCAAAAGACTCATTCAACATTTGAATGACCTCCTCTGGCTGTGTATCCTCGAACTTATGATTAAGTTCATCGTTCATAGCTGCCCTCATCATGCAATGCACAATCATGTGATCATTGAGCCACTTCATATAAGTATCTCTCAAGCACGAGGAGCATTGGCTGTAGGTTCTTCAAGTGCCTCATCCATAAAGGCATACAAAATCCTCTCATGCTTTAAGATGATCTTCAACTTTCGATACCAGCTATCAAAGTTGGATCTGGTGAGCTTGTCGCTGTCCAGCAGTGTATGAAGGGATAGTGTGTTGGCTATAACTGAAAGAAAAAATATTAACCTATTGGTATATGAATTATTTTTAATCCTGAAGACATAAATTTTAGTCTAAAGATCCTCTCACTATTTTTACAAATTGGTAGCCTCTACCTCTAACTCGAGGAATTACACTAATTCTTTAGCAGGTACTAGAATCCACACGGACTGCATTTGGATCCAAGTGTGGCTCGGCCAATCTTAATGCATCTATGAGAAGGTTCAAAACTAATTATTTCTCCAAACAACTTCTAGCAATTAGGTTTTGCCTTAGACATCCCTTCAGCAGGCATGTGGTGCCTCCACTAAAAATCTTGGTTAGATCCAACCATTAATATGACACACTAAGTGCATCCAACAAACAGATGTCCAGGCTTGAGTGTGACTCGATCAATCTGAGTATTGATCTGAAGGTACATCATAATGGTCATATGATGAATCATAATTCTAATATGTAATAGACACCAAACATGTGGCACCTTCAATGCCTACTTGGGATATTAGACTCATTATCGTGCACTTTAATAGGAGGCTATGATCAAGTTATCCTATAACTTTATTATTTTATAGATCTAATAATTTAAAAAATTTGATTTCATTGATCTGAGAATAAGAGAAGAAGATGACTTGCAAGTTGCAAATCCTCTCACTGACTTCACTAAGTCATGTAAAGGATTAAACATAAGCTTGTCTAAAGACATCTAAATTAGTCACACTGATTCACCTTATTGGCATGGGTTTGCATGAATCGACTAGTGATCTAATCAAAATATAATCTATTATGTTGACCAGATAAGTGAGATCAGTGGGAGGGATATGCCCTTAACTCAACATAGACACATCTAGGTGAATAGCTGTCAATTAAAAATCACGATCGAATCTGCCAAACTTATCTTAGACACCAACTGGTTAGTTAGTTTTGATTTGATCTACCAGAAGATTCAGGTTCAATCATGGAGCCATGATCATAGTCCATTTATTAGGATCAAACACATGGACTTAATCAAACTTCAACTATTGAGATTAATAGAGAAATACTGACATGATCTAATTCAATACTTGATTAGATTTAATCAATTTCTCTACATAGTTTATATGTGTTTCTAACCCTAAGTCTAACTCATTAAAAAGATCTAATTCATGCTAAACCCTTGTCCCATCATTTTATATGGTGTTTTAATGATCTTCAATTCTTAAATTTAGATCATTCAAAGCTTAATTCAAAATTATGTGAAATGTGTGTTTCAGTCTGTAGAACTATTCTACAAGGATTTCAGATAAAGCATACCATATGTTTCAATGTATGAAAATAATTTTTTATAATATATTTAATAATTAAACATATATAGATATGATCTAAACTTCATACATACATCTCATGCATCATGATAAGTTTTAAATCAATACTGATTATATCTTATGTAATATACAATTTAGATCTAAAATAATTTTATATCTAAATTTTATATTTTTGTAATAAATCATAAATCATTTTAGATCTAATCTAAATATATTTATGATTAAAATAATATATAAAAATATATTTATTTTTCTTTTTCATAAAATTGGATCACAATGACAACCGTACATGTCATAAGAGAACCTATCGAATAGGTAAAAGAGAGATTAATCTCTTCAATCTCCTATGATCGGACGATCTGGTGATCTCATCATTCCAAGTACTAGGCTACTAAGATTTAAAATCTAATTTTATACATAATTACATCAACATATAATTATTAACAAAATAATTTTATATCATGAACATATCCTTGATCTTTTCAATTATGTTCTTCATCTAATCTAATTAGATTTAATGTATTATATACATCATATCAGATCTAAAATATATCTTATATTAATTATAAAATATCAATTTTAGATTTGATATCATATAGAAAATTAATTAGATATAAATATAAATACATAAGGAATAAATTTTTGGTAAAATCTATTTTCACGTAGTGCTAAAGTTTGATAGGATTCAAATCTAAATATCTATCAAAATAGATCTAATTTAGATCTGAAATAAATTTTACTTCAAAAAAAATAATATTAAAATTTTATTAAAATAAATTTAAAATAAATTTTAATTTATATTATTATTCTATCAAAAATTCAGCAACAGCAGAATTCTGTTATAACAAACTTATAACAACTTTAATCAACTATTGATTAGGCTTGTCTAATCCAATCAAAATTAGATTAAAAATTTTATATAAATAAATTTAATATCTCACAAAAAATTTTAATTACATCTTATATAATTAATCTCAAAAAATTTAGTTATGTATGCATATATTTCAGACCTGCTCTGATACCAGTTGAAGGGAAGGAAAACTATTTCTCTTTAGAAGGCCCAGGTTGCATCTAAAAATTTTTTTATTAATCAACATGAATAAAGATTAAATTCTTACTTGATTAGCAGAACTAGAGATTAGATCTCAAATAATCTAAAATAAACCTTCATGGAGGCCTGAAAGTGTAGATCCTCTACTTTGCATGCACGTCAAACGCTATAGGAAAGCAAGATGAGCTTCAATCCAATCATCTTTGTAATCTAATTAAATGAGAGAGGAGATGTGCTAGTGTGACACCTCAAATCAGTAGGTGGGATGCCCAAGGAGGGCCCATGCCCAAGGGAGAAGGGGCGGCAACAAAGGGGAGAGGCCAAGGAGAAGAAGGGACCTCTCTCTCTTCTCATGCCTCTCTCTTGCTTTCTCTCTTCTCTCAATCTGATTTATTTGCTATGCATCTATAGGTAGAGACCATCTCTATTTATAGATGATACTCATGATCCAATAAGTATAGAAATCATAACTCAAATCTGATTTGAATTAGTCCAATACTCATGAAAGAAGAATTCCTATATAAGATAGAATTGTCATCACTTATGACAATCACTTGCACCCACTCCCTCACCCACATGGGATGCCCCAAACCAGCACCATTCCAGATGTTGGTTAGCCTACATGAGAGAGAAATTTTAATGCAAGTAAAAATTCTCATATCTCATCAAAACGGATTCGATTTGAATCTAATTCGAAGCTGATTCGAAATAATTTAGAAAGGCTGTCAATCCCTAACTTTTTGGAACTTTTATATCAAGTCTAACTTGAATTTTGAATTCAATTAATCTTAATTAATTTAGATCTAATTTAAAATTAATTATTACTTAAATTTAATCTTTCATATACTCTATGGATCATAGATTAAAAACTGTTCATCTCCAAAATCGAACCTGAACCTCATGTGTAGTGCTAGCTAGACATAGTCAACTCTTCAATCTCATTTGATCCATAACTTAATTCTCAATCAAGTTAGCTTATATGTTCAATCAAGTTAAGTACTTTTAAATTGGATATATAAACATAGATCAATTCCTTCTTACTTTGTCTCTTGTGTGCATAACTCCATAGGTTCAAACACTAAGTTGGTAGCACAGGAATCAATTCCTACACTAATCGAGATACCATCTAGCAATGATTTTTGATTTTCAGATAGGTTGAATTATCATACAAGAATATTTCAGAATCCATACATATGGTTACCGCATAATTCATTCTTTTGATCTTGGATACTCTAGGATGGTCTCAGGTTAACTGTCAACCGAGATTGCTTCATCTATATTGTATTTCAACCTTTCAAATCCATCCATAGATTACCCTGACCAAGACTTTGCTAAATTAAAATACAGTGATACATCAACTCTAATAATTTGGAGGGGTCAATCCTATCTTGATCCACATATAGACTTCGCAAGTACTTGACTGTACTTAGTAGCCTTCCATCACTGCATTAGAAATTCAGATAGTCTGGCACCAAAGTACAGTGAGTTGCTTGCAAGTCACTATGGTGATCTCATATTTGAAGAACATTTATACCCATGTGCTTCATGAGCAGTTCTTGACAGCAGAATGCTTAACAGGTGAGTCACTTGTTTAGTAACGATGTACTCTTATATCTCACATTGGTTAAGAGGACAACCAATCCATATGGCACACAATGACTGATAAATGGTATATTTTTATATTTATTAAAGATATTTTTGATAATTTATGATGCTTACATCTTCTTAAAAATCTAATTTCATGAATTTATTAAATTTTTTTGACAAATAAGTAATTTTAAAAAAAAATATGAAATTAGAATGTATTTATAAAAAATAGATATTAATTTAATTGAGTAATTTAAGCACCAAAATGATGAGAAATTTTTGAAAAATTTAATGTATATTTTTTTTATTTTTTAGATAAAAATTGAAGCAAAAATAGAGCCAAAATATCTTAAAAAAAATATTACCTTCGATGCACGGTGGACCGGTCGGTTGGTCCACAGAGCCAGGGTGCGGTCCACAGAAAACTTCACTTGGTCCACAGGCATGGCTCACAATGAGAGAAGGATTCTAGGCGTGATCCAATGACTGACATTCATCCCGACCCAGATCCGACGGTTAGCATCCATTGCTGGTTTATAAGAGGGATTTTTGCATGATCTAACGATCCAGAAGTGATCCATCAAACGATCGGATGGCTGAGGACATTCTTGACTTTGAATAGGAGATCTTTTACACGATCCGATGGTCAAAACTTTATCGAAACCTAGATCCAATGGCTGACATTCGATCTGACTATGATTTGGATTAAAATGAGGATTTTTCGGATAGATCTAGGTGATCCGAAGCTGATCCAATGGCCAGAAATATTCCTAGAAGATTAAAATGATTTCTAAGGGTTTTGGGACTCCTTTTCCTATCAAAAACTTATGAAAAATTTATCTATAATAGGGGGTTCAGAAATAAGCTTTGTAAGTAAAAAAAATCAGTAGAAAGTGAGAAAAAAAATAGAAAAAAAATAAAATAACTTTAGAAATTCAAGAAAAAGAATAAGAGAAGCAAGTTCACTCTATGGAGTACGACGAAAAATGAAGAGATCATCAACCATCTTTCTAATAAAGATGGACTGATCAACTTCAGATCTTTATTATAGTTTTATTTTTATTTTATTTTATTATTTTTTTAAATTTTTTATACTTAAATTTTAATTTTAATTAATATAAAATTTATTTTTTTGCACTTTAAATTCTTATCTTTTATTTTTTGCAAGTAGATGCTAGGATCTAGTTAGTAGATCTTAATACCTGATTTATTTTATACTTTTTAAATTCTTATTATTTATTTTTATTGTAAGTAGATGCTAGGATCTAGTTAGTAGATCTAAGTACCTGATTTATTTTTTACACTTAATTTTTATTTTTTGACTTAAATTATTTTCTCTAAAATTTTATTTTTTTTATAAAATTAAAGATTTCAAATCAAAATCCTGCCTCTCTATGGATTTGACCCGACTCACTATTTTCTATATATTTTTAATTTTTATTGAAGTCGAAATTTGATTGATAATCATGGTGTCCTAACGGCAATATCTTGACCCTATCAATTTTTGGCACCATTGCCAGGGAAGGCAACAATTTTAATATTTAATTTTTTTAATTTTTTTATAAATTTAAATTATTAATTTTTTTTATCTTTGTGCAGAAAAAAAATTCAAAAATTTTAAAAAAAAAAGATAGAAAGCTTCAAATTTTGCTTGTTGAGATCAATCCTAACCCTAATCCTAACTATTTTTTTAGTATTAATTACTATTTTTTTTAAATTAACCTAAAATCCACCCACATGAACCTAATAAAAATTGCATGACAAGAATAAAAATTTAATTGTTAGAAGCATTCATCATCTTAGAATTTCTTTTGGTGATTGCTGAAGATAAGGTAAGTAATAAGTGGTATATTTTTATATTTATTGTAGATATTTTTGATAATTTATGATGCTAACATCTTCTTAAAAACCTTAATTTTATAAATTTATTGAATTTTCTTAAAAAATAAGTAATTTTGAAAAAAAATATGAAATTAGATATATTTATAAATAAAAGATATTAATTTAATTGAGCAATTTAAGTACCAAAATGAAAAAAAAATTTAAAAAATTTAATACATATTTTTTTTATTTTTTAGATAAAAAATCAGAGCAAAAATCGAGCCAAAATACCCTAAAAAAATAAAAAAAATAGCCTTCGATGCATGGTGGACCGGTCGGTCGGTCCACAGAGCTAGGACGCGGTTCACAAAAAACTTCATGCGGTCCACAAGCATGGCTCACAATGAGAGAGGGGTTTTTGTGCGATCCGACGGCCCAGAAGCAATCCATCAAGTGATCGGACGGCTGAGAATGCTCCCGACTGTGTTAAGGATTTAAATTGCGTGATCCGACGGCCAGAACTTCATTAGAATCCAGATCCAATGGCTGACATTTGATCTAACTTTGATAAGGATTAAAATTATAATTTTTGATCAAATCTGGGTGATCCAAAGCTGATCCGACGGTCAGGAATATTTCCAAGGAGATTAATATGATTTCTAAGGGTTTTAGGACTCTTTTTCCTACCAAAAAATTATGAAAAATTTATCTATAAATAGGAGATCTGGGAATAAGCTTTGTGAGGAGAAAAATTGAGTAGAAAGTATAAAAAAATAATAAATAATAAATAGCTTTAGAGACCCAAGGAAAAGAAGGAGAGAAGTCGGTTCGCTCTACGGAGTACGATGGAAGACGGAGAGATCATCAACCATCTTTCCGATGAGGCTTGACTGATCAACTTTAGATCTTTATTATAGTTTTATTTTTATTTTATTTTATTATTCTTTTTAAATCTTTGTACTTGAATTTTAATTTCAATTAATACAAAATTTATTTTTCTGCACTTTAAATTCCTATCTTTTATTTTTTACACGTAGATGCTCGGATCTAATTAGTAGATCTTAGTACCAATTTATTTTTATATTTTTTAAATTTTTATTATTTATTTTTATTGTAAGTAGATGCTAGGATCTAGTTAGTAGATCTTAGTACCCGATTTATTTTTCATACTTTTAATTTTTATTTTCTGACTTAAATTACTTTCTCTAAAATTTTATTTTTTTGTAAAATCAAAGATTTCAAATTAAAATTCTACCTTTTCTATGGATTCGACCCAACTCACTATTTTTTACATATTTTTTAATTTTTATTGAAGTCAGAGTTTGATTGATAATCATGGTGTCCTAACGACAGCATCTTGATCCTATCAATTTTTAACGCCATTGCCGGAGAAGGCACCAATTTTAATGTTTGATTTCTTTGATTTTCTTGTGACTATTGCTTACTAACTTTTTTTATCTTTTTATAGAAAAAAATTCAAAAATTCAAAAAAAAAGGGAGATAGAAAGCTTCCAAGTTGGTGAGATCAATCCTAACCCTAGCCTTAACTATTTCTTTTTAGTGTTAATTACTATTTTTTTTAATTAACCTAAAATTTATCCACATAAACCTCATAAAAATTGCATGACAAGAGTAGAAACTTAATTTTTAGGAGCATTCATCATTGTAGATTTATTTTTGGTGATCGCTGGAGAGAAGGTAAGCTTTTAAGTTTTATTAGTTTTATGCATCTAATTTAGTTGCATAGAACCCCTTGTTTAAAATTGGTTGTGCATATTCATCTCAAATCAATTTAAGGGCAACACCCATAACAAGATAAGGTGCGGATTTCATCACCCTCCCTTGGTCCAAAAATAACTAACCAGCATCCCACATTAACCCTAGCCTAATTAAAATCAAGTAGACATTGGCCCCTAGTATTAATCGAGTTCAGTTATGAGTATTGTGGTCAAGTCAAATGCAAAGTAAGTTCGAACTCACTCCTGAAACTGGTGTCTAAGGCAAGAGGTTATAAAGGCTTAGCCTAAGTAGATTTGTGGTTATTTAATTGGTTTGGTTAGCTTACCTAGCTAATTCAATTGGTGTCTAAGGCAAGCAACGGGGGGACCCCCACGATCCCACCTCTTACCTGGCTAGTTGAAAAAAGTGAGAATAAACCCAATTTGCATTTAAGCTAAGCCACTCTACATCGAACTGTTAGATCTAAGAAACCCATAGGTGTTTAGGTTTAATTGTTTGCTAACTTGATTGTAATTAATACTAAACCATAACTAATTCTTCCCACCTTACGTATCTGGGTCTAGGGCTCTTTCTTTCTTCTCTCTCCTTTTTCTTTTAAAAAAAATGAAACAAAAACAAAACTTGAATCATACATTAGGGTTTGCACTGGTATATGCAAGGTAGAAGATCTCTCTATCCTAACTTAGTTAAACCTAATCCTGAGATTGAACAGTTGATTCATATTAAACCTGAAAATCAGATGGCTGGAGATCCTAGAGAACCACCTAGGCAGATGAAGGAATATTTTATTCCTTCCACCTATAACCCATCGACTTATATCCACTTACTTGATATCCCTGCAAGCCACTATGAGATCAAGTCGACCACAATCCAGATGCTTCCGTCTTTCTATGGGAATATTAATGAAGATCCTTACAAGCATCTGGATGAGTTCTTAGAAATTTGTTCCATGATGAAAATTCAAAATTTTACCGATGATGCACTTAGATTGACCTTATTCTCCTTCTCACTTAAAGATAAAGCCAAGTACTGGCTTGGCACAATAGGGAGACCAATCCAAACTTGGGCTAAAATGCACCACGAGTTTCTTAAGAAATTCTATCCCATAGGTTGAACCAACACCATGAGACGAGCCATCACTGGATTTGCTCAACTTCCAGAAGAACAAATTCATGAATCATGGGAGAGACTTAAGGAACTTTTTAGAAAATGCCCACACCATGGTCTATCTAAGTGGCAAATTGTTCAAGCTTTTTATGAGGGTTTAGGTGACCAATACAGACAGATGGTAGATGCATCTTGTGGGGGTGCATTCATGAGTAAAAGTGAGGATGAAGCCTACACTTTGTTTGAAACTTTGAGTAAAAATTCAATCAATTATGCTTCATTATCCTCTTACGAAAGATCAATCCCTCACCAAAAGCAGGCAGGAATTTTTGAGATCAAGCAAACAGACTCTAGTCCTAAGATCGATCTGAACCTAATAGCCCAAAGATTAGATAAAGTCGACCTTCTTGCCCAAAAATTTGATCAGTTCCTAGCATTAGGTCAACAATCTCCTACACAATACACACTATCACCTAATTATCAGGAGATTTGTTCTATCTGTGCTAGCCTGACCCATCATGTGAGCGAATGTCCCATGGCTGCACAGTTTTCACCTTTCATTCAAGAACAAGTTCAAGCTACTCAAGGTTACTCCAAACTTGTCAATGATCCATTCTCTAACACATATAATTCAGGCTGGAGGAACCACCCTAATTTTTCTTGGAGACTCCAACAGACTCAGGCTCAGACCCAAATTCTTCCTTTGCAAAACTTTCAGAGTAGGCCTCCATACCAGAATTATGCCTACAATAGAGGTCAGCCCAGTCAATCTATCCAGCCACCATATCAAAATCAGCCACCATACCCACCTCCGCAACACACCTCTCTAGCCAACGATAGGTTTAGCCAACTTCAACAAATGATCATGACCCAACAGCAATCCCTCGCTAGGCTAGAAGCACAAATAGATCAATTAACTGAATCTACCATGAGGAGAGAACTAGATCAATTGCCAAATGAACCAATATCGAATTTTGAAAATGACCCACCCATCCACCAATCATCGAGACCTAGACAAGAATTCCCAATTTGAAAATGACAAAATAATCTTTGAGCTTAAAAGTGATAGAATTTTTAAGGATCCATACCAAGACCAGATAAGTGAGGTTAGTACGGAAGCTAACCCAATAGAAGAACCTGAGCTTAGTACTGATGCTGATCTAAGTGAAGAAAAGAAGAGAGTAGATGAGTTACCCAAGATATATCCATCAAGAGTCTCATTTTCTTCAGTCTTAGAAGCCAGTTCTTCCACTTTTGAATTACCATCTTCTTCAGAATTAAAATTATCTTTGATCACACTTGAGAACACATGTTTAAAATCAAAAAATATCCTTCCAGTGCCTATTTCTTCAAACTTAACTCCTAACCCAAAAACTCAATTCATGAGAATTTTAAAAGAACAAATAAGAGAAATTCTTGATAAACAAAGGTCTGTGAATGAGTTTGTGAATTATCTTACTATAATTAAAAATGAGGATGTGAAATACTTTTTGAAGATTGGCAATAAAATACTAAAATTTATCATAGGCCATCTTCATAATATTGGCAATCCAAAATCATTGGAATTTATCAATCCAATATTCGACACAGGATAGGTGAGAGAATTAGCATGGTTTGGCTGAAGATAGTAAACTTAACGCTTTCTGGGAGGCAACCCAGTTTTTAATTTTCAGTTTTGTGCTTTTTGCTATCTTTTGTATTTTGTTTAGGTTAATCGAGTCTTACTTAGTATTTTTTTTTGTAGGAATTTAAAAATAATCTTAGCTAAGTTGGAGAGAGAATCAGTTTTGAAAAGACTTATGGATCAGGTAATATCTCTCCTTTTCTTTTTCTTTATATGCACCGTTCATTTTTTCTACTCTATTAAGGACAATGTTGATTAAGTTGGGGGGAGAATAAAAATTTTTTATTTTTAAAGTCCTCAAGTAAGTTAGTATTTAGTATTTAAGCATCTGATTATACTTAAAAATCAAGTTAAACCAAGCACTTTAAAAAAAAAATTGATGTACAGATCAGAGTTTGTGAGATATTAAGAGATCAAGTATTAAGAAAACTCAATAAAGAGTTAAGTTTAGAACTTAAATAGTTTTCTTTGAGCATTTCTAAATTTTTCTATCAGCATCAAAGAAAAGTTTACTTTCTATGAATTTGTGTAAAGTAACTATATGTTTCTTCATATATTTAAAAAAAAATTCAAGTACTTCATGCTGAGTAACCGGGCCTCTTTGCCTAAGCAAGCATTGAGTTTCGCATCAAAAGGTATGAGGGAAAAGAAGCTTTGTTGTAAAGCTAGTTTTAACTTATAGCTTGTTTGTTTCGAGCAAGTAAGTTCGAGGGATATTTTATACCTAGTGCCCTAAAGCCATCTGGTTTGGGAGTCATTGACTGAAAACTCGCTACATGGGTCAAACAGAAAGCTTAAAGGGTTAAGACACTCAATAGCAGTACAAAAAAAAAAAATCAATCAATAAATGAAGGACAGAGTAACAATATACTTGTCCATATGAATGTTAATAATTTAGAGATAAAGGTAACGATAATTTGAAAAAGTTTAAAAAAAAAATTAGTATTCTTAGTTTAACTCTCATATTGACTAGTATTAATACCCCAATGACATACCTCATTCACACTCTACTGAACATCAATGATCTTTTAAAAATTATTTGATGAAATTCAAAATTTTAAGTTAAATGGTACTTAATTCTAAATTCTTTCTTTACTCGAGGACGAGCAAAGTTCAAGTTGGAAAGTATGATAAGTGATATATTTTTATATTTATTATAAATATTTTTGGTAATTATGGTGCTAACATCTTCTTAAAAACCTTAATTTCATGAATTTATTGAATTTTCTTAAAAAATAAGTATTTTTGAAAAAAATATGAAATTAGATATATTTATAAAAAAATAGATATTAATTTAATTGAGCAATTTAAGATACCAAAATGAAGAAAAATTTTTAAGAAATTTAATGCATATTTTTCTTATTTTTCAGGCAAAAAATCAGAGCCAAAATCGAGCCAAAATACTCTAAAAAAATAAAGAAAATAGCCTTCGATGCACGATGGACCGATCGGTCGGTCCACAGAGCTAGGGCGCAGTCCACAGAAAACTTCATGTGGTCCACAGATGTGGCTCACAGCAAGAGAGGGGTTTTTGCATGATCTGACGGCCCAGAAGCAATCCATCAAGTGATCGGACGGCTGAGAATGCTCCTGACTATGTTAAGGATTTAAATTGCACGATCCGACGGTCAGAACTTTATCAGAACCTAGATCCAATGGCTGATATTCGATCTGACTTTGATAAGGATTAAAATTATGATTTTTTATCATATCTGGATGGTTCGAAGCTGATCCGACGGCCAGGAATATTTTCAAGGAGATTAATACAATTTCTAAGGGTTTTAAGATTTTTTTTCCTACCAAAAAATTATGAAAAAATCATCTATAAATAGGAGGTCCGGGAATAAGCTTTGTGAAGAGAAAAATTGAGTAGAAAGTATAGAAAAAAATAAAAAAAAATTAAATAGCTTTAGGGATCTAAAAAAAAGAAGGAGAGAAGTCGGTTCGCTCTACGGAGTATGATGGAAGACGGAGAGGTCATCAACCATCTTCCCGATGAGGCTTGACTGATCAACTTCGGATCTTTGTTACAATTTTATTTTTATTTTATTTTATTTTTTTTTAAATTCTTTGTACTTGAATTTCAATTTCAATTAATACAAAATTTATTTTTCTGCACTTTAAATTCTTGTCTTTTTTTTTTGCACGTAGATGCTGGGATTTAATTAGTAGATCTTAGTACCAATTTATTTTTATACTTTTTAAATTTTTATTATTTATTTTTATTGCAAGTAGATGCTAGAATCTAGTTAGTAGATCTTAGTACTCGATTTATTTTTCATACTTTTAATTTTTATTTTCTGAGTTAAATTGCTTTCTCCAAAATTTTATTTTTTATAAAATCAAAGATTTCAAATTAAAATCCTATCTTCTCCATGGATTCGACCTGACTCACTACTTTCTACATATTTTTTAATTTTTATTAAAGTCAGAATTTGATTAATAATCACAATGTCCTAACGACAGCATCTTGACCCTATCAGTAAGCTTTCAAGTTTGATTAATTTCATACATCTAATTTAGTTGCATAGAACCTCTTATTTAAAATTGGTTGTGCATATTCATCTCAAATTAATTTAAGGACAACACCCATAACAAGATAAGGTGGGGATCTCATCATCCTTCTTTAGTCCAAAAATAATCAACCAGCATCCCATATTAACCCAAACCTAACTAAAATCAAATAGGCATGGGCCCTTAGGATCAATTGAGTTCAGTTTGAGTATTGTGATCAAGTCAAGTACAAAGTAAGTTTGGACTCACCCTTGAAACTAGTGTCTAAGGCTAGAGGTTATAAAAGCTCTGCCTAAATAGACTCATGGTTATTTAATTGGTTCTATTAGCTTACCTGATCAATTCAATTGGTGTCTCAGGCAACCAACGGGAGGACCCCCATGACCTCACTTCTTACCTGGCTAGTTGAAGAAAGTGAGAACAAACTCAATTTGTATCTAGACTAAGCCACTCTAGATCGAACTGTTAGGTCTAAGAAACCCATAAGTGTCTAGGTTTAACTATTTGCTAACTTGATTATAATTAACACTTAACCATAACTAATTCTTCTCATCTTACGTCTTTAGGTCTACAACTTTTCTTAAGGATCTCACCTTTAGAATTTTCTCTTTCTTTCTTTTCTCTTCTTTTTCTTCTCCTTCTTAAAAAAAAAATAATCTTAACAACACACATATTAGGGTTTGCACTAATACATGCATGGTATAATTTTTTCTGACCTAGTTGAACCTAATCCTGAAATTGAATGACTGATCCATGCCAAATATGATAATCAAATAACTAGAAATTCTAAGAACCACCTAGACCGATGAAAGAATATTTTATTCCTTCCACCTATAATTCATCGATGTTTCCATCATTCTATGGGATCAAATATTCTGATTCTAGTCCTGAGGTCGATTTGAATGTGCTAGTCCAAAAATTAGATAAAGTCGACCTTCTTATAGATAAATATCTAGCCTTAGATCTATAATCTCCTGTGCAATACACACAACCTTCTAATTATCAGGAGATTTATTCTATCTGTGCTAGCCCAACCCATCATGTGAGTGAATGTCAGTTTTTACCTTTCATCCAAGAACAAATTCAAGCTATTCAAGGTTACTTCAATTCTATCAATGACCCATTCTTAAATACATATAACCAATATTGGAGGAACCACCCTAATTTTTCTTGGAGACTCCAACAGACTCAGGCTCAGACCCAAATTTTTTCTGTGCAGAACTTTCAGAATATGCCCCAATACCAAAATTATACTTATAATAGAGGTCAGCCTACTCAGTCTACTCAGCCATCCTATTAAATCAGCCGTCAAACCCACCTCCTCAATAGATCAATCTAGCCGGTGATAGATTTAGCCAACTTCAATAAATGATCATGACCTAACAACAATCTCTCGCTAGGCTAGAAGCACAAATAGATCAATTAACTGAATCTACCATGAGGAGAGAACTAGGTCAATTGCCAAATGAACCAATACTAAATTTTAAAAATGACCCAACCATCCACCAATCACCTGGACCTAGTCATCAATCCAATGTCCCACCTAAGAATCCCCAATTTAAAAATGACAAAGTAATCTTTGAGCTTAAAAGTGATAGGATTCTTAAGGATCCATATCAAATCCAGATGAGTGAGGCTAGTACTGATGCTAGTCAAAGTGTGAATTTAGAAGAAGAGATTAGTACTGAAGCTAACCCAATAGAAGAACTTGAGCTTAGTATTGATGCTGATCTAAGTGAAGAAAAGAAGAGAGTGGATGGGTTACCCAAGATATATCAATCAAGAGTCTCATTTTCTTTAGCCTTGAAGCCAATTCTTCCACTTTAGAATTACCATCTCTTTTAGAATTAAAATTATCTTTGATCACACTTGAGAACACATATTTAAAATCAAAAGATACCTTTTCAGCACCTATTACTTCAAACTCAACTCCTAACCTAAAAACTCAATTTATGAGCATTTTAGAAGAACAAATAGGAGAAATTCTCGATAAACAATGGTCTGTGAATGGGTTTGTGAACTATCTTTCTAAAATTAAGAACAAAGATGTGAACTACTTTCTAAAGATTGATAATAAAATATTAAAATTTATCAAAAGCCATCTTCTTGAGATTGGCAATTTAAAACCATTAGAATTTATCAATCCAATATTCGACACGGGATAGGTTAGAGAATCAGCATGGTCTGGCTGAAGATTGTAAACTTAGCACTTCCTGAGAGATCACCTAGTTTTTAATTTTTAATTTTATGCTTTTTACTATCTTTATATTTTATTTAGGTCAATCGAGTCTTACTTAGTATTTTTTGTAGGAATCTAAAGATAATCTTGACTAAGTTGGGGGAGAATCAATTTTGAAAAAACTTCTGGATCAGGTAACATCTCTCCTTTTTTTTCTCTTTGCATGCATCCTTCATTTTTTCTACTTCATGGAGGATAATGTTGATTAAGTTGGGGGGGATAATAAAAATTTTTAAATTTTTAAAGTTCTCAAGTAAGTTAGTATTTAGTATTTAAGTACCTAATTATACTTAAGAATCAAGTTAAATTAAGTATTTTTTTTAAAAAAAATTAATGTACAGATCAGAAAGTTTATGAGATATTGAGAGATCAAGTATTAAGAAAATTCAATAAAGAGTTAAGTTTAGAATTTAAATAATTTTTTTTGAGTATTTCTAAATTTTTCCATCAGTATTAAAAAAGAGTTAACTTTTTATGGGCTTATGTAGGGTAACTATATGTTTCTTCATATAAAAATTTAAAAAAAAAAGAGAAAAAAAAATTTCAAGTACTTCATGCTGAGTAATCAGACCTCTTTGCCTAAGCAAGTATTGAGTTTCGCATCAAAAGGTATGAAGGACAAAGAAACTTTATTGTAAAGCTAGTTTTAACTCATAGCCTGTTTGATTCGAGCAAGTAGGTCCAAGGGGTATTCTATACCTAGTACCCTAAAACTATCTGGTTTGGGAGTTATTGACTGAAAACTTGCAACATGGATCAAACAGAAAGCTTAAGGGATTAATGAAGTTAATTTCAATGTAGGGGTAAAACGATAATTGTAAAACTTTTTTAAAATTATAATTTTACAGTAAAAATTATTAATCAATCTAATTAATTAACATGTATTAACCCTATACAAAGATCTAAATATGATATATATAGCATGTATTTAAATTTAAAATTTAAACTTCTATATTTTACTGTTATGTGTTCAGAACACATTACCTTCGTACAGGTAGTTAAACACCACAGTCTGATCATCATCGGGATGGTTTGATCATCGCAATATAGCCACACAGTATGTCTGGCCTCTGTGGATCATCTACATGAATCTCTCGATCTGATCGGCTCCTCACGAATGCTAGTTCGTTGCAGAACCCTTTTGACAGTCGATGCTGATCGAACTCCTTCGATCAGTGTCTGCTGACTCCTCGGACACTCTGGATCATCACCAAAGGTGCTTAAGAGATTGATGAAGCTCCCCCTGAAGTTTGGTGGGCTCACGACACTCGTAGCTCACCTTCTCACTTCCCGAACCCTAGACAGTAACCCTAGGGTACACACAGAAAACCCTGCATCCAAAATCTTTCTTTTCTTTTCTCTCGAAATTTTTGAACTCTTAATCTCACGCAGAAGGCCTTCTCACACAACCTCTCTCTCTTCTTTTCTTTTCTTTTCTTTTCTTTTCTCATGCAGAAGGCCTTTCTCATGCCACCCTCTCTCTAAGAAAGTCGTACGCACGCCCCACCTTCTCTTTCCTTTTTAAAATAGTGCAAGACCGTGTCTTTACTGCATCTTCACCGCATGAGAGGATAAAGCTAGGTGGTTGCTCACTTAAATTCAAATCAAATTTGAATTCAAATGCCAACCAACCTATCCTTATCCACTCAAGGCGAGAGAAGAAGGGGGTGTGGGTTCTTTGTGCGTGGAGAGTTTACACGAGAAACTTTTTCTCATGTAGAGCAAGTGGCGCACAAGTGGATAAGGTGGCGCATGGGATTAGTTGCTCATTCAAATTCAAACATCATTTAAATTTGAATGGCCAACCAATCAATCTTTATCCACTCAAATGGCGCACAAAGGAGGGCATGGGAAGGCTTCTACATGGGAGAAAATTCACGAGAACTTATTTCTCATGAATTCAAATAGACGCAAGTGGGTGAGGTGGCGCAGGGAGAAAGTCAAAGGTGGTTTGAAATTTTAAACCAATCTAATTGAACCAACTTTATCAAAATAGGTTAGGCATAATTAGACTAAGTTAAACCCAACACAATTAGGCTTAATTAGGCTCAATAAAATTTTAATCAAATCAAAAATTGACTAAGCCCAACCCTTGATCAGATCAGGGACCAAACCACCTTGGTGATTAGGTCAACTCTTAACCTAATCGGGTCAAACCCAACTGAATCCAATTCAATTGGACTTGATTCAAAAATAATTACTCAATCAAATTGAGTTAATTAGCGATCAAATCACTAATTAAACCTCTCATAAATACTGAGTCCAAATCCGATGGGCAATCGGGCATCAAAATCCATCAATATGAAATCTTGATCGAAGAGTCCCAAACCAGTGGGACTCTTGACCCCAGTACCCAAAATGTGTGGAACTCATGATCAGAGAATCCTGATTCTCGATCACAGAGTCCCAAACATATAGGACTCAGAGTCCCCGAGCATTAGGACTCTTGGTCGAAGAGTCCCAGTCCAGTGGGACTCTTCACCAGCCATCAGATCAGATAGGAACCTCTAATGTGTGTGACCCCACAGGTTCGAACCTAAGCCGGTAGCATAGAAACCAATTCCTGTACTAATCGAAGTGACCATCTAGCAATGGTACCCGACATCTAGATAGGTTGAATAGTTGCAATCGTAATATTCAGAACCTACACAAATATGGTTACTATATAATTCATCCCTTTTGACCCCTGTGTATAGGACGACTCAGGGTTAAACTGTCAACCCTGATCAAATCATCCAAATCATGCTCAACTCAAACAGTCCTGTGACTCCTCACTAAGACTACCCTAGCTAAGATTTTGCTAAATTGAAACACAACTGTACACAGCTCCTAAACTGGAGTGGTCAATCCCATCTTGATACACGCACCGACAAGTCAAGTACTTGACTACACCCAGCAGCCTTCCGTCACTAAATTAGAAATTCAGGTAGTCCAGTGAGTTGCTTGCAAGTCACTATGGCAGTCTCAGGTCAGAGGGATAGTTATACCCATATCCCATCGGAGCAAACCTTGACAGCAGAAAAAGCTCCGGAGTCGGTCACATTCTGTACAGATGTACCCTTACATCTCACTTATATGCCATAACAGTATCTCCACACTCCTTGGTTAAGAGGACAACCAACCCATATAGCACACAACGACCTATGCTTGATAAACGTTGTTGTCCTTGGTAACAACGAATCATTTGGTCGTGAACAGGTTTAAAGACTAAACGATAAATCTTCCTTTGTCGAGTCTAAATAGTCCTAAGGACTTAACCACAACACAGGAGTTCATTAGAAGATGAAATAATTTGTGATGAAAAATACCAAAATAACTTTTATTAATTTATAATTCATATACTAATACAAGAAAGAGCACAACCCTCAACAGGCTGACGATTGGCTTTGGGATACTATTCCCAACAATCTTCCATTTGGCCTAAAGCCAATCGATGTAGTATCTAATACCCATCTTCGACTTGAAGTTGTCGAACTCCTTCACCGCAATGGCTTTAGTGAATGGGTTAGCCAGGTTCTCCTTTCCATCGATCTTCTGAAGGTCGACATCATCTCTATCCATGATTTTCCGAATAAGATGATAGCGGTGCAGAATATGTTTCGTCTGCTGGTGTGCCTTTGGTTCCTTCGCCTGAGCAATGGCTCCAAAGCTGTCACAGTAGAGTAGAACTGGACCAACAAGGGAGGGTGCTACTCCGAGCTCGGTGAGGAATTTTCTCAGCCACACCGCTACTTTGGCAGCATCTGATGCAGTGACATACTCTGCCTCGCAAACTGAATCAGTCACAGTGTGCTGCTTGGAACTCTTCCAGCAGACAGTCTCACTATTAAGGGTAAAAATAAATCCCGACACATTTTTGCTGTCATCATGATCAGACTGAAAATTAGAGTCTATAAACCCTATAAGTCTCAAGTTCGATTCACCATAAACAAGCCACTGGTCCTTAGTATTTCTTAAATACTTCAGGATGATTTTAATAACCTTCCAGTGATTCTCCCCTAGATCAGATTGGTATCTACTCACTACCCCTAGTGAGTATGCCACATCTGGTCGTGTACATATCATGGCGTACATGATAGATCCCACTGCCAAAGCATATGGAATTCTACCCATATGCTCTCTCTCTTGAGGTGTTGTCGGATAATCGCTCTTCAAGAGAAAAATTCCATGGCCTATCGGTAGATAGCCTTTCTTGAAATTCTCCATGCTGAACCTCTTCAGCATAGTATCAATGTACGTGAACTGGGATAGGCCAAGCAACTTTTTAGATCTATCCCTATAGATCCTCATCCCTAGGATGTAGGAAGCTTCTCCCAAATCCTTCATGGAGAACTATGACGATAGCCAAATCTTTATTCCCTGTAATGCAGGGACATCATTCTCAATTAAGAGAATGTCATCCATATACAATACAAGAAATATCACTACTAGACCATTAGCCCACTTATAAATGCAGGGCTCTTCTCCATTCTTAACAAAGACATACGTTTTGATCATCCTATCAAAACGTATGTTCTAACTCCGGGATGCCTGCTTAAGTCCATAAATGGACCTCTGTAGCCTGCACACCTTAGACTTATCTGTGGATGTGAACCCTTCAGGTTGTATCATATACACCTCTTTGTCCAGCTCTCCATTTAGGAAAGCTGTCTTCATATCCATCTGCCAGATTTCATAGTCTAGATGGGCAACTATCGCAAGCATAATCCGAATGGATTTGAGCATTGCCACAGGAGAAAATATCTCGTCATAGTCTATACGATAACATTGATGATATCTCTTGGCAACCAGACGGGCTTTATAGGTCTCTACCTTTCCATCTGTGCCCCTCTTCCTCTTGAAGACCCACTTACACCCTATGGGTTTTACTCCTTCAGGTGAGTCAACCAATGTCCATACATCGTTGACCTTCATGAACTCCATTTCGAATTTCATGACCTCTAGCCATTTCTCAGAGTCAGATCTCTTCATTGCATCCATATAGGTGATCGGATCCTCATATTTTTATCAAGTTCGATAGGATCGCCATCTCGGACCAAGAAACCATAGTATATGTCCGGTTGATGTGATACTCTACTAGACCGCCTTAAGGGTGCAGGAACAATGGGCTCCGGATCTGATCTAACCAAATCCGATTCAGGTTTAGCAACTTGTGTCAGTTTTTCTACCTGCCGAACTTCCTCAAGTTCGACCTTAGAGGCAACAGTCCCTTCACCAAGGAACTCCTTTTTCAAAAAGATTGTCTTAAGGCTGACAAACACCTTTTGCTCATCAGTTAGGTAGAAATAATATCCTTTGGTCTCTTTTGAGTACCCTATGAAATAACACTTGTCAGACCTAGGTCCAAGCTTGTCCAAAATTAAACATTTAACATAAGCCGAACACCCCCAAACCCTAAGGTGCGAGAGTACTGGCTTACGTCCTATCCATATCTCATAAGGCATTTTGGTTACAGACTTACTCAGAATCCTATTTAGAAGGTAACAAGCCGATTCGAGCATATATCCCCAAGGAAGATCGGCAGACCAGCAAACCCCATCATGGATCGAACCATGTCCAACAAGGTCTGATTCCTCCTTTCAGACACACCATTATGCTGTGATGTTTTAGGAGGAGTCCATTGAGAGAGAATCTCATTCTCCCTAAGATATGTCAGAAACTCATTGGAAAGATATTCACCTCCTCGATCAGATCGAAGAGTTTTAATACACTTTCTAGTTTATTTTTCTACCTCATTTCAGAATAGTTTGAACATTTAAACAACTCCGACTTATGCTTCATTAAGTAGACATACCCATACCTCGATAGATCGTCTGTGAAGGTTATGAAGTAGAAATATCCACCTCTTGCACTTGAGCTCATGGGTCCACATACATCAGAATGTATCAGACCCAAGAGTTCACTGGCTCGCTCACCTTTTCCAGTAAAATGTGACTTGGTCATCTTCCAAGAAGACAGGACTCACAGGTTGAAGTGATTCACAATCACCAACTTCAAGAATTCTTCTTGAGCCAACCTGTTTATCTTGTTCTTATTGATATGACCTAGCCTACAGTGCCAAAGGTAGACTTCTGACATATTATCTATTCTAGGGCATTTACCGGAGGTTTGAACCATATTAACAGGCTGTGATAGTAAGTAAATTCCTTTATTTAGTTGTCCAACAAATATTATAACACCATTCAAAATGATATTGCAAAATTTTCCTTTTATTAAAAATTCATAACTGTACATGGCCAAAAGGCCTATAAAAATAATATTTAATAAAAAACTTGGACAATAGTGACATTCACTCGAATTACATTACGAGAGTTGATTACAAGGTTCATGATTCCTAAAGCTTGAACTGGAACTTTGCTTCCATCTCCAACGTTCAGGAACCTCTCGCCTTCATCAAATCTCCTACTGACCTGCAGACCCTGCATCGAATTAAGATATGATAAGGGCTTCTGGTATCCAATACCCAGGCAGTAGTATCACAAATGAAAAAGTTGCAAGGTGTTATCATATAATTACCTTGCTTCTTCTTCGGCCTGTTCGGTCCAGGGAGGCAATGTATAGAGGACAGTTCCTCTTCCAGTGCCCCTGCTTCTTGCAAAGAAGCACTCCACCTGCTCTGGTCGGGCTTGCCTTCTTGGTCTGACCCTGTGCAGACGTCCCAGCATGCGGCTGCACCTTCTTATTCTTCTTCTTCTTGTTCTTCTTCCTTTCTTAAAGGGTCGACAACTAGAAGAAGACCCTCCCACAAATTCACCGACTCCTTATGGAGCTGGTGGTCCCTTCTCAAAGTTCTGCAGCAACTCCAACAAGCCATGGTAGTTCACTGCAGGCTTTGTCATCCAAAATGAGTAAGGGGGGGGAAGGACTTGGGCAAAGAATTAAGGATCGCATCCTTATCGAGCTGCTCGTGCAAGGGAAAGCCCAGTTTACTTAGGCGCTCAATCATTTCGATCATGTACAGTACATGATCATGACTGAGGCCCCATCCCTCATCCGAGCATTGAAAATGGCACAACTAGTTTTGTGCCTTTCAACATCGTCAGGCATGCCAAAGGAGTCGTTCAACATTTGAAGCATCTCCTGTGGCTGGGCGTTCTCGAACCTGTGGCTGAACTCATCATTCATTGCCGCCAGCATTATGCACCGAACGATGGTGCGATCGTTGAGCCACTTCTGGTAAGTATCTCGGACCGTCCCTCTAGCATTTGGGGCTGGCTCCTCAGGTGCCGGATCCGTTACTACATAAAGGATCCGTTCATGCTCAAGGATGATTTTCAATTTTCGATACCAGCTATCGAAATTAGGTCCCATGAGCTTGTCATTATCTAATAATGATAGAGCGACAGGGTAGTGGCCATAGCTGCATAAAAGAAAATCAGACCTTTATTAGTATATAAATTATTAATACTAAAGACTTGGACTTTAGTCTAAAGTTTCTCCCAGTATTTTTATGAAACTAATAGCCTCAACCTCCAATTCAAGGAATTACTTTAATTCCTTAGTGGGTACTAGAATCCACACAGACTACACATGAGCCCAACTTTGGCTGGTCAACCCATGTGCATCTATGGGTAGGTTCATAACCAGTTGTTTCTCTAAACAACTTCTAGTAATTAATTTTGCCTAGAACCTAATCAGTAGCTTTGGCCTCTACTGAAAAGATCTGGTTAGTCCAACCATTAATATGACTTGATTTGGTGAATCTGACCAATAAATGATCAGGCCCGACTTTGACCGGCCAACCTGACCACCATCAGAAAGACTCAACCAAATGATCATATTATGAATGATAATTTATTAGTCAATAAGCACCGGCCTTTGGGCCTCCAGTGATTATTAAACTAATGGACTCATTATCACTCACTTAATGAAGGCTATGACTTAGTTATCACTATGACTTAATCATTTTTAGGGACCTAATAATTTTTTAAGGATTTTATTAAAGGATAGAAGAGAAGAAATTAACCAGCCAATTTCAATCTCCACTGACTTCACCAAGTCAGATTAAAAAAGATTAAATTAAATCGACGTTAGGAGTACCTAAATCAGTCACACTGATTTTCTAATGACATGGGTGAGCCCTAATCACCAAAGTGATCTAATCAAAACCTAACTCACCAGGTTGGCCAGATAAGTGAGATCAGTGGAAGGGATGTGCCATTAACTCATCAGAGATCGAATCAATGCGAGTAGCTCCATTAAAAATCACTGGTCAGACTGCCAAACTTACCTTAGATACCAACCGGTTCATTAGTTTTAATTTGATCAACTTAGTAATTAGGGTGCCACCGCATAGCCATGAATTAAGTCCATCTTGGTCTAGTTAAAGACATGGACCCATTCACACAACTATTGGAGTTGAGTCTAGAGTGTCCTTGACCTAATCTAATTTAACTTTTGATTAGATTTGACCAATTACTCTAATTTAGTCCTATTTCTTTTAAGACCTTAGGTCTAACCCAATTATGGACCTAATCCATCTAACCTATTGACCCACAAGTTTATGCAATTGTCTTAGGTCTTAATTCACAATTCTAGACCTACTAGACAACACTTAATTCTTTTAATTAAGTATTTGGGCTGATGGGTCAGGGTTTGGCATTTCGAAAAATAATTTTCAAATTTGAAAGATTTTATTTTTTATTTATCAAAATGTGTTGACTTATTTCACAAACGAATCAGCATATTTCATAAAACAGCAATCCTATTGCTAATTACATAACAGAAAATAATCAATCAAAATAAATCATGAATATTCCTTTAGATCTAATCTAACACATTCATGATAAATTTTATAATTGAACCTTTTACAATTAAGTCTTTTCGCTGCTTCATCTGCATGGGATATAATCGCTCGGCACCCCTACTGCCATAGAGAACCCCATCGAATGGGAGGAGAGGGCCTTTAAACCTACTTTTCTCCTATGATCGGACGACCATGGCAACCAACCCAATTAGACTACTTGCTACTTGGATTAAGTATATCTAAATATACAATTTTAAAATTTAAATTTCAAATTTTAAATTTCAAAATTTAAATTTTAAATTTCAAACAAATTTTAAAATTTTTTGAATTTCAAATTTTGAATTTTAAATTTGAAAATTCAAATAAATTTCAAATTTTCAAATTTCAAATTTTAAAATTTTAAATTTTTGAATTTTGAATTTCGAATTTTCAAACTTCAAATTCAAATTTTAAATTTTGAATTTCAAAATCCAAATTCAAATTTCAAAATTAAACTTTTAGATTACTACTTAATCTACGCATGTAAATATATATCATATTTTAGAACCCGCTCTGATACCATTTGAAGTTAATTTCAGTACAGGGGGTAAAATGGTAATTTAAAACTTTTTCAAAATTATAATTTTACAGTAAAAATTATTAATTAATCTAATTAATTAACATATATTAACCCTACACAAGGATTAAATATGATATATATATAGCATGCATTTAAATCTAAAATTTAAACTTCTACAGTAAATATTTTACTGTTATGTGTTCAAACATATTACCTTCGTGCAGGTAGTCGATCGCTGTAGTCTAATCATCATCGGGATGGTCTAATCATCGCAATACAGCCACACAGTATGTCTAACCTCTGTGGATCATCCACACGAAGCTCTCGGTCTGATCAGCTCCTCACGAATGCTAGTTCATTGCAGAACCCTTTTGATGGTCGATGCTGATCGAACTCCTTCGATCGATGTCTGCCGACTCCTCAGATACTCCAGATTATCAGCAAAAATGCTTGAGAGGTTGATGAAGCTCTCTCTGAAGTTTGGTGGGCTCACGACACTCGTAGCTCACCTTCTCACTTCCCGAACCCTAGGCAGTAACCCTAGGGTACACACAAAAAAACCCTGTGTCCAAAATCTTTCTTTTTTTTTCTCCTCAAAATTTTTGAATTCTCAATCTCATGCACAAGGCCTTCTCACGCAACTCTCTCTCTTCTTTTCTTTTCTTTTCTTTTCTTTTCTTTTCTCACGTAGAAGACCTTTCTCACGCCACCCTTTCTCTCTAAGAAAGTCGTACGCACGCCCCACCTCTTCCCTTTTTAAAACAGTGCAAGACCATGTCTTTACCGCATCTTCACCGCATGAGAGGATAAAGCTAGGTGGTTGCTCACTTGAATTCAAATCGAATTTGAATTCAAATGCCAACCAACCTATCCTTATCCACTCAAGGTGAGAGAAGAAGGGGGCATGGGTTCTTTGTGCGTGGAGAGTTTACACGAGAATTTTTTTCTCGTGTAGAGCAAGTGGCACACAGGTGGATAAGGTGGCGCATGGGATTAGTTGCTCATTCAAATTCAAACATCATTTGAATTGAATGGCCAACTAATCAATCTTTATCCATTCAAATGGTGCACAAGGGAGGGCATGGGAAGGCTTCTGCATGGGAGAAAATTCATGAGAACTTGTTTCTCATGGATTCAAATAGGCGCAGATGGGTGAGGTGGCGCAGGGAGATAAGTTAAAGGTGGTTTGAAATTTTAAACCAATCTAATTGAACCAACTTTATCAAAATAGGTTAGGCATAATTAGACTAAGTTAAACCCAACACAATTAGGCTTAATTAGACTCAATAAAATCCTAATCAAATCAAGAATTGACTAAGCCCAACTCTGATCAGATCAGGGATCAAACCACCTTGGCGATTAGTCAACTCTTAACCTAATCGGGTCAAACCCAACTGAATCCAATTCAATTGGACTTGATCCTAAAAATAATTACTTCAACTCAAATTGAGTTAATTAATATCAAATCACTAATTAAACCTCTCATAAATACTGAGTCCAAATCTGATGGGCAATCGGGCATCAAAGTCCATCGATATGAAACCTTAATCGAAGAGTCCCAAACCAATGGGACTCTTGACCCCGGTATCCAAATGTGTAGAACTTATGATCAGAGATCCTGATTCTCGATCCAGAGTCCTAGACACATAGGACTCAGAGTCTCCGAGCATTAGGACTCTTGGTCGAAGAGTCTCAGTCCATGGGACTCTTCACCAGCCATCAGATCAGATAGGAACTTCTAAATGTGTGTGACCCACAGGTTCGAACCTAAGTCGGTAGCAACAGAACCAATTTCTGTACTAATCAAAGTGACCATCTAGCAATGGTACCCGACATCCAGATAGGTCGAATAGTCACAATCGAATATTCAGAACCTACGCGAATATGATTACTGTATAATTCATTCCTTTTGAACCCTGTGTATAGGATGACTCAGGGTTAAACTGTCAACCCTGATCAGATCATCCGAATCATGCTTAACTCAAACAGTCCTATGACTCCTCACTAGGACTACCCTGGCCAAGATTTTGCTAAATTGAAACACGACTGTACACAGCTCTTAAACTGGAGTGGTCAATCGCATCTTGACATACGCACCAATAAGTCAAATACTTGACTACACCCAGTAGCCTTCCGTCACTGAATTAGAAATTCAGGTAATCCAGTGCCTAAGTGCAGTGAGTTGCTTGTAAGTCACTGTGACAGTCTCAGGTCGGAGGGACAGTTATACCCATATCCCATCGAAGCAAATCTTGCCAGCAGAAAAAGCTCCGAAGTCGATCACGTTCAATGCAAATGTACCCTTATATCTCATCTGTATGCCATACCAGTGTCTCCACACTCCTTGGTTAAGCGGACAACCAATCCATATGGCACATAACGACCTATGCTTGATAAATGTTGTTGTCCTTGGTAACAACGTATCATTTGGTCACGAACAGGTTTAAGGACTAAACGACAAATCTTCCTTTGTCGAGTCTAAATAGTCCTAAGGACTTCACCACAATACAGGAGTTCATTAGAAGATGAAATAATTTATGATGAAAAATATCAAAATAATTTTTATTAATTTATAATTCATATACTAATACAAGAAAGAGTACAACCGTCAACAGGCTGACGATTGACTTTGGGATACTATTCTCAAATAGTTAAGACACTCAATAGCAGTATAATATTAAAAAAAAAATCAATCAACAAATGAAGGATGGAAGTAACAATATACTTATCCATATGAAGATTAATAATTTGGAGATAAAGGTAGCGATAATTTGAAAAAGTTTAGAAAAAATTTAGTATTCTTAGTTTAACTCTCATATTGACTAGTATTAATACCCCAATGACATACCTCATTTACACTCTACTAAACATCAGTGGCCCTCTTGAAAATTATTTGGTGAAATCGAAACTTTAAGTTAAACGATACTTAATTCTAAATTCTTTCTTTACTCAAGATGAAGAAAGTTCAATTTGGGGGGTATGATAAATGGTAATTTTTATTATTTATTAAAGATATTTTTGATAATTTATGGTGCTTACATCTTTTTTAAAAAATTTAATTTATTAATTTATTAATTTTTTTTAAAAAATAAGTAATTTAAAAAAATATAAAAATTAGAATATATTTATAAAAAATAGATGTTAATTTAAATGAGCAATTTAAGCACCAAAATGATGAAAAATTTTTAAAAAATTTAATATATTTTTTTCTTATTTTTCAGATGAAAATCGAAGCAAAAATGAAGCCAAAATATCCTAAAAAATAAAAAATATTACCTCTGGTGCATGATGGACCGATCGGTTGGTCCACAAAGCCAGGAGCGGCCCACAGGAAACTTCATGCAGTCCAAGGCATGATCATAGTGAGAGAAGATTGGATGTGATCTAATGGCTAACATTATCCTGACCCAGATCCGACGGTCAGCATCCATTGCTGATTTATAAGAGAGATTTTGCACGATCTAACGATCCAAAAGTGATCCATCAAGCAATCGACGGCGAGGACATTTCTAACTTTGAATAAGAGATCTTTTACACGATCTGACAGTCAAAACTTCAATAGAACCCAGATCCAACGGTTGACATTCGATCTGACTTTGATTGGATTAAAATGAGGATTTTTCGGACAGATCTGGGGGTCCAAAGCTGATCCAATGGTCAGGAATATTCTTAGGAGATTAAAATGATTTTTAAGGGTTTTAGGACTCTTTTTTCTATCAAAATAATTATAAAAAATTTATCTATAAATAGAGGATTCGAGAATAAGTTTTGTGAGCAGAAAAAATTAGAAGGAAAATGAAAAAAAAAATAAAATAGCATTAGGGACCCAAAGAAAAGAAGGGGAGAAGTCAATTCGCTCTATGAAGTACGATAAAAAATAGAGAGGTCATTAACCATCTTCTCGATGAGGTTAGACTGATCAATTTTAGATTCTTATTATATTTTTATTTTTATTTTATTTTATTATTCTTTTTAAATTTTTTGTACTTGAATTTCAATTCCAATTAATGCAAAATTTATTTTTTTGCCACTTTAAATTCCTGTTTTTTTATTTTTGCAAGTAGATGCTAAGATCTAGTTAATAGATCTTAGTACTTGATTTATTTTATATTTTTTAAATTCTTATTATTTATTTTATTACAAGTAGATACTAAGATCTAGTTAGTAGATCTTAGTACCTGATTTATTTTTTATACTTTTAATTTTTATTTTCTGACTTAAATTACTTCTCTAAAATTTTATTTTTTTTACAAAATCAAAGATTTCAAATCAAAATCCTATCTTCTTTGTAGATTCGACCTGACTCACTACTTTCTATGTATTTTAATTTTTATTGAAGTCAAAATTTGATTGATAATCATGATGTCCTAACGACAACATCTTAACCCTATCAACGACCTCCACTCGATAAACATTATCATCCTATAATGAGTATTATTTGATCGCGAATATATTTAAGAACTATACGATAAATCCTCTCTTTATCATACACCAGCATAGTTCTAAGGACTTCATCACAGCACAAGAGTTCAAGGAAGATGTTACTTTGTGATAAAAAATATCAGAATATCTTTTATTCAATAATCAATAATTTATATACAATGATAAACTCAATCGTCATACGATTGATTTTAGAACATAATTTTCAACACAAATAACCTGAAGTATATAGGTGGTTCCTTAGGCTTAGATCATATAGGAGAAGAAATGATTTACCCGACTGAAAAAATATGAGCCTTTGGGCTCTTGACTATTGAGTCATATTTAGTCTGTGAATCATCTCTTTGAAGATTAAAGACCATACTATACTTTGTAGGATAAAGGGATAGGATCGCTGAGATACTTATCCTAGCGTATATTTGATGTGTACGGCATATTTGATGAGCCACATGAGGAAGATTATCTCTACTTCATTATCTTTATTGATAATCGTCATGGTGTAGGTATGTACATGAGATGTAAACCTGAAGCTTTTGAAAGGTTCAATGAATTCAGAAGAAGTAAATCGAAAAAAATCTAAAGGTACTTTGATCAGATTAAGGATGCAATACGAAATAAAAAATTTTATAATTATCTCAAGAAATGACATAGTTTCATAATAGAATCCTTCTAATATACCTCAACTCATTGGGGTATCTGTGAGGAAGAATGGCACTATATGAGATATGGTTTGATTCGTTATGAACTTTACTAATTTAACCTTTGTTTCTTTAGGGACAAGCTTTAATTTCTAACATTTAGATTAGGTTCCTTTTAAAGTTGGTTCCACTACACTGTATGAGATATGGTATGGCAGACAAATTAAAAGATAGATCTTAAAAGCTCAGTTATGGAGTATCCTAAAAGGTTTGGGATGCCACTTACTCTTTCCAGTAGTTCACAATATGATTGTGATCAATCATACTATTTTTTTGAAAACAGTGAGAGGATGAACTCAAAGAGAGAGTCTCTAAAGAGCAACAAGTCATAAGACTTGTACAACCTATTTATAATGAGTCAATATATGTAGTACCTCCTCCACCTCATAGATCTAGTAGGATCTCCCATTCTTCTGAAAGAAACTTGATATTCTTACAGAGGATTAGGAGAAAGTATTTTTCTAGGGAGATTGGGAATATAGAGGTGATCCTGAAACTTACAATGAGACGATGTTGGACATGGATCCTAAGAAATGGATGTGTAAGTAGTCATACTGAATGGATATCTTGGGAAGGTATCTATATGCAGTGGCCTATGGATTTCACTTCTAGTGATAAAGATCACACTGTAAAAAATTATTTATGGATTTAAGCAAAATCTCAAAGTCAAATTAAGTTATTTTAATGATGTAATCAAATTATTTAATTTCATCAAAAATAAGGAGGAATCATGTGTTTACATAAAGGTCAGTGGGAGGGTCCCATACTGACATCGGTTATGATGTAGTTGTATATAAAATTTTCATCAAGACCTAGTACAATGTCTATATTCTAAGAATAAAGGTCTATAGAGATAAATCTTAAATGATATTTAGTTTTCATAGGCAAATACATGAAAGAGGTGCTGAAAGGGTTCAGCATAGAAACCTCTAAGATGGATCCATTATCCTCTTGAGCATAGGTGTATACCATGCTATGTCCTCAATTTGGTATATTTGCTGTGAGAGTCACGAGTAGATATTAGTTAAATCCAGATTGGGAATACTGGATTGCTGTGAAAATATCGCTAAGTATTTAAGAAGCACTAAGGATTTATTTTTGATCTTTGAAAAAAGATGAGAGCTAAGAGTGAGAGGATACATTGATGGTAGAATATCTGCATCTGTATATATTCTTGAGTTATGTTGAATCAGTATGTTGGAAGGGCTCTAAGCAACTGATCAATGGAAGCTGAATATGCTGTAGATGTGTAGGATGCATTCTAGTTCTTATGATAGTTGTGGAACTGGATGTCATGCCATTGGATTTCATGATACTGTACTATAAAGATAATAGTCCATAGCCCTTGCTAAGGAGCCAAGGTCTCACCAGAAATCCAAGCACATAGAACACGGATATACATGATTGTCTCAAGTAGAAATACATAGAGGTATAGAGAGTAGACTCCATATAGAATGTGGTAGGCTCAAGTCACTTAGCCAGCTAAAGACTGAAGCCTGTCTTCAAAAGATGGGGCTCAGGTTTGTGATAGATTGGCTTTAGTGCAAATGAAAGTTTGTTAGATGAGTATCTTAGAAGTCAATCTTGACTGATGCATACATTTCTCTAGGACATATTCTTTGTACTTATCAAATAATTTTTTATCAATCATACTGTATGTGTCCATAATTTATCTTAAAAATTAATAAAAATAATTTTATATATTCTTAATATGTTGAGAATTTGAGACATACATCATTAATGATTAATTTCTAAATACTTTTAATCGAAGGATCGTCACAGAAGATAGTGATCAATCCATTTAAGATCGATGCACGGATCACCTTCCTTTTGGGCAAATGGGTCTCGAGTCTGCAGTGTTGGGACACTAGAGTGAGAGTATGAGTGGTTGTTAGAGAATAACTTACACTGAGCGTGACCAACATGAGAAATTATTTGGATGTCTACTCACTCATCAGTAATTTTTTCGATGCTGTAGTGGTATGATTGGTCTTTTGACCTATAGTGTATTGGCTATTCGCAGTGAAGCTACTTAGTTTGACTGCATATTCTCTTGGTCCCTAGCCATTTGGATTCTTGCTGCTGTATGTTGGCTATTATAAGTTCAGATTCGCTGTTTGAAATAGGATACAACTAGATGGAATCTATTGATTTTAGTAGAAAAGAAGTAGTCCAATGCGATTTACAAGACTGAGTTCAAGAAGTCTCTGATCAGAGTAAGTGTAAATACTGAAAAAAAATTTTCATGAGATTCACAAATAAATTTGAGTCGAACCAATCTGGTATATGATTGACGATGGAATTTGATGAGTTCTCTATGACTTCATCTAGTTGGGACTCATGATAGAGGATTGTATCACATGATAACTGCACCTAGGGGTTCATCTTTTCTATTCTGTTGGATTGTCACTACATGCTGCTAGGCATCACTGGTGGATCGTGAGAACTCACTAAGATTATTTTTCGATCAATGATCCTTATTGAGGTGAGTTTGAATCATTCCAACCCATCAAAAGAAGTTTTGATGATACTATATGATGGAGATTACAATATATCTCACCACCAGACAGAATAGAACCTGAGGGGTCACACACAAAAAGAGCATGACCTGATCAATGGTTTGGATCATATTCGAATTATCAATCAGATTGATAATTTAAATTTTAAAAACTGCTAATTTATAAGTGTTATAGTTTTGGCAGCTGCTAATTATTAGCACAGAGATTCAATTGTAAGTGTTGTAATTTATTTTGGAATGATTAAATTATAGATCAAATCTTAATTAATTTAAATTAGATTTAATTTAATTAGATTTAATTTAATTTAATACTAATTAGATTTAATTATCTAAATCAGATTTAGATTACAATCCTGATTGGATCAGATTTGACGGCCTTTTGAATTCGACTCGATTCAGACTCGATTTGAATCCGATTAAGATCAAATAGGAATTAGATTAAACCTAACTCTCAAAGCCCACTCTTACTTGGCTTTTCTCTCTAGATCTCATGTAGAAAGAGGGATGATGTGCATGGAGACGCAACCCCTTTGCTTTTTGCACGCGTGAAAGGAAGATTGGCACCCCACACGATCTAGGATTCTCTCTCTTCTTGATTTATTTTTTATTTGAATTTGATTCTAA
>NC_025998.2:67074132-67321137 GCF_000442705.2 Elaeis guineensis
TGCGGTCCACAAGCATGGCTCACAATGAGAGAGGGGTTTTTTTGCGATCCGACGGCCCAGAAGCAATCCATCAAGTGATCGGACGGCTGAGAATGCTCCCGACTGTGTTAAGGATTTAAATTGCGTGATCGACGGCCAGAACTTCATTAGAATCCAGATCCAATGGCTGACATTTGATCTAACTTTGATAAGGATTAAAATTATAATTTTTGATCAAATCTGGGTGATCCAAAGCTGATCCGACGGTCAGAATATTTCCAAGGAGATTAATATGATTTCTAAGGTTTTAGGACTCTTTTTCCTACCAAAAAATTATGAAAAATTTATCTATAAATAGGAGATCTGGGAATAAGCTTTGTGAGGAGAAAAATTGAGTAGAAAGTATAAAAAAAATAATAAATAATAAAGCTTTAGAGACCCAAGGAAAAAAGGAGAGAAGTCGGTTCGCTCTACGGAGTACGATGGAAGACGGAGAGATCATCAACCATCTTTCCGATGAGGCTTGACTGATCAACTTTAGATCTTTATTATAGTTTTATTTTTATTTATTTTATTATTCTTTTTAAATCTTTGTACTTGAATTTTAATTTCAATTAATACAAATTTATTTTTCTGCACTTTAAATTCCTATCTTTTATTTTTTACACGTAGATGCTCGGATCTAATTAGTAGATCTTAGTACCAATTTATTTTTATATTTTTTAAATTTTTATTATTTATTTTATTGTAAGTAGATGCTAGGATCTAGTTAGTAGATCTTAGTACCCGATTTTATTTTTATACTTTTAATTTTTATTTTTTTAAATTACTTTCTCTAAAATTTTATTTTTTTTGTAAAATCAAAGATTTCAAATTAAAATTCTACCTTTTCTATGATTCGACCCAACTCACTATTTTTACATATTTTTTAATTTTTATTGAAGTCAGAGTTTGATTGATAATCATGGTGTCCTAACGACAGCATCTTGATCCTATCAATTTTTAACGCCATTGCCGGAGAAGGCACCAATTTTAATGTTTGATTTCTTTGATTTTCTTGTGACTATTGCTTACTAACTTTTTTTATCTTTTATAGAAAAAAATTCAAAAATTCAAAAAAAAAGGGAGATAGAAAGCTTCCAAGTTGGTGAGATCAATCCTAACCCTAGCCTTAACTATTTCTTTTTAGTGTTAATTACTATTTTTTTAATTAACCTAAAATTTATCCACATAAACCTCATAAAAATTGCATGACAAGAGTAGAAACTTAATTTTTAGGAGCATTCATCATTGTAGATTTATTTTTGGTGATCGCTGGAGAGAAGGTAAGCTTTTAAGTTTTATTAGTTTTATGCATCTAATTTAGTTGCATAGAACCCCTTGTTTAAAATTGGTTGTGCATATTCATCTCAAATCAATTTAAGGGCAACACCCATAACAAGATAAGGTGCGGATTTCATCACCCTCCCTTGGTCCAAAAATAACTAACCAGCATCCCACATTAACCCTAGCCTAATTAAAATCAAGTAGACATTGGCCCTAGTATTAATCGAGTTCAGTTATGAGTATTGTGGTCAAGTCAAATGCAAAGTAAGTTCGAACTCACTCCTGAAACTGGTGTCTAAGGCAAGAGGTTATAAAGGCTTAGCCTAAGTAGATTTGTGGTTATTTAATTGGTTTGGTTAGCTTACCTAGCTAATTCAATTGGTGTCTAAGGCAAGCAACGGGGGGACCCCCACGATCCCACCTCTTACCTGGCTAGTTGAAAAAAGTGAGAATAAACCCAATTTGCATTTAAGCTAAGCCACTCTACATCGAACTGTTAGATCTAAGAAACCCATAGGTGTTTAGGTTTAATTGTTTGCTAACTTGATTGTAATTAATACTAAACCATAACTAATTCTTCCCACCTTACGTATCTGGGTCTAGGGCTCTTTCTTTCTTCTCTCTCCTTTTTCTTTTAAAAAAAATGAAACAAAAACAAAACTTGAATCATACATTAGGGTTTGCACTGGTATATGCAAGGTAGAAGATCTCTCTATCCTAACTTAGTTAAACCTAATCCTGAGATTGAACAGTTGATTCATATTAAACCTGAAAATCAGATGGCTGGAGATCCTAGAGAACCACCTAGGCAGATGAAGGAATATTTTATTCCTTCCACCTATAACCCATCGACTTATATCCACTTACTTGATATCCCTGCAAGCCACTATGAGATCAAGTCGACCACAATCCAGATGCTTCCGTCTTTCTATGGGAATATTAATGAAGATCCTTACAAGCATCTGGATGAGTTCTTAGAAATTTGTTCCATGATGAAAATTCAAAATTTTACCGATGATGCACTTAGATTGACCTTATTCTCCTTCTCACTTAAAGATAAAGCCAAGTACTGGCTTGGCACAATAGGGAGACCAATCCAAACTTGGGCTAAAATGCACCACGAGTTTCTTAAGAAATTCTATCCCATAGGTTGAACCAACACCATGAGACGAGCCATCACTGGATTTGCTCAACTTCCAGAAGAACAAATTCATGAATCATGGGAGAGACTTAAGGAACTTTTTAGAAAATGCCCACACCATGGTCTATCTAAGTGGCAAATTGTTCAAGCTTTTTATGAGGGTTTAGGTGACCAATACAGACAGATGGTAGATGCATCTTGTGGGGGTGCATTCATGAGTAAAAGTGAGGATGAAGCCTACACTTTGTTTGAAACTTTGAGTAAAAATTCAATCAATTATGCTTCATTATCCTCTTACGAAAGATCAATCCCTCACCAAAAGCAGGCAGGAATTTTTGAGATCAAGCAAACAGACTCTAGTCCTAAGATCGATCTGAACCTAATAGCCCAAAGATTAGATAAAGTCGACCTTCTTGCCCAAAAATTTGATCAGTTCCTAGCATTAGGTCAACAATCTCCTACACAATACACACTATCACCTAATTATCAGGAGATTTGTTCTATCTGTGCTAGCCTGACCCATCATGTGAGCGAATGTCCCATGGCTGCACAGTTTTCACCTTTCATTCAAGAACAAGTTCAAGCTACTCAAGGTTACTCCAAACTTGTCAATGATCCATTCTCTAACACATATAATTCAGGCTGGAGGAACCACCCTAATTTTTCTTGGAGACTCCAACAGACTCAGGCTCAGACCCAAATTCTTCCTTTGCAAAACTTTCAGAGTAGGCCTCCATACCAGAATTATGCCTACAATAGAGGTCAGCCCAGTCAATCTATCCAGCCACCATATCAAAATCAGCCACCATACCCACCTCCGCAACACACCTCTCTAGCCAACGATAGGTTTAGCCAACTTCAACAAATGATCATGACCCAACAGCAATCCCTCGCTAGGCTAGAAGCACAAATAGATCAATTAACTGAATCTACCATGAGGAGAGAACTAGATCAATTGCCAAATGAACCAATATCGAATTTTGAAAATGACCCACCCATCCACCAATCATCGAGACCTAGACAAGAATTCCCAATTTGAAAATGACAAAATAATCTTTGAGCTTAAAAGTGATAGAATTTTTAAGGATCCATACCAAGACCAGATAAGTGAGGTTAGTACGGAAGCTAACCCAATAGAAGAACCTGAGCTTAGTACTGATGCTGATCTAAGTGAAGAAAAGAAGAGAGTAGATGAGTTACCCAAGATATATCCATCAAGAGTCTCATTTTCTTCAGTCTTAGAAGCCAGTTCTTCCACTTTTGAATTACCATCTTCTTCAGAATTAAAATTATCTTTGATCACACTTGAGAACACATGTTTAAAATCAAAAAATATCCTTCCAGTGCCTATTTCTTCAAACTTAACTCCTAACCCAAAAACTCAATTCATGAGAATTTTAAAAGAACAAATAAGAGAAATTCTTGATAAACAAAGGTCTGTGAATGAGTTTGTGAATTATCTTACTATAATTAAAAATGAGGATGTGAAATACTTTTTGAAGATTGGCAATAAAATACTAAAATTTATCATAGGCCATCTTCATAATATTGGCAATCCAAAATCATTGGAATTTATCAATCCAATATTCGACACAGGATAGGTGAGAGAATTAGCATGGTTTGGCTGAAGATAGTAAACTTAACGCTTTCTGGGAGGCAACCCAGTTTTTAATTTTCAGTTTTGTGCTTTTTGCTATCTTTTGTATTTTGTTTAGGTTAATCGAGTCTTACTTAGTATTTTTTTTTGTAGGAATTTAAAAATAATCTTAGCTAAGTTGGAGAGAGAATCAGTTTTGAAAAGACTTATGGATCAGGTAATATCTCTCCTTTTCTTTTTCTTTATATGCACCGTTCATTTTTTCTACTCTATTAAGGACAATGTTGATTAAGTTGGGGGGAGAATAAAAATTTTTTATTTTTAAAGTCCTCAAGTAAGTTAGTATTTAGTATTTAAGCATCTGATTATACTTAAAAATCAAGTTAAACCAAGCACTTTAAAAAAAAAATTGATGTACAGATCAGAGTTTGTGAGATATTAAGAGATCAAGTATTAAGAAAACTCAATAAAGAGTTAAGTTTAGAACTTAAATAGTTTTCTTTGAGCATTTCTAAATTTTTCTATCAGCATCAAAGAAAAGTTTACTTTCTATGAATTTGTGTAAAGTAACTATATGTTTCTTCATATATTTAAAAAAAAATTCAAGTACTTCATGCTGAGTAACCGGGCCTCTTTGCCTAAGCAAGCATTGAGTTTCGCATCAAAAGGTATGAGGGAAAAGAAGCTTTGTTGTAAAGCTAGTTTTAACTTATAGCTTGTTTGTTTCGAGCAAGTAAGTTCGAGGGATATTTTATACCTAGTGCCCTAAAGCCATCTGGTTTGGGAGTCATTGACTGAAAACTCGCTACATGGGTCAAACAGAAAGCTTAAAGGGTTAAGACACTCAATAGCAGTACAAAAAAAAAAATCAATCAATAAATGAAGGACAGAGTAACAATATACTTGTCCATATGAATGTTAATAATTTAGAGATAAAGGTAACGATAATTTGAAAAAGTTTAAAAAAAAAATTAGTATTCTTAGTTTAACTCTCATATTGACTAGTATTAATACCCCAATGACATACCTCATTCACACTCTACTGAACATCAATGATCTTTTAAAAATTATTTGATGAAATTCAAAATTTTAAGTTAAATGGTACTTAATTCTAAATTCTTTCTTTACTCGAGGACGAGCAAAGTTCAAGTTGGAAAGTATGATAAGTGATATATTTTTATATTTATTATAAATATTTTTGGTAATTATGGTGCTAACATCTTCTTAAAAACCTTAATTTCATGAATTTATTGAATTTTCTTAAAAAATAAGTATTTTTGAAAAAAATATGAAATTAGATATATTTATAAAAAAATAGATATTAATTTAATTGAGCAATTTAAGATACCAAAATGAAGAAAAATTTTTAAGAAATTTAATGCATATTTTTCTTATTTTTCAGGCAAAAAATCAGAGCCAAAATCGAGCCAAAATACTCTAAAAAAATAAAGAAAATAGCCTTCGATGCACGATGGACCGATCGGTCGGTCCACAGAGCTAGGGCGCAGTCCACAGAAAACTTCATGTGGTCCACAGATGTGGCTCACAGCAAGAGAGGGGTTTTGCATGATCTGACGGCCCAGAAGCAATCCATCAAGTGATCGGACGGCTGAGAATGCTCCTGACTATGTTAAGGATTTAAATTGCACGATCCGACGGTCAGAACTTTATCAGAACCTAGATCCAATGGCTGATATTCGATCTGACTTTGATAAGGATTAAAATTATGATTTTTTATCATATCTGGATGGTTCGAAGCTGATCCGACGGCCAGGAATATTTTCAAGGAGATTAATACAATTTCTAAGGGTTTTAAGATTTTTTTTCCTACCAAAAAATTATGAAAAAATCATCTATAAATAGGAGGTCCGGGAATAAGCTTTGTGAAGAGAAAAATTGAGTAGAAAGTATAGAAAAAAATAAAAAAAAATTAAATAGCTTTAGGGATCTAAAAAAAAGAAGGAGAGAAGTCGGTTCGCTCTACGGAGTATGATGGAAGACGGAGAGGTCATCAACCATCTTCCCGATGAGGCTTGACTGATCAACTTCGGATCTTTGTTACAATTTTATTTTTATTTTATTTTATTTTTTTTTAAATTCTTTGTACTTGAATTTCAATTTCAATTAATACAAAATTTATTTTTCTGCACTTTAAATTCTTGTCTTTTTTTTTTGCACGTAGATGCTGGGATTTAATTAGTAGATCTTAGTACCAATTTATTTTTATACTTTTTAAATTTTTATTATTTATTTTTATTGCAAGTAGATGCTAGAATCTAGTTAGTAGATCTTAGTACTCGATTTATTTTTCATACTTTTAATTTTTATTTTCTGAGTTAAATTGCTTTCTCCAAAATTTTATTTTTTTATAAAATCAAAGATTTCAAATTAAAATCCTATCTTCTCCATGGATTCGACCTGACTCACTACTTTCTACATATTTTTTAATTTTTATTAAAGTCAGAATTTGATTAATAATCACAATGTCCTAACGACAGCATCTTGACCCTATCAGTAAGCTTTCAAGTTTGATTAATTTCATACATCTAATTTAGTTGCATAGAACCTCTTATTTAAAATTGGTTGTGCATATTCATCTCAAATTAATTTAAGGACAACACCCATAACAAGATAAGGTGGGGATCTCATCATCCTTCTTTAGTCCAAAAATAATCAACCAGCATCCCATATTAACCCAAACCTAACTAAAATCAAATAGGCATGGGCCCTTAGGATCAATTGAGTTCAGTTTGAGTATTGTGATCAAGTCAAGTACAAAGTAAGTTTGGACTCACCCTTGAAACTAGTGTCTAAGGCTAGAGGTTATAAAAGCTCTGCCTAAATAGACTCATGGTTATTTAATTGGTTCTATTAGCTTACCTGATCAATTCAATTGGTGTCTCAGGCAACCAACGGGAGGACCCCCATGACCTCACTTCTTACCTGGCTAGTTGAAGAAAGTGAGAACAAACTCAATTTGTATCTAGACTAAGCCACTCTAGATCGAACTGTTAGGTCTAAGAAACCCATAAGTGTCTAGGTTTAACTATTTGCTAACTTGATTATAATTAACACTTAACCATAACTAATTCTTCTCATCTTACGTCTTTAGGTCTACAACTTTTCTTAAGGATCTCACCTTTAGAATTTTTCTCTTTCTTTCTTTTCTCTTCTTTTTCTTCTCCTTCTTAAAAAAAAAATAATCTTAACAACACACATATTAGGGTTTGCACTAATACATGCATGGTATAATTTTTTCTGACCTAGTTGAACCTAATCCTGAAATTGAATGACTGATCCATGCCAAATATGATAATCAAATAACTAGAAATTCTAAGAACCACCTAGACCGATGAAAGAATATTTTATTCCTTCCACCTATAATTCATCGATGTTTCCATCATTCTATGGGATCAAATATTCTGATTCTAGTCCTGAGGTCGATTTGAATGTGCTAGTCCAAAAATTAGATAAAGTCGACCTTCTTATAGATAAATATCTAGCCTTAGATCTATAATCTCCTGTGCAATACACACAACCTTCTAATTATCAGGAGATTTATTCTATCTGTGCTAGCCCAACCCATCATGTGAGTGAATGTCAGTTTTTACCTTTCATCCAAGAACAAATTCAAGCTATTCAAGGTTACTTCAATTCTATCAATGACCCATTCTTAAATACATATAACCAATATTGGAGGAACCACCCTAATTTTTCTTGGAGACTCCAACAGACTCAGGCTCAGACCCAAATTTTTTCTGTGCAGAACTTTCAGAATATGCCCCAATACCAAAATTATACTTATAATAGAGGTCAGCCTACTCAGTCTACTCAGCCATCCTATTAAATCAGCCGTCAAACCCACCTCCTCAATAGATCAATCTAGCCGGTGATAGATTTAGCCAACTTCAATAAATGATCATGACCTAACAACAATCTCTCGCTAGGCTAGAAGCACAAATAGATCAATTAACTGAATCTACCATGAGGAGAGAACTAGGTCAATTGCCAAATGAACCAATACTAAATTTTAAAAATGACCCAACCATCCACCAATCACCTGGACCTAGTCATCAATCCAATGTCCCACCTAAGAATCCCCAATTTAAAAATGACAAAGTAATCTTTGAGCTTAAAAGTGATAGGATTCTTAAGGATCCATATCAAATCCAGATGAGTGAGGCTAGTACTGATGCTAGTCAAAGTGTGAATTTAGAAGAAGAGATTAGTACTGAAGCTAACCCAATAGAAGAACTTGAGCTTAGTATTGATGCTGATCTAAGTGAAGAAAAGAAGAGAGTGGATGGGTTACCCAAGATATATCAATCAAGAGTCTCATTTTCTTTAGCCTTGAAGCCAATTCTTCCACTTTAGAATTACCATCTCTTTTAGAATTAAAATTATCTTTGATCACACTTGAGAACACATATTTAAAATCAAAAGATACCTTTTCAGCACCTATTACTTCAAACTCAACTCCTAACCTAAAAACTCAATTTATGAGCATTTTAGAAGAACAAATAGGAGAAATTCTCGATAAACAATGGTCTGTGAATGGGTTTGTGAACTATCTTTCTAAAATTAAGAACAAAGATGTGAACTACTTTCTAAAGATTGATAATAAAATATTAAAATTTATCAAAAGCCATCTTCTTGAGATTGGCAATTTAAAACCATTAGAATTTATCAATCCAATATTCGACACGGGATAGGTTAGAGAATCAGCATGGTCTGGCTGAAGATTGTAAACTTAGCACTTCCTGAGAGATCACCTAGTTTTTAATTTTTAATTTTATGCTTTTTACTATCTTTTATATTTTATTTAGGTCAATCGAGTCTTACTTAGTATTTTTTGTAGGAATCTAAAGATAATCTTGACTAAGTTGGGGGGAGAATCAATTTTGAAAAAACTTCTGGATCAGGTAACATCTCTCCTTTTTTTTCTCTTTGCATGCATCCTTCATTTTTTCTACTTCATGGAGGATAATGTTGATTAAGTTGGGGGGGATAATAAAAATTTTTAAATTTTTAAAGTTCTCAAGTAAGTTAGTATTTAGTATTTAAGTACCTAATTATACTTAAGAATCAAGTTAAATTAAGTATTTTTTTTAAAAAAAATTAATGTACAGATCAGAAAGTTTATGAGATATTGAGAGATCAAGTATTAAGAAAATTCAATAAAGAGTTAAGTTTAGAATTTAAATAATTTTTTTTGAGTATTTCTAAATTTTTCCATCAGTATTAAAAAAGAGTTAACTTTTTATGGGCTTATGTAGGGTAACTATATGTTTCTTCATATAAAAATTTAAAAAAAAAAGAGAAAAAAAAATTTCAAGTACTTCATGCTGAGTAATCAGACCTCTTTGCCTAAGCAAGTATTGAGTTTCGCATCAAAAGGTATGAAGGACAAAGAAACTTTATTGTAAAGCTAGTTTTAACTCATAGCCTGTTTGATTCGAGCAAGTAGGTCCAAGGGGTATTCTATACCTAGTACCCTAAAACTATCTGGTTTGGGAGTTATTGACTGAAAACTTGCAACATGGATCAAACAGAAAGCTTAAGGGATTAATGAAGTTAATTTCAATGTAGGGGTAAAACGATAATTGTAAAACTTTTTTAAAATTATAATTTTACAGTAAAAATTATTAATCAATCTAATTAATTAACATGTATTAACCCTATACAAAGATCTAAATATGATATATATAGCATGTATTTAAATTTAAAATTTAAACTTCTATATTTTACTGTTATGTGTTCAGAACACATTACCTTCGTACAGGTAGTTAAACACCACAGTCTGATCATCATCGGGATGGTTTGATCATCGCAATATAGCCACACAGTATGTCTGGCCTCTGTGGATCATCTACATGAATCTCTCGATCTGATCGGCTCCTCACGAATGCTAGTTCGTTGCAGAACCCTTTTGACAGTCGATGCTGATCGAACTCCTTCGATCAGTGTCTGCTGACTCCTCGGACACTCTGGATCATCACCAAAGGTGCTTAAGAGATTGATGAAGCTCCCCCTGAAGTTTGGTGGGCTCACGACACTCGTAGCTCACCTTCTCACTTCCCGAACCCTAGACAGTAACCCTAGGGTACACACAGAAAACCCTGCATCCAAAATCTTTCTTTTCTTTTCTCTCGAAATTTTTGAACTCTTAATCTCACGCAGAAGGCCTTCTCACACAACCTCTCTCTCTTCTTTTCTTTTCTTTTCTTTTCTTTTCTCATGCAGAAGGCCTTTCTCATGCCACCCTCTCTCTAAGAAAGTCGTACGCACGCCCCACCTTCTCTTTCCTTTTTAAAATAGTGCAAGACCGTGTCTTTACTGCATCTTCACCGCATGAGAGGATAAAGCTAGGTGGTTGCTCACTTAAATTCAAATCAAATTTGAATTCAAATGCCAACCAACCTATCCTTATCCACTCAAGGCGAGAGAAGAAGGGGGTGTGGGTTCTTTGTGCGTGGAGAGTTTACACGAGAAACTTTTTCTCATGTAGAGCAAGTGGCGCACAAGTGGATAAGGTGGCGCATGGGATTAGTTGCTCATTCAAATTCAAACATCATTTAAATTTGAATGGCCAACCAATCAATCTTTATCCACTCAAATGGCGCACAAAGGAGGGCATGGGAAGGCTTCTACATGGGAGAAAATTCACGAGAACTTATTTCTCATGAATTCAAATAGACGCAAGTGGGTGAGGTGGCGCAGGGAGAAAGTCAAAGGTGGTTTGAAATTTTAAACCAATCTAATTGAACCAACTTTATCAAAATAGGTTAGGCATAATTAGACTAAGTTAAACCCAACACAATTAGGCTTAATTAGGCTCAATAAAATTTTAATCAAATCAAAAATTGACTAAGCCCAACCCTTGATCAGATCAGGGACCAAACCACCTTGGTGATTAGGTCAACTCTTAACCTAATCGGGTCAAACCCAACTGAATCCAATTCAATTGGACTTGATTCAAAAATAATTACTCAATCAAATTGAGTTAATTAGCGATCAAATCACTAATTAAACCTCTCATAAATACTGAGTCCAAATCCGATGGGCAATCGGGCATCAAAATCCATCAATATGAAATCTTGATCGAAGAGTCCCAAACCAGTGGGACTCTTGACCCCAGTACCCAAAATGTGTGGAACTCATGATCAGAGAATCCTGATTCTCGATCACAGAGTCCCAAACATATAGGACTCAGAGTCCCCGAGCATTAGGACTCTTGGTCGAAGAGTCCCAGTCCAGTGGGACTCTTCACCAGCCATCAGATCAGATAGGAACCTCTAATGTGTGTGACCCCACAGGTTCGAACCTAAGCCGGTAGCATAGAAACCAATTCCTGTACTAATCGAAGTGACCATCTAGCAATGGTACCCGACATCTAGATAGGTTGAATAGTTGCAATCGTAATATTCAGAACCTACACAAATATGGTTACTATATAATTCATCCCTTTTGACCCCTGTGTATAGGACGACTCAGGGTTAAACTGTCAACCCTGATCAAATCATCCAAATCATGCTCAACTCAAACAGTCCTGTGACTCCTCACTAAGACTACCCTAGCTAAGATTTTGCTAAATTGAAACACAACTGTACACAGCTCCTAAACTGGAGTGGTCAATCCCATCTTGATACACGCACCGACAAGTCAAGTACTTGACTACACCCAGCAGCCTTCCGTCACTAAATTAGAAATTCAGGTAGTCCAGTGAGTTGCTTGCAAGTCACTATGGCAGTCTCAGGTCAGAGGGATAGTTATACCCATATCCCATCGGAGCAAACCTTGACAGCAGAAAAAGCTCCGGAGTCGGTCACATTCTGTACAGATGTACCCTTACATCTCACTTATATGCCATAACAGTATCTCCACACTCCTTGGTTAAGAGGACAACCAACCCATATAGCACACAACGACCTATGCTTGATAAACGTTGTTGTCCTTGGTAACAACGAATCATTTGGTCGTGAACAGGTTTAAAGACTAAACGATAAATCTTCCTTTGTCGAGTCTAAATAGTCCTAAGGACTTAACCACAACACAGGAGTTCATTAGAAGATGAAATAATTTGTGATGAAAAATACCAAAATAACTTTTATTAATTTATAATTCATATACTAATACAAGAAAGAGCACAACCCTCAACAGGCTGACGATTGGCTTTGGGATACTATTCCCAACAATCTTCCATTTGGCCTAAAGCCAATCGATGTAGTATCTAATACCCATCTTCGACTTGAAGTTGTCGAACTCCTTCACCGCAATGGCTTTAGTGAATGGGTTAGCCAGGTTCTCCTTTCCATCGATCTTCTGAAGGTCGACATCATCTCTATCCATGATTTTCCGAATAAGATGATAGCGGTGCAGAATATGTTTCGTCTGCTGGTGTGCCTTTGGTTCCTTCGCCTGAGCAATGGCTCCAAAGCTGTCACAGTAGAGTAGAACTGGACCAACAAGGGAGGGTGCTACTCCGAGCTCGGTGAGGAATTTTCTCAGCCACACCGCTACTTTGGCAGCATCTGATGCAGTGACATACTCTGCCTCGCAAACTGAATCAGTCACAGTGTGCTGCTTGGAACTCTTCCAGCAGACAGTCTCACTATTAAGGGTAAAAATAAATCCCGACACATTTTTGCTGTCATCATGATCAGACTGAAAATTAGAGTCTATAAACCCTATAAGTCTCAAGTTCGATTCACCATAAACAAGCCACTGGTCCTTAGTATTTCTTAAATACTTCAGGATGATTTTAATAACCTTCCAGTGATTCTCCCCTAGATCAGATTGGTATCTACTCACTACCCCTAGTGAGTATGCCACATCTGGTCGTGTACATATCATGGCGTACATGATAGATCCCACTGCCAAAGCATATGGAATTCTACCCATATGCTCTCTCTCTTGAGGTGTTGTCGGATAATCGCTCTTCAAGAGAAAAATTCCATGGCCTATCGGTAGATAGCCTTTCTTGAAATTCTCCATGCTGAACCTCTTCAGCATAGTATCAATGTACGTGAACTGGGATAGGCCAAGCAACTTTTTAGATCTATCCCTATAGATCCTCATCCCTAGGATGTAGGAAGCTTCTCCCAAATCCTTCATGGAGAACTATGACGATAGCCAAATCTTTATTCCCTGTAATGCAGGGACATCATTCTCAATTAAGAGAATGTCATCCATATACAATACAAGAAATATCACTACTAGACCATTAGCCCACTTATAAATGCAGGGCTCTTCTCCATTCTTAACAAAGACATACGTTTTGATCATCCTATCAAAACGTATGTTCTAACTCCGGGATGCCTGCTTAAGTCCATAAATGGACCTCTGTAGCCTGCACACCTTAGACTTATCTGTGGATGTGAACCCTTCAGGTTGTATCATATACACCTCTTTGTCCAGCTCTCCATTTAGGAAAGCTGTCTTCATATCCATCTGCCAGATTTCATAGTCTAGATGGGCAACTATCGCAAGCATAATCCGAATGGATTTGAGCATTGCCACAGGAGAAAATATCTCGTCATAGTCTATACGATAACATTGATGATATCTCTTGGCAACCAGACGGGCTTTATAGGTCTCTACCTTTCCATCTGTGCCCCTCTTCCTCTTGAAGACCCACTTACACCCTATGGGTTTTACTCCTTCAGGTGAGTCAACCAATGTCCATACATCGTTGACCTTCATGAACTCCATTTCGAATTTCATGACCTCTAGCCATTTCTCAGAGTCAGATCTCTTCATTGCATCCATATAGGTGATCGGATCCTCATAATTTTTATCAAGTTCGATAGGATCGCCATCTCGGACCAAGAAACCATAGTATATGTCCGGTTGATGTGATACTCTACTAGACCGCCTTAAGGGTGCAGGAACAATGGGCTCCGGATCTGATCTAACCAAATCCGATTCAGGTTTAGCAACTTGTGTCAGTTTTTCTACCTGCCGAACTTCCTCAAGTTCGACCTTAGAGGCAACAGTCCCTTCACCAAGGAACTCCTTTTTCAAAAAGATTGTCTTAAGGCTGACAAACACCTTTTGCTCATCAGTTAGGTAGAAATAATATCCTTTGGTCTCTTTTGAGTACCCTATGAAATAACACTTGTCAGACCTAGGTCCAAGCTTGTCCAAAATTAAACATTTAACATAAGCCGAACACCCCCAAACCCTAAGGTGCGAGAGTACTGGCTTACGTCCTATCCATATCTCATAAGGCATTTTGGTTACAGACTTACTCAGAATCCTATTTAGAAGGTAACAAGCCGATTCGAGCATATATCCCCAAGGAAAGATCGGCAGACTAGCAAACCCCATCATGGATCGAACCATGTCCAACAAGGTCTGATTCCTCCTTTCAGACACACCATTATGCTGTGATGTTTTAGGAGGAGTCTATTGAGAGAGAATCTCATTCTCCCTAAGATATGTCAGAAACTCATTGGAAAGATATTCACCTCCTCGATCAGATCGAAGAGTATTAATACACTTTCTAGCTTATTTTTCTACCTCATTTCAGAATAGTTTGAACATTTTAAACAACTCCGACTTATGCTTCATTAAGTAGACATACCCATACCTCGATAGATCGTCTGTGAAGGTTATGAAGTAGAAATATCCACCTCTTGCACTTGAGCTCATGGGTCCACATACATCAGAATGTATCAGACCCAAGAGTTCACTGGCTCGCTCACCTTTTCCAGTAAAATGTGACTTGGTCATCTTCCTAAGAAGACAGGACTCACAGGTTGAAAGTGATTCACAATCACCAACTTCAAGAATTTCTTCTTGAGCCAACCTATTTATCTTGTTCTTATTGATATGACCTAGCCTACAGTGCCAAAGGTAGACTTCTGACATATTATCTATTCTAGGGCATTTACCGGAGGTTTGAACCATATTAACAGGCTGTGATAGTAAGTAAATTCCTTTATTTAGTTGTCCAACAAATATTATAACACCATTCAAAATGATATTGCAAATGTTTCCTTTTATTAAAAATTCATAACTGTACATGGCCAAAAGGCCTATAAAAATAATATTTAATAAAAAACTTGGACAATAGTGACATTCACTCGGAATTACATTACGAGAGTTGATTACAAGGTTCATGATTCCTAAAGCTTGAACTGGAACTTTGCTTCCATCTCCAACGTTCAGGAACCTCTCGCCTTCATCAAATCTCCTACTGACCTACAGACCCTGCATCGAATTATAGATATGATAAGGGCTTCTGGTATCCAATACCCAGGCAGTAGTATCACAAATGAAAAAGTTGCAAGGTGTTATCATATAATTACCTTGCTTCTTCTTCGGCCTGTTCAGGTCCAGGGAGGCAATATATAGAGGACAGTTCCTCTTCCAGTGCCCCTGCTTCTTGCAAATGAAGCACTCCACCTAGCTCTGATCGGACTTATGCTTCTTGGTCTGACCCTGTGCAGACGTCCCTGCATGCGGCTGCACCTTCTTATTCTTCTTCTTCTTGTTCTTCTTCCTTTTCTCAAAGGGTCGACAACTAGAAGAAGACCCTCCCACAAAATTCACCAACTCCTTATGGAGCTGGTGGTCCTTCTCAAAGTTTTGCAGCAACTCCAACAAGTCATAGTAGTTCACTGCAGGCTTTGTCATCCAAAAATGAGTAAGGGGGGAAGGACTTGGGCAAAGAATTAAGGATCGCATCCTTATCGAGCTGCTCGTGCAAGGGAAAGCCCAGTTTACTTAGGCGCTCAATCATTTCAATCATGTACAGTACATGATCGATGACTAAGGCTCCATCCCTCATCCGAGCATTGAAAATGACACAACTAGTTTTGTGCCTTTCAACATCGTCAGGCGTGCCAAAGGAGTCGTTCAACATTTGAAGCATCTCCTGTGGCTGGGCGTTCTCAAACCTGTGGCTGAACTCATCATTCATTACCGCCAGCATTATGCATCGAACGATGGTGCGATCGTTGAGCCACTTCTGGTAAGTATCTCGAACCGTCCCTCTAGCATTTGGGGCTGGCTCCTCAGGTGTCGGATCCGTTACTACATAAAGGATCCGCTCATGCTCAAGGATGATTTTCAATTTTCAATACCAGCTATCGAAATTAGGTCCCATGAGCTTGTCATTATCTAATAATGATTAGAGCGACAGGGTAGTGGCCATAGCTGCATAAAGAAAAATCAGACCTTTATTAGTATATAAATTATTAATACTAAAGACTTAAACTTTAGTCTAAAGTTTCTCCCAGTATTTTTATGAACTAATAGCCTCAACCTCCAATTCAAGGAATTACTTTAATTCCTTAGTGGGTACTAGAATCCACACAGACTACACATGAGCCCAACTTTGGCTGGTCAACCCATGTGCATCTATGGGTAGGTTCATCACCAGTTGTTTCTCTAAACAACTTCTAGTAATTAATTTTGCCTCAGAACCTAATCAGTAGACTTTGGCCTCTACTGAAAAGATCTGGTTAGGTCCAACCATTAATATGACTTGATTTGGTGAATCTGACCAATAAATGATCAGGCCCGACTTTGACCGGCCAACCTGACCACCATCAGAAAGACTCAACCAAATGATCATATTATGAATGATAATTTTATTAGTCAATAAGCACCGGGCCTTTGGGCCTCCAGTGATTATTAAACTAATGGACTCATTATCACTCACTTAATGAGAGGCTATGACTTAGTTATCACTATGACTTAATCATTTTTAGGGACCTAATAATTTTTAAGGATTTTATTAAAGGATAGAAGAGAAGAAATTAACCAGCCAATTTCAATCCTCCCACTGACTTCACCAAGTCAGATTAAAAAAGATTAAATTAAAATCGACGTTAGGAGTACCTAAATCAGTCACACTGATTTACCTAATGACATGGGTGAGCCCTAATCACCAAGTGATCTAATCAAAACCTAACTCACCAGGTTGGCCAGATAAGTGAGATCAGTGGAAGGGATGTGCCATTAACTCATCAGAGATCGAATCAATGCGAGTAGCTCCCAATTAAAAACCACTGGTCAGACTGCCAAACTTACCTTAGACACCAACCGGTTCATTAGTTTTAATTTGATCAACTTAGTAATTAGGGTGCCACCGCATAGCCATGAATTAAGTCCATCTTGGTCTAGTTAAAGACATGGACCCATTCAACTACAACTATTGGAGTTGAGTCTAGAGTGTCCTTGACCTAATCTAATTTAACTTTTGATTAGATTTGACCAATTACTCTAATTTAGTCTATTTCTTTAAGCTAACCTTAGGTCTAACCCAATTATGGACCTAATCCATCTAACCTATTGACCCACAAGTTTATGCAATTGTCTTAGGTCTTAATTCACAATTCTAGACCTACTAGACAACACTTAATTCTTTTAATTAAGTATTTGGGCTGATGGGTCAGGGTTTGGCATTTCGAAAATAATTTTCAAATTTGAAAGATTTTATTTTTTATTTATCAAATGTGTTGACTTATTTCACAAACGAATCAGCATATTTCATAAACAGCAATCCTATTGCTAATTACATAACAGAAAATAACTCAATTAAAATAAATCATGAATATTCCTTTAGATCTAATCTAACACATTCATGATAAATTTTATAATTGAACCTTTACAATTAAGTCCTTTCGCTGCTTCATCTGCATGGGATATAATCGCTCGGCACCCCTACTGCCATAAGAGAACCCCATCGAATGGGAGGAGAGGGCCTTTAAACCCTACTTTTCTCCTATGATCGGACGACCATGGCAACCAACCCAATTAGACTACTTGCTACTTGGATTAAGTATATCTAAATATACCAATTTTAAAATTTAAATTTCAAATTTTAAATTTCAAAATTTAAATTTTAAATTTCAAACAAATTTTAAATTTTTGAATTTCAAATTTTGAATTTTAAATTTGAAAATTCAAATAAATTTCAAATTTCAAATTTCAAATTTTAAATTTTAAATTTTTGAATTTTGAATTTCGAATTTCAAACTTCAAAATTCAAATTTTAAATTTTGAATTTCAAAATCCAAATTCAAATTTCAAATTTAAACTTTTAGATTACTACTTAATCTACGCATGTAAATATATATCATATTTTAGAACCCGCTCTGATACCATTTGAAGTTAATTTCAGTACAGGGGTAAAATGGTAATTTTAAAACTTTTTCAAAATTATAATTTTACAGTAAAAATTATTAATTAATCTAATTAATTAACATATATTAACCCTACACAAGGATCTAAATATGATATATATATAGCATGCATTTAAATCTAAAATTTAAACTTCTACAGTAAATATTTTACTGTTATGTGTTCAGAACATATTACCTTCGTGCAGGTAGTCGATCGCTGTAGTCTAATCATCATCGGGATGGTCTAATCATCGCAATACAGCCACACAGTATGTCTAACCTCTGTGGATCATCCACACGAAGCTCTCGGTCTGATCAGCTCCTCACGAATGCTAGTTCATTGCAGAACCCTTTTGATGGTCGATGCTGATCGAACTCCTTCGATCGATGTCTGCCGACTCCTCAGATACTCCAGATTATCAGCAAAAATGCTTGAGAGGTTGATGAAGCTCTCTCTGAAGTTTGGTGGGCTCACGACACTCGTAGCTCACCTTCTCACTTCCCGAACCCTAGGCAGTAACCCTAGGGTACACACAAAAAACCCTGTGTCCAAAATCTTTCTTTTTTTTTCTCTCAAAATTTTTGAATTCTCAATCTCATGCACAAGGCCTTCTCACGCAACCTCTCTCTCTTCTTTTCTTTTCTTTTCTTTTCTTTTCTTTTCTCACGTAGAAGACCTTTCTCACGCCACCCTTTCTCTCTAAGAAAGTCGTACGCACGCCCCACCTCTTCCCTTTTTAAAACAGTGCAAGACCATGTCTTTACCGCATCTTCACCGCATGAGAGGATAAAGCTAGGTGGTTGCTCACTTGAATTCAAATCGAATTTGAATTCAAATGCCAACCAACCTATCCTTATCCACTCAAGGTGAGAGAAGAAGGGGGCATGGGTTCTTTGTGCGTGGAGAGTTTACACGAGAATTTTTTTCTCGTGTAGAGCAAGTGGCACACAGGTGGATAAGGTGGCGCATGGGATTAGTTGCTCATTCAAATTCAAACATCATTTGAATTTGAATGGCCAACTAATCAATCTTTATCCATTCAAATGGTGCACAAGGGAGGGCATGGGAAGGCTTCTGCATGGGAGAAAATTCATGAGAACTTGTTTCTCATGGATTCAAATAGGCGCAGATGGGTGAGGTGGCGCAGGGAGATAAGTTAAAGGTGGTTTGAAATTTTAAACCAATCTAATTGAACCAACTTTATCAAAATAGGTTAGGCATAATTAGACTAAGTTAAACCCAACACAATTAGGCTTAATTAGACTCAATAAAATCCTAATCAAATCAAGAATTGACTAAGCCCAACTCTTGATCAGATCAGGGATCAAACCACCTTGGCGATTAGGTCAACTCTTAACCTAATCGGGTCAAACCCAACTGAATCCAATTCAATTGGACTTGATCTAAAAATAATTACTCAATCAAATTGAGTTAATTAATGATCAAATCACTAATTAAACCTCTCATAAATACTGAGTCCAAATCTGATGGGCAATCGGGCATCAAAGTCCATCGATATGAAACCTTAATCGAAGAGTCCCAAACCAATGGGACTCTTGACCCCGGTATCCAAAATGTGTAGAACTTATGATCAGAGATCCTGATTCTCGATCACAGAGTCCTAGACACATAGGACTCAGAGTCTCCGAGCATTAGGACTCTTGGTCGAAGAGTCTCAGTCCAGTGGGACTCTTCACCAGCCATCAGATCAGATAGGAACTTCTAATGTGTGTGACCCACAGGTTCGAACCTAAGTCGGTAGCACAGAAACCAATTTCTGTACTAATCAAAGTGACCATCTAGCAATGGTACCCGACATCCAGATAGGTCGAATAGTCACAATCGTAATATTCAGAACCTACGCGAATATGATTACTGTATAATTCATTCCTTTTGAACCCTGTGTATAGGATGACTCAGGGTTAAACTGTCAACCCTGATCAGATCATCCGAATCATGCTTAACTCAAACAGTCCTATGACTCCTCACTAGGACTACCCTGGCCAAGATTTTGCTAAATTGAAACACGACTGTACACAGCTCTTAAACTGGAGTGGTCAATCGCATCTTGACATACGCACCAATAAGTCAAATACTTGACTACACCCAGTAGCCTTCCGTCACTGAATTAGAAATTCAGGTAATCCAGTGCCTAAGTGCAGTGAGTTGCTTGTAAGTCACTGTGACAGTCTCAGGTCGGAGGGACAGTTATACCCATATCCCATCGAAGCAAATCTTGCCAGCAGAAAAAGCTCCGAAGTCGATCACGTTCAATGCAAATGTACCCTTATATCTCATCTGTATGCCATACCAGTGTCTCCACACTCCTTGGTTAAGCGGACAACCAATCCATATGGCACATAACGACCTATGCTTGATAAATGTTGTTGTCCTTGGTAACAACGTATCATTTGGTCACGAACAGGTTTAAGGACTAAACGACAAATCTTCCTTTGTCGAGTCTAAATAGTCCTAAGGACTTCACCACAATACAGGAGTTCATTAGAAGATGAAATAATTTATGATGAAAAATATCAAAATAATTTTTATTAATTTATAATTCATATACTAATACAAGAAAGAGTACAACCGTCAACAGGCTGACGATTGACTTTGGGATACTATTCTCAAATAGTTAAGACACTCAATAGCAGTATAATATTAAAAAAAAAATCAATCAACAAATGAAGGATGGAAGTAACAATATACTTATCCATATGAAGATTAATAATTTGGAGATAAAGGTAGCGATAATTTGAAAAAGTTTAGAAAAAATTTAGTATTCTTAGTTTAACTCTCATATTGACTAGTATTAATACCCCAATGACATACCTCATTTACACTCTACTAAACATCAGTGGCCCTCTTGAAAATTATTTGGTGAAATTCGAAACTTTAAGTTAAACGATACTTAATTCTAAATTCTTTCTTTACTCAAAGATGAAGAAAGTTCAATTTGGGGGGTATGATAAATGGTATATTTTTATATTTATTAAAGATATTTTTGATAATTTATGGTGCTTACATCTTTTTAAAAAATTTAATTTTATTAATTTATTAATTTTTTTTAAAAAATAAGTAATTTAAAAAAATATAAAATTAGAATATATTTATAAAAAATAGATGTTAATTTAAATGAGCAATTTAAGCACCAAAATGATGAAAAATTTTTAAAAAATTTAATTCATATTTTTTCTTATTTTTCAGATGAAAATCGAAGCAAAAATGAAGCCAAAATATCCTAAAAAATAAAAAATATTACCTCTGGTGCATGATGGACCGATCGGTTGGTCCACAAAGCCAGGATGCGGCCCACAGGAAACTTCATGCAGTCCACAGGCATGACTCATAGTGAGAGAAGGATTCTGGATGTGATCTAATGGCTAACATTTATCCTGACCCAGATCCGACGGTCAGCATCCATTGCTGATTTATAAGAGAGATTTTTGCACGATCTAACGATCCAAAAGTGATCCATCAAGCAATCGAACGGCGAGGACATTTCTAACTTTGAATAAGAGATCTTTTACACGATCTGACAGTCAAAACTTCAATAGAACCCAGATCCAACGGTTGACATTCGATCTGACTTTGATTGGATTAAAATGAGGATTTTTCGGACAGATCTGGGGGGTCCAAAGCTGATCCAATGGTCAGGAATATTCTTAGGAGATTAAAATGATTTTTAAGGGTTTTAGGACTCTTTTTTCTATCAAATAATTATAAAAAATTTATCTATAAATAGGAGATTCGAGAATAAGTTTTGTGAGCAGAAAAAATTAGAAGAAAATGAAAAAAAAAATAAAATAGCATTAGGGACCCAAAGAAAAGAAGGGGAGAAGTCAATTCGCTCTATGAAGTACGATAAAAAATAGAGAGGTCATTAACCATCTTCTCGATGAGGTTAGACTGATCAATTTTAGATTCTTATTATATTTTTATTTTTATTTTATTTTATTATTCTTTTTAAATTTTTTGTACTTGAATTTCAATTCCAATTAATGCAAAATTTATTTTTTTGCACTTTAAATTCCTGTTTTTTATTTTTTGCAAGTAGATGCTAAGATCTAGTTAATAGATCTTAGTACTTGATTTATTTTATATTTTTTAAATTCTTATTATTTATTTTTATTACAAGTAGATACTAAGATCTAGTTAGTAGATCTTAGTACCTGATTTATTTTTTATACTTTTAATTTTTATTTTCTGACTTAAATTACTTTCTCTAAAATTTTATTTTTTTTACAAAATCAAAGATTTCAAATCAAAATCCTATCTTCTTTGTAGATTCGACCTGACTCACTACTTTCTATGTATTTTTAATTTTTATTGAAGTCAAAATTTGATTGATAATCATGATGTCCTAACGACAACATCTTAACCCTATCAACGACCTCCACTCGATAAACATTATCATCCTATAATGACGTATTATTTGATCGCGAATATATTTAAGAACTATACGATAAATCCTCTCTTTATCATACACCAGCATAGTTCTAAGGACTTCATCACAGCACAAGAGTTCAAGGAAGATGTTACTTTGTGATAAAAAATATCAGAATATCTTTTATTCAATAATCAATAATTTATATACAATGATAAACTCAATCGTCATACGATTGATTTTAGAACATAATTTTCAACACAAATAACCTGAAGTATATAGGTGGTTCCTTAGGCTTAGATCATATAGGAGAAGAAATGATTTACCGACTGAAAAAATATGAGCCTTTGGGCTCTTGACTATTGAGTCATATTTAGTCTGTGAATCATCTCTTTGAAGATTAAAGACCATACTATACTTTGTAGGATAAAGGGATAGGATCGCTGAGATACTTATCCTAGCGTATATTTGATGTGTACGGCATATTTGATGAGCCACATGAGGAAGATTATCTCTACTTCATTATCTTTATTGATAATCGTCATGGTGTAGGTATGTACATGAGATGTAAACCTGAAGCTTTTGAAAGGTTCAATGAATTCAGAAGAAGTAAATCGAAAAAAATCTAAAGGTACTTTGATCAGATTAAGGATGCAATACGAAATAAAAAATTTTATAATTATCTCAAGAAATGACATAGTTTCATAATAGAATCCTTCTAATATACCTCAACTCATTGGGGTATCTGTGAGGAAGAATGGCACTATATGAGATATGGTTTGATTCGTTATGAACTTTACTAATTTAACCTTTGTTTCTTTAGGGACAAGCTTTAATTTCTAACATTTAGATTAGGTTCCTTTTAAAGTTGGTTCCACTACACTGTATGAGATATGGTATGGCAGACAAATTAAAAGATAGATCTTAAAAGCTCAGTTATGGAGTATCCTAAAAGGTTTGGGATGCCACTTACTCTTTCCAGTAGTTCACAATATGATTGTGATCAATCATACTATTTTTTTGAAAACAGTGAGAGGATGAACTCAAAGAGAGAGTCTCTAAAGAGCAACAAGTCATAAGACTTGTACAACCTATTTATAATGAGTCAATATATGTAGTACCTCCTCCACCTCATAGATCTAGTAGGATCTCCCATTCTTCTGAAAGAAACTTGATATTCTTACAGAGGATTAGGAGAAAGTATTTTTCTAGGGAGATTGGGAATATAGAGGTGATCCTGAAACTTACAATGAGACGATGTTGGACATGGATCCTAAGAAATGGATGTGTAAGTAGTCATACTGAATGGATATCTTGGGAAGGTATCTATATGCAGTGGCCTATGGATTTCACTTCTAGTGATAAAGATCACACTGTAAAAAATTATTTATGGATTTAAGCAAAAATCTCAAAGTCAAATTAAGTTATTTTAATGATGTAATCAAATTATTTAATTTCATCAAAAATAAGGAGGAATCATGTGTTTACATAAAGGTCAGTGGGAGGGTCCCATACTGACATCGGTTATGATGTAGTTGTATATAAAATTTTCATCAAAGACCTAGTACAAATGTCCTATATTCTAAGAATAAAGGTCTATAGAGATAAATCTTAAATGATATTTAGTTTTCATAGGCAAATACATGAAAGAGGTGCTGAAAGGGTTCAGCATAGAAACCTCTAAGATGGATCCATTATCCTCTTGAGCATAGGTGTATACCATGCTATGTCCTCAATTTGGTATATCTTGCTGTGAGAGTCACGAGTAGATATTAGTTAAATCCAGATTGAGAATACTGGATTGCTGTGAAAATATCGCTAAGTATTTAAGAAGCACTAAGGATTTATTTTTGATCTTTGAAAAAAGATGAGAGCTAAGAGTGAGAGGATACATTGATGGTAGAATATCTGCATCTGTATATATTCTTGAGTTATGTTGAATCAGTATGTTGGAAGGGCTCTAAGCAACTGATCAATGGAAGCTGAATATGCTGTAGATGTGTAGGATGCATTCTAGTTCTTATGATAGTTGTGGAACTGGATGTCATGCCATTGGATTTCATGATACTGTACTATAAAGATAATAGTCCATAGCCCTTGCTAAGGAGCCAAGGTCTCACCAGAAATCCAAGCACATAGAACACGGATATACATGATTGTCTCAAGTAGAAATACATAGAGGTATAGAGAGTAGACTCCATATAGAATGTGGTAGGCTCAAGTCACTTAGCCAGCTAAAGACTGAAGCCTGTCTTCAAAAGATGGGGCTCAGGTTTGTGATAGATTGGCTTTAGTGCAAATGAAAGTTTGTTAGATGAGTATCTTAGAAGTCAATCTTGACTGATGCATACATTTCTCTAGGACATATTCTTTGTACTTATCAAATAATTTTTTATCAATCATACTGTATGTGTCCATAATTTATCTTAAAAATTAATAAAAATAATTTTATATATTCTTAATATGTTGAGAATTTGAGACATACATCATTAATGATTAATTTCTAAATACTTTTAATCGAAGGATCGTCACAGAAGATAGTGATCAATCCATTTAAGATCGATGCACGGATCACCTTCCTTTTGGGCAAATGGGTCTCGAGTCTGCAGTGTTGGGACACTAGAGTGAGAGTATGAGTGGTTGTTAGAGAATAACTTACACTGAGCGTGACCAACATGAGAAATTATTTGGATGTCTACTCACTCATCAGTAATTTTTTCGATGCTGTAGTGGTATGATTGGTCTTTTGACCTATAGTGTATTGGCTATTCGCAGTGAAGCTACTTAGTTTGACTGCATATTCTCTTGGTCCCTAGCCATTTGGATTCTTGCTGTGTATGTTGGCTATTATAAGTTCAGATTCGCTGTTTGAAATAGGATACAACTAGATGGAATCTATTGATTTTAGTAGAAAAGAAGTAGTCCAATGCGATTTACAAGACTGAGTTCAAGAAGTCTCTGATCAGAGTAAGTGTAAATACTGAAAAAAAATTTTCATGAGATTCACAAATAAATTTGAGTCGAACCAATCTGGTATATGATTGACGATGGAATTTGATGAGTTCTCTATGACTTCATCTAGTTGGGACTCATGATAGAGGGATTGTATCACATGATAACTGCACCTAGGGGTTCATCTTTTCTATTCTGTTGGATTGTCACTACATGCTGCTAGGCATCACTGGTGGATCGTGAGAACTCACTAAGATTATTTTTCGATCAATGATCCTTATTGAGGTGAGTTTGAATCATTCCAACCCATCAAAAGAAGTTTTGATGATACTATGATGGAGATTACAATATATCTCACCACCAGACAGAATAGAACCTGAGGGGTCACACACAAAAAGAGCATGACCTGATCAATGGTTTGGATCATATTCGAATTATCAATCAGATTGATAATTTAAATTTTAAAAACTGCTAATTTATAAGTGTTATAGTTTTGGCAGCTGCTAATTATTAGCACAGAGATTCAATTGTAAGTGTTGTAATTTATTTTGGAATGATTAAATTATAGATCAAATCTTAATTAATTTAAATTAGATTTAATTTAATTAGATTTAATTTAATTTAATACTAATTAGATTTAATTATCTAAATCAGATTTAGATTACAATCCTGATTGGATCAGATTTGACGGCCTTTTGAATTCGACTCGATTCAGACTCGATTTGAATCCGATTAAGATCAAATAGGAATTAGATTAAACCTAACTCTCAAAGCCCACTCTTACTTGGCTTTTCTCTCTAGATCTCATGTAGAAAGAGGGATGATGTGCATGGAGACGCAACCCCTTTGCTTTTTGCACGCGTGAAAGGAAGATTGGCACCCCACACGATCTAGGATTCTCTCTCTTCTTGATTTATTTTTTATTTGAATTTGATTCTAAATTAGATCAAATCTTATTAGATGAGATGTGGGAAATTGAATTTTTAGATGACAAAAATTGAAGAAAAGGAGGGGATGCAAGTTTGCATGCGTGAAAGAAATGGTGGCGCCAATAGTTGGCGCCCCTCCTTTATGTATCATCCTTCCTTATCTTGTTTTCTCTTTCTATTTGAATTTTATTCATAATAAGAAAGGGATAATGTCTGAAAAGAAAGGGCATTGGATCAAATTTTTGTGCGATAAAAAAATCAAGAGAGAAGGGTGGGTGTGCGCTAATAAGGAGGGAAGTTTTTTCTTGCCGCATAACCTCTTCCCAACACCACCCTTCCTTCTTGCTTTACCTCTACACCCAAAAATCAGAGGAGATTAGATCTAAAGAACAAAAATAGAGAGAGAAAAAAAGAAGAAGAAAGATTCTTCTTCTCTTCTTGGTGGTCTGGTTAAGATCTCGTCAGATCTGTGCAAAAGGATTCGCACAGCCTTCATCTTCTTCGAGTTCTAGAAGAGGATTCAGATCCAAAGCTGAAGAGTGAGGTCTATAAGGTGCTAGCACACCGATGGCCTTGGTGCTCTGATCAGGCTTTTTCATGTAGATACCAGCAGAGATCAGGCGCTTGCACGGCTACGACTAGAACCTTAGACATCTGCAGGATCTGAAGGTATGGAGATCAGATCTCCATTTTTCTTTTGATGCTATTTATTTTTATTTTCAGATTTCAGATCAAGATCACACGTTCATGTCAAGTTCTAGCACATGGTTTGTAGATGAGATTTGGTATGTTGTTAAATTAAAAAGTTTTAATTTAATTTACTTTCACTGTAAAAAAATTTAAAACTATATGCATAAAACTACCGCATATTCTAACAAATTTTGAATAAGAATTGAACTCAATTATTTATGATATTTAGGGAGAGTTTAATGTTTTTGGATTGTTAAAGAAAAAAATTCACTCTCTTGATCTTATTGATTATTTTATTTAAATTATTCTTTTTGATGATGTCAAAAAGGAGGAGAGATGATAAGTATATGCTTGAGCTTAAATTTGAATAAAATATGTTTGTATTGTTTAGTAGTTTAATTTTTTATAAATATGTGATTTTTTTTTAAAAAAGCTTCTATATATTATTTGTATATACTTAAAAATTTTGTCATCATCAAAAGGGAGAGATTGTTGATCCAAAGATTGACTTTGACGATGACAAAAAGTTTTAAGTATAAGTTATGGATAATTCAAATTTAAATAATTTTAATAATGATTAAATCATTTTTAGAAGTCAAGTCTAGCCTAAAAATTAATTTAAAAAAGAAAGGTTAAAAAATAGTATTTGGCATGCTTGGCACACCAGCTGAGTCGATCCAGTGAAAATCTGAGCCAACCCAATCTAAGAAAGAACAAAAGACAGAAAGCAGCATTTTTAGCCTGATGCCACTGAGCTGATCCATTTCAAGACTGAGCTGATCCAATGAGAAACTGAGCTGACTCAAAGAAAACTGAGCGGACCCAGTGACCTGTAATTGCTAGTTTTCTATTTTGCAGCTTTTTATCCTTATTGTCTCACAACGGTTACTTCAACCCTTCCAACGGCTAGAATACTTTCTCCAGCCTCTATCAAGCTTATTTAAAATGGAAGAGTCAAAGAAAAAAAAAGAATTAAAAAAAAATCATTCAAGTTTGAGAGCTTCATTGAATATCCAAAAAAAAAAAATAGAGAGATTTAAGCACAGTTTGTGAGAAATTCAGTGCAGGGGTAAAATGGTAATTTTAAAATTTTTTCAAAATTATGATTTACAGTGGAAAAATATTAATTAATCTAATTAATTAATATAAATTTACTCTACACTAGGATCAAAATATGATATATAGCATGCATGTATTTAAATTTGAAATTCAAATTTGAACAATAAACACTTTATTGTAATGTGTTCAGAACACAATACCTTTATGCGGGTAGTAGATCGCCGCAATCTGAACACTGTCGGGAGAGTCTGATCATCGCGATGCAGCCACACAGTATGTCTGATCTCTGCGGATCGTCCATACGAAGCTCTCGATCTGATCGACTCCTCACGAGTGCTAGCTCGTTGTAGAGTCTTTTTGACGGTCGATGCTGATCGAACTCCTTCGATCGATGTCTGTCGATTCTTCAGATACTCTGGATCATCAACAGATATGCTTGAGGGGATGTTGAAGATCTTCCTAAGATTTTGTGGGCTCACGACACTCGTAGCTCACTTTCTTACTTCCCGAATCCCAGGCTAAAACTCTAGAAAACTCACCGGAAACCTTGCACCCACTTTTCTTTCTTTTCTTTCTTTTTCTCTTGGAAGGATATGGACTTCCTTCTCATGCACAAGACTTCTCACACCCCAGAATTTTTCTTCAAAAATCTTCTTCTTCTTGCTCGTCCCACTCTTATCCTCCTTTTATAACAACGTCAAATGTCTTATCCAAAAGAAAAGATAAAGATGAGTAATTGCACATTTGAATTCAAATCAAATTTTGAATTCAAATGGATACCAACTCATTCCTTATCCACTAAAGGCATGAGGCATGGCTTAAATTGTGCATGAAGTGATTTCATGAGAAATATTTTCTCATGTAATAAATGGGGCGTAAAAAAAGGGATAAGGTGCAAAGATTGATTGCCCATTCAAATTCAAACTTTATTTTGAATTTGAATAGCCAACTAATCATCCTTATCCATTCATTTGGCACATTAAAGTGGGACGTGGAGAGGGCTTGGTGTGAGAAAAAAATTCATGAGAAGTTTCTTTTCATGAATTCAAATGGGTGCAATGGAAGTGAGGTGGCACATGGAGATTGGATCAAGGTGGTTTAATTATTTAAACCAACCTAATTGAACCAAATAAGTTAGATCCAATTAGACTAATTTAAATCCAACTTAATTAGGCTTAATTAGGCTCAATAAAATCTTAATCAAATCAGAAATTGACTATCAAATCAAGGACCAAACCATCTCGACGATTAGGTCAACTCTTACCTAATCGAGTCAAACCCAACTGAATCCAATTCAATTGGACTTGATCCAAAAATAATTACTCAATCAAATTGAGTTAATTAGTGATCAAATCATAAATTAAATTTTTCATAAATATTGAGTCCAAATCCGATGGACAATCAGGCATCAGAATTCATCGATATGTAACCCTGATCGAAAAGTCCCAACCAGTGAAACTCTTGACCCCGGTACCCATAATGTGTGGAACTCATGATCAGAGAATCTTGATTCTCGATCACAGAGTCTCAGACGCATAGGACTCATAGTCCACAAGCATTAGGACTCTTCATCAGCCATCAGATCAGATAGGAACCTCTAATGTGTGTGACCCTACAGGTTCGAACCTAAGCCGGTAGCACAAGAACCAATTCCTGTACTAATCGAAGTGACCATCTAGCAATGGTACCCGATGATCGGAGAGGTTGAATAGTCACAATCGCAATAATCAGAACCTACGTGAATATGGTTACTGTATAATTCATCCTTTTGACCTCTATGTTTAGGACGACTCAGGGTTAAACTGTAAACCCTGATTAGATCATCCGAATCGTGCTCAACTCTAACAGTCCTGTGACTCCTCACAAAGACTACCCTGGCCAAGGTTTTGCTAAATTAAAATATGACTGTACACAACTCCTGAACTGGAGTGGTCAATCCCATCTTGACACACGTATCGATAAGTTAAGTACTTGACTACACCCAGCAGACTTCCGTCACTGAATTAGAAATTCAGGTAGTCCAGTGCCTAAGTGCAGTGAGTTGCTTGCAAGTCACCATGGCGGTCTCAGGTCGGAGGGATATTTATATCCATATTCCATCAGAGTAAATCTTGACAGCAGAAATAGCTCCGGAGTCAATCACGTTCAGTGCAGATGTACCTTTACATCTCACCTGTATGCCATACCAGTGTCTCCACACTCATTGGTTAAGAGGACAACCAACCTATATGGCACACAACGACCTATGCTTGATAAACATTGTCGTCCTTGGTAACAACGTATCATTTGGTTGCAAACAGATTTAAGGACTAAATGACAAATCCTCTTTTGTCGAGTCTAAATAGTCCTAAGGACTTCACCACAACATAGGAGTTCAATAGAAGATGAAATATTTTGTGATAAAAAATATTAAAATAATTTTTATTAATTCATAATTCATGTATGAATATAAAAATAAGCACAACCGTCAATAGACTGACGATTGACTTGGGACACTATTCCCAACAATCTCCCACTTGGCCTAAAGCCAATCGGTGCAGTATCTAATACCCATCTTCGACTTGTAGTTATCGAACTCCTTCACCGCAATGGCTTTAGTGAATGGGTCAGCCAGGTTCTTCTTTCCATCGATCTTCTGAAGGTCGACGTCACCTCGATCCATAATTTCCCGGATGAGATGGTAGCGGCGCAGAATATGCTTCGTCCGCTGGTGTGCCTTTGGTTCCTTCGCCTGAGCAATGGCTCCAGAGCTGTCACATTAGAGCAGAACTGGACCAACAAGGGAGGGTGCTACTCCGAGCTCGATGATGAATTTTCTCAGCCACACCGCTTCTTTGGCAGCATCAGATGCAGCGACATACTCCACCTCGCAAACTGAATCAGCCAGTGTGCTTCTTGAAACTTTTCCAACAGATAGCCCTACCATTAAGGATAAAAATAAATCCTGACACACTTTTACTGTCATCGTGATCAGACTGAAAATTAGAGTCTGTAAACTATATAAGTCTCAAGTCTGATTCACCATAACAAGCCACTGGTCCTTAGTATTTCTTAAATACTTCAGGATGGTTTTAACAACCTTCCAGTGATTCTCCCCAGGATCAGATTGGTATCTACTCACTACCCCTAATGAGTATGCCACATCTGGTCGTGTACATGTCATGGCGTACATGATAGATCCCACTGCCGAAGCATATAAAATCCTACCCATACGCTCTCTCTCTTGAGGTGTTGTCGGACAATCCCTATTCGAGAGAGAAATTCCATGGCCTATCGGTAGATAGCCTTTCTTGAAATTCTCCATGCTGAACCTTTTCAGCATAGTATCAATGTACGTGGACTAGGATAAGCCAAGCAGCCTTTTAGATCTATCCCTATAGATCCTCATCCCTAGGATGTAGGATGCTTCTCCCAGATCCTTCATGGAGAATTGTGATGACAGCCAAATCTTTATTCCCTGTAATACAGGGACATCATTTCCGATTAAGAGAATGTCATCCACATACAATACAAGAAATACTACTACTGGACCATTAGCCCACTTATAAATGCAGGGCTCTTCTCCGTTCTTAACGAAGCCATACGTCTTGATCGTCTTATCAAAACATATGTTCTAACTCCGTGATGCCTGCTTAAGTCCATAAATGGAACTCTGTAGCCTGCACACCTTAGACTCATCTGTGGATGTGAATCCTTCAGGTTGTATCATATACACCTCTTCATCCAGCTCTCTGTTTAGGAAAGCTGTCTTCACATCCATCTGCCAGATTTCATAGTCCAGATGGGCAGCTATCGCAAGCATAATCCGAATGGATTTGAGCATTGCCACAGGAGAAAACGTCTCGTCATAGTCTATACCATAATATTGACGATATCCCTTGAAAATCAGACGGGCTTTATAGGTTTCCACATTTCCGTCTGCGCCTCTCTTCCTCTTGAAGATCCACTTATACCCTATGGGTTTTACTCCTTCGAGTGGGTCAACCAATGTCCACACATCGTTGACCTTCATGGACTCCATTTTGGATTTCATGGCCTCCAGCCATTTCTCAGAGTCGGGTCTCTGCATTGCATCTACGTAGGTGATCGAATCCTCATCGTTTTCATCAAGTTTGATAGGATCGCAGTCCCGAATCAAGAAACCATAGTATCTGTCCGGTTGACGTGGTACTCTACTAGATCACCTTAAGGGTGCTTGAACAATGGGCTTCGGATCTGATCTAACCAAATCCGGTTCAGGTTCAGCAACTTTTGTCGATTTTTCCACCTGTCGAACTTCATCAAGTTCGATCTTGGGGGCAATAGTCCCTTCACCAAGGAACTCCTTTTCCAAAAAGATTGGCTTAAGGCTGACAAACACTTTTTGCTCATCAGTTAGGTAGAAGTAAAACCCTTTGGTCTCTTTTGGGTATCCTATAAAATTACACTTGTCAGACCTAGGTCCTAGCTTATCCGTAATTAAATGTTTAATATAAGCCGGACACCCCCAAACTCTAAGGTACGAGAGTACTGGCTTACGTCCTATCCATATCTCATATGGCGTTTTGGTTACAGACTTACTCAAAACTCTATTTAGAAGGTAACAAGCCGATTCAAGCGCATATCCCTAAAGGAAGATCGACAGACCAGCAAACCCCATCATGGATCGAACCATGTCCAACAAGGTCCGATTCCTCCTTTCAGACACACCATTATGCTGTGGTGTTTCAGGAGGTATCCACTGAGAGAGAATCCCATTCTCTCAAAGATATGTCAGAAAATTATTGGAAAGGTATTCACCTCCTTGATCAGATCGAAGAGTTTTAATACACTTTTCAGTTTATTTTTCTACCTCATTTCGGAATAGTTTGAATATTTCAAATGACTCCGACTTATGCTTCATTAAATAGACATACCCATACCTCGATAGGTCGTCTGTGAAGGTTATGAAGTAGAAATATCCACCTCTTGCACTTGAGCTCATGGGTCCACATACATCAGAATGTACCAGACCCAAGAGTTCATTGGCTCGCTCACCTTTTCCAGTAAAAGGTGATTTGGTCATTTTACCAAGAAGACAGGACTCATAGGTTGGAAGTGATTCACAATCACCTACTTCAAGAATTTCTTCTTGAGCCAATCTGTTTATCCTGTTCTTATTGACATGACCTAGCCTACAGTGCCAAAGGTAGACTTCTGACACATTATCTATTCTAGGGCGTTTACCGGAGGTTTGAACCACATTAACAGGTTGTGATAGAAAGTAAATTCCATTATTTAGTTATCCAACAAACATTGTAACACCATTCAAAATGATATTGCAAATATTTTCTTTTATTAAAAATTGATAACCGTTTATGGCCAAAAGGCCTACAAAAATAATATTTAATAAAAAGCTTGGACAATAGTGACATTCACTCAGAATTATATTTCGAGAATTGATTACAAGGTTCATGATTTCTAATGCTAGAACTGAAACTTTGCTTCCATCTCCAACGTTCAGGAATCTATCGCCTTCATCAAATCTCCTACTGACCTGCAGACCCTGGATCGAATTGCAAATATGATAAGGGCTTCCGGTATCCAATACCCAGGCAGTAGTATCACAAATGAAAAAGTTGCAAGGTGTTATCATATAAGTACCTTGCTTCTTCTTCGGCCTGTTCGGATCCAGAGAGGCAATGTATAGAGGATAGTTCCTCTTCCAATGCCCCTGCTTCTTGCAAAAGTAGCACTCCGCCTGGCTCTGGTCGGGCTTGTGCTTCTTGATCTGACCCTGTGCAGACGTCCCAGCATGCAGCTGTACCTTCTTATTCTTCTTCTTCTTGTTCTTCTTTTTCTCTTTCTTAAAGGGTCGACGACCAGAAGAAGACCCTCCCACAATATTCACCGACTCCTTATGGAGCTGGTGATCCTTTTCAAAGTTCTGCAGCAACCCCAACAAGCCGTGGTAGTTCACTGCAGGCTTTGTCATCCAAAAATGAGTAAGGAAGGGGAGGAAGGACTTGGGCAATGAATTAAGGATCGCATCCTTACCGAGCTGCTCGTGCAGGAGAAAGCCCAGTTTACTTAGGCGCTCAATCATTTCGATCATGTACAGTACATGATCAGTGACTGAGGCTCCATCCCTCATCCGAGCATTGAAAATGGCATAACTAGTTTTGTGCCTTTCAACGTCGTCAGGCATGCCAAAGGAGTCATTCAATATTTGAAGCATCTCCTGTGGCTGGGCGTTCTCGAACCTGCGGCTGAACTCATCATTCATTGCCGCCAGCATAATGCATCAAACGGTGGTGCGGTCGTTGAGCCACTTCTGATAAGTATCTCGGACCGTCCCTCTAACGTTCGGGGTTGGCTCCTCAGGTGCCGGATCTGTTACTACATAAAGGATCCGCTCATGCTCAAGGATGATTTTTAATTTTCGATACCAACTATCGAAATTAGGTCCCATGAGCTTGTCATTATCTAATAATGACCGGAGGGACATGGTAGTGGCCATAGCTGCATAAAGGAAAACCAGACCTCTATTAGTACATAAATTATAAATACTAAAGACTTGGACTTTAGTCTAAATTTTTCTCAATATTTTTACGAACTGGTAGCCTCAACCTTCAATTCGAAAAATTACTTTAATTCCTTAGTGGGTACTAGAATCCACACAGACTACACACGAGCCCAACTTTGGTTGGTCAACCCATGTGCATCTATGGGTAGGTTCATAACCGTTGTTTTTCTAAACAACTTCTAGTAATTGATTTTGCCACAGAACCTAATTGTAGGCTTTGGCCTCCACTGAAAAGATCTGGTTAGGTCCAACCATTAACATGATTTGATTTGGTGAATCGGACCAATAAATGATCAGGCCCGACTTTGGGCGGCCAACCTGATCACCATCAGAAAGACTCAAACCAAATTATCATATTATGAATGATAATTCTATTAGTCAATAAGCACCAGGCCTTTGGGCCTCCAATGATTATTAAACTAATGGACTCATTATCACTCACTTAATGGGAGGCTATGACTTAGTTATCAATATAACTTAATCATTTTTAGGGACCTAATAATTTTTGAGAATTTTATTAAAGGATGATGAGAAAAAAATATCCAGCCAATTTCAATCCTCCCACTGACTTCACCAAGTTAGATTAAAAAGGATTTAATTAAAGCTAGCATTAGGAGTACCTAAATCAGTCAAACTGATTTACCTAATGACATAGGTGAGCCCTAATCACCAAGTGATCTAATCAAAATCTAATTCATCAGGTTGGCCAGGTAAGTGAGATCAGTGGTGGGGATAAGCTATTAACTCGTCAGAGATCGTATCACTGCGGTAGCTCCTGCTTAAAAATCACTAGTCAAACTGCCAAACTTACCTTAGACACCAACCGGTTCATTAGTTTTAATTTGATCAACTTAGTAAATAGGGTTCCACCACTTAGCCATGAATTAAATCCATCTTGGTCTAGTTAAAGACATGGACCCATTCAACTACAACTATTGAAGTTGAGTCTAGAGTATCCTTGACCTAATCTAATTCAACTTTTGATTAGATTTGATCAATTACTCTAATTTAGTCCATTTCTTGAAGCTAACCTTAGGTCTAACCCAATTATGGACCTAATCCATCTAACCCATTGACCCACAAGTTTATGCAATTGTCTTAGGTCTTAATTCACAATTCTAGACCTACTAGACAACACTTAATTCTTTTAATTAAGTATTTGAGCTGATGGGTCAGGGTTTGGCATTTCAAAAATAATTTTCAAATTTGAAAGATTTTATTTTTTGTTCATCAAATATGTTAACTCATTTCACAAATAGATCAGCATATTTCATAAATAGCAATCCTATTGCTAATTACATAATAGAAAATAACTCAATCAAAATAAATCATGAATATTCCTTTAGATCTAATCTAACACATTCATGATAAATTTCACAATTGAACCTTTACATCTTAATTCCTTTCGCTGCTTCATCTACATGGAATATAATTGCAGCGGCACCCCTACCGCCATAGGAGACCCCATCGAATGGAAGGAGAGGGCCTTTAAACCCTACTTTTCTCTTATGACCGGACGGCCATGGCAACCAACCCAATTCGATTACTTGCTACTTAGATCAAGTATATCTAAATATACTAATTTCAAAATTTAAATTTTAAATTTTAAATTTTAAAATTTGAATTTCAAATTTTAAATTTTAAAATTTGAATTTCAAATTTCAAACAAATTTCAAATTTCAAATTTTTGAATTTCAAATTTTTGAATTTCAAATTTTGAATTTTAAATTTTGAATTTCAAATTTGAAATCTCTACCAAATTTTAAATTTTAAATTTCAAATTTTGAATTTCAAATTTTGAATTTTGAATTTCAAATTTTTAAATTTCAAAATTCAAATTTCAAATTTTAAATTTCAAATTTTTGAATTTTGAATTTTGAACAACTTTCAAAATTCAAATTTTAAATTTTGAATTTTAAATTTTAAATTTAAACTTTTAGATTACAACTTAATATACGCATGCAAATATATATATCATATCTAAGAACCCGCTCTGATACCATTTGTAGGAAATTCAGTGCAGGGGTAAAATGGTAATTTTAAAATTTTTTTAAAATTATGATTTTATAATAAAAAAATATTAATTAATCTAATTAATTAATATAAATTTATCCTACACTAGGATCTAAATATGATATATAGCATGCATGTATTTAAATTTGAAATTCGAATTTGAACAATAAACACTTTATTGTAATGTGTTCAGAACACAATACCTTTGTGCGGGTAGTAGATCGCCGCAATCTGATCACCGTCAGAAGAGTAATCATCACGATATAGCCACACAGCGTGTCTGACCTCTGCGGATCGTCCACACGAAGCTTTCGATCTGATCGACTCCTCACGAGTGCTAGCTCGTTGTAGAGCCCTTTTGACGATCGATGCTGATTGAACTCCTTCGATCGATGTCTATCGATTTTTCAGACACTCTGGATCATCAACAGACGTGCTTGAGAGGATGTTGAAGATCTCCCTGAGATTTTGTGGGCTTACGACACTCGTAGCTCACTTTCTCACTTCTCGAATCTCAGGCTAAAACTCTAGGGAACTCACCGAAAAACTTGCACCCACTTTTCTTTCTTTTCTTTCTTTTTCTCTTGGAAGGATATGGACTTCCTTCTCATGCACAAGACTTCTCACACCCTAGAATTTTTCTCTAAAAATCTTCTTCTTCTTGCATGCCCCACTCTTATCCTCCTTTTATAACAACGTCAAACGTCTTATCCAAAAGAAAATATAAAAATGAGTAATTGCACATTTGAATTCAAATCAAATTTTGAATTCAAATGGACACCAACTCATCCCTTATCCACTAAAGGTGTGAGGCGTAGCTTAAATTGTGCATGGAGTGATTTCATGAGAAACCTTTTCTCATGTAATAAATGGGGCATAAAAAAAGGGATAAGGTGCAAAGATTGATTGCCCATTCAAATTCAAACTTTATTTTGAATTTGAATGGCCAACCAATCATCCTTATCCATTCATTTGGCACATTAAAGTGGAGCATGGAGAGGGCTTGGCGTGAGGAAAAAATTCATGAGAAGTTCCTTCTCATGAATTCAAATGGGTGCAATGGAAGTGAGGTGGCGCATGGAGATTGGGTCAAGGTGGTTTAATTATTTAAACTAACCTAATTGAACCAAATAAGTAAGGTCTAATTAGACTAATTTAAACCCAACTTAATTAGGCTTAATTAGGCTCAATAAAATCCTAATCAAATCAGGAATTGACTAAGCCCAACCCCTGATCAAATCAGGGACCAAACCATCTCGACGATTAGGTCAACTCTTAACCTAATCGGGTCAAACCCAACTGAATCCAATTCAATTGGATTTGATCCAAAAATAATTATTCAATCAAATTGAGTTAATTAGCGATCAAATCACTAATTCAATCTCTCATAAATACTGAGTCCAAATCCGATGGGCAATCAGGCATCAGAATTCATCAATATGTAACCCTGATCGAAAAGTCCCAACCGGTGGGACTCTTGACCCCGGTACCCATAATGTGTGGAACTCGTGATCAGAGAATCCTGATTCTCGATCACAGAGTCCCAGACACGTAGGACTCATAGTCCACAAGCATTAGGACTCTTCATCAGCCATCACATCAGATAGGAACCTCTAATGTGTATGACCCCGTAGGTTCGAACCTAAGCCGGTAGCATAGGAACCAATTTCTGTACTAATTGAAGTGACCATCTAGCAATGGTACCCGATGATCGGATAGGTCGAATAGTCGCAATTGCAACACTCAGAATCTACGTGAATATGGTTACTGTATAATTCATCCTTTTGACCTCTGTGTTTAGGATGACTCAGGATTAAACTGTCAACCTTGATTAGATCATCCGAATCATGCTCAACTCAAATAGTCCTGTGACTCCTCACAAAGACTACCCTGGCCAAGGTTTTGCTAGATTTGAAACACGACTGTACATAGCTCCTGAATTGGAGTGGTCAATCCCATCTTGACACACGCACCGACAAGTTAAGTACTTGAGTACACCCAACAGCCTTCCGTCACTGAATTAGAAATTCAGGTAGTCCAGTGCCTAAGTGCAGTAAGTTGCTTGCAAGTCATCATGGCGGTCTCAGGTCGGAGGGATATTTATACCCATATTCCATCAGAGCAAATCTTGACAGCAGAAATAGCTCCGGAGTCGGTCATATTCAGTGCAGATGTACCCTTATATCTCACCTGTATGCCATACCAGTGTCTTCACACTCATTGGTTAAGAGGACAACCAACCTATATGGCACACAACGACCTATGCTTGATAAACGTTGTCGTCCTTGGTAATAACGTATCATTTGGTCGCAAATAAATTTAAGGACTAAACGACAAATCCTCCTTTGTCGAGTCTAAATAGCCCTAAGGACTTCACCACAACATAGAAGTTCATTAGAAGATGAAATATTTTGTGATGAAAAATGTTAAAATAATTTTTATTAATTCATAATTTATGTACAAATACAAAAATGAGCACAACCGTCAACAGACTGATGATTGACTTTGGGACACTATTCCCAACACAGATTTCAGTGGACTTTCAAGAGCAGATTTCTCCAACATCTCAAGCATCCTCTCAAGCATCAAAGAAGAAAAGTTCAAGCTTCAAAGATCAACCTTGCAACATCTTCATCAAGCTTAAAAGAGTTTTTTTTTTGTTTTCATTTTGTGCTGAAATTCTATTTTATATTTTTATTTTTTTACAAGTTTCTTTTGGAGAAAAAAATTTGAAGTTGATTATTAGTCCGAAAAAATAATCATTGTATGATTATAGTTGGTGAGCCAAGATTAAAGCAACTAGATTAATAGTGAGCTTGAAAAGCTATCGGTATAGGGTTGTGGTTGGTGAGTTCGAAAAAATCGAGTTTATTTATGAGTCCGAAAAAATAAACACACTATAGTCAAAAGATTATAATAGAATTTTTAAAGGGAGCTTGACAAGTAGACGTAGGAGCGGGTTGCTCTGAACCACTATAAATTTACGTGTTTGTATTTTGCTTTGTTGTATTTGTTTTACATGCTTTCAATACTTGCTTAGCTTAGTTTTTGTTCCGCTACCACGTATTGTTCTCATCGCACAATCACTCTAATTAGAAGTACATATTTGCTTAGAGTTCAAATTTGATTAAAATTTTTAATAATATCCAATTCATCCTCTCCCTTAGTAGCCAAATCTGGGCAACACTTGCAGGTTCTACCGTTGCCGATCTGCCGCTGCGGTCCAACTCTAATCAAATTTTGGTCTCGAGATGAAATTCGGCTGCAATATTTTTTTTGATTGGACGTTAACAATTGAGTGACGTAATGCAATTTCCATTATTTCATTTAAAATGAAGAGGATCCAAATCCACTGAAAATTAAGAGCATGGCCTTTTATTTGTACTCGTTAAAATTTGCCCAAGATCCTCGAAACATAATGGTGGTGATTGTTTGTAACACAAAAATTATCGCATGTACATTCTCCAGATATGAGCATTGAAATGACAAATCTACATAGACTACACCAGTTGGAGGGGTACTAAAATAAATAATCAATAACTAATGATGTATCCATTGGTTAACAGAAGTTCACAGTTTCGACAACCCAGCACCATTTTTATGTGATCAGGCAACCGGCAGCGCCGCAGCCCTTTGGAGCCCCCGCCTCGACAGCCGACCACCGCTCATCCTGCTCGCCTTCTTCTCTGTCTCCGGCTCCTTCATCCCTCCGCCGCCGTTCCCGACCTTCCTCATCCCCAGCTTCTCGGCCGCGGCCCTCAACCCGCCGCCGCCGGTAACCACCGCTGTCATGGCGACGGCCCCCCCCTGCGCAAGGATCCTGGCGATCCCAGCGTAGCCCAGAGAGCCGGCTATGTGCATGGCCGTGGCCCCTTTGACCGTCCTGGCCTCGAGGTCGGCCCCACGCTTTACGAGCGCCTCCACAGCCTCCGCTTGACCGGCCTCGGCGGCGCAGTGCAGTGCCGCATACCCCTCCTCGTCCCTGGCGTTCACCTCTGCCCCCTTGTCCATGAGCGCCTTCATCACCTCCACCTTGCCCTTGAGCGCCGCCCTCATCAGCGCTGTCCACCCGTGCTGGTCCCTCCCATTCACCGCCGCTCCTCGCTCGATCATCCGCTGCACCCCTCTTGCCTCCCCCTTCCTCGCCGCCGCCGCCAGCCCCTCCCCCAGCCTCAGGACGTCGAAGAGACGAGAATGGCCCCCCTCCGCCGCCGCGTCGTACGCCGTCCGGCCCACCGCGTTCCGCACCTCCCGCAGCCCCGCCCCTCCCCGTTCCAGCAGTAGCTTCACCATCTGCTCGTCCCCGCCGGCCGCCGCAACGTGCAGCGGCGTGTCCCTGTCGGCCCCTCCGCACGCCTCCGCCCGCGCCCCCGCCGCCAGCAGCATCCGCGCACAGTCCCGCCGGCTCTCCTCCACCGCCAGGTGCAGCGCCGTCCGCCCGTCCGCTGCCGGCGCGTCGACTGCAGCCCCCTTCCGCAGCAGCAGCCGCAGCACCTCCGTGTGCCCGGCGGCCGCGGCTAGGTGCAGCGGGCCCAGGGCCGACGCCGGCGAACTCTCCGTCGATGCCCGCCGCGCCAGAAGGAGCTCCACTATCAGCGCCTCACCGGTGGCCGCCGCGGCCTCCAACGGCGTGCTGCCGGCCCGGCTCCGGGCTTCCACGTTGGGGTCGAACTCGAGCAAAAGCTGTACCAAGTCGGGCCGGCCCCGGGCGATGGCCAGGTGCAGGAGGCTCTGGCCGGCCGAGTCCACCGAGTCGACCGCCCTCCACTCCGGCTCGCTCCTCTCCAGCACATCTCGGACCGAGTCCATGGACCCAGCGGCCACCAGCCGAGTCAGCACGGCCGATCCCACGAAGAAGATCCGGATCCCGCTGTCGATGAACACCTGCTTCTTCTTGGTGGTGAACCAGTCGCTGGGGACCGAGTCGAAGGTGGAGGAGGGGTCCTTGATGGCGGCCCCGGGAACGACCACGCTGTGGAGAAGGAACGAATCGTCCGAATGGGGCACCGAGTCGGGGACGGGCGAGGTGGGGGGCAGGAGGTAGGTGATCTCCACGGTAAGGGTAGCGAGCGGGGCGATTATGCCGGACTGCGGTCGGACGATGTAACGAGTCCGGTTCACGGACTGGAGCCGAAAGGCGACCGGCATGGTGTACATCACGTTCCGCAGGGTGAGGTCGCCGTAGCACTTCTGACCCGGTTCGATGCGGATCGCAACCTGATTCGATGGCTCTAAGCTTAGGAGCCTATCCATCGAGACCCCTCTATTGTGACCACTCTCTTCCTCGTGAAACTGGGATTTGTGATCGTTTCTTCTATGATTCTGAGGTGTTCTTTCGGTGGTGGGAATTTGAGGTTTTGGAGGAAGGGCTTCCGGATTGAAGGGTGAGGCCTCAATGATGGGTTTCGGAGTAGGGGATGGAACCCATCAAGGAGGGTAGTGACGAAAGGGAAATGGGGAGGTAGGAGGAGTTTACGGGAAGGGGGACTTTTAAGCGTTGGGTGAGTGCGGAATGTGGATTAACGGCCGGCGCCAGAGGAGAGATGATGCCACTTGGTGGGTGTAGAGAACGAGGTGACTTGTTCTATCACGCGTCCGGATTAACGAAACTCCTACCGGTAAGTTTGGCTCGTGATGTTGTATATGTTAAAGTGGAGGAATGGTTCTTGTCAGGATCCTTTTCAATGTTACAAAGGGTTTAAAATAATAATAGGAAAGGATACTCGTATTATTCCATCTCGAGGGTGTCTTTTGGTATGAGATCTCTTAGTCCACATGGAAGCGAAGAAACAAAGGGCTTCGTTGGGGACCATTTCTGATGGTCCCTGTTTATTATTAATTAAAATAAAAAAATATATATGTAACATAGGATATGCGTCACTTTGTTTTTCTTGTTGGTTTATTTATTTTATATTGATATTTCAGAGAAGTAGAAAGAAGAGAAGAAGAAAAGGGGATAAAAAGTTTATTTTAAGGGAGAGAGAAGGAACCTATATTCTCTTGGCTAGAAATTCATGAAGAATAGAATAACAGAGAAACTTGAAATCCCTTGTTTGGATAGAAAGTCAAGGGAAAAAGAAAAAAAATGAAGATATCTACAAAGAAATATGGAAAATGCCCCAATTTTGTAAAATCTAATTCTTACTATCCTCAAGTGCACAAATTCCATTCTAATTTTGATTTTGATCGTGAACCAAACACATCGAGGAATAAGGCTATTCCGAGTCTGATTCTGATTCTAATCCATTCTAATTCTGATTTTGATTCTACTTATGAACCAATTGAAGGAAAAAATCTGATTCAAATTGGATCGCCAGGATGAATCTAAATAGATTTTTGTTTTAAAATTTCATAATAATTATGTTTACCTTTGATGTGTAGCAGAATTCAATCAAAATATCGAGGTTTCTTGAATCAGTTACCTCACAAGATCTGAATATATAGATCCTCTACTTTGCATGCATACTAGTCACCACAGTAAAGACGGATAAAGATCTCAGACGATGATCCTTCAGAAGGGATACAAAGGATGGTGGAGATCTGATCTCCACATCTTAGGAGAGATTCTTAATGCCAAAGAAACAGCACCTAAGAACTCTTTATGCAAGGGAAGAGAAGACTTCATGAAAAAATCAGATCTATTTTGACCATGAAGATGTGCCCATAAGGAATCAATATTCCATGCCAGTAAACAGCACCCTCCCTTTTATTTTTTATTGTACAAAACCTCTCACAACTCATAGTAATTTTTCTTTCTTTCTTTTGTTTTGTCACACCAAACAAAATCTAAAAAATTACCTTGGATTAGAGCCTTCTTTTCTTATAGATTTGAATGCCCCTTATTTGATCAGATCCCCTATAGAATAAGACTCGAATCAAATTCAAATCAGCCCTTATCCATGAAGAAACCCATGTAAGAAAGGAGAGCGCCAATGTGCACGCATCCTTTCTCTTCATGCATGAACAAAAGATTGGAGCAGAAAAACTAGCACTCCCTCCTACTTTTGGTCGGCAACAAATGAGAGAGAGTCCCAGGAATTTAGGGCTCAGTGGTGCTGGAAAATATATCCCAAAGCCAATCGTTAGCTTGTTGACCATTGTGCTCATTCTTGTAATTGTATATGAATTTTTATTAATAAAAATTAATTAGTATTTTCATTACAAATTATCCGTCTTTGAACTCCTATATTGTAATGAAGTCCTTAGGACTATAATTGATTGACAAGAAAGGATTTGTTGTTTAGTCCTTAAAAGTGTTGTGACCAAATGATATGCTATTAATAAGATGATAGCAATTTTGAGTATAGATCGTTGTGTGCCATATGAGTTGATTGTCCTCTTAATCAAGAAGTATGGAGACACTGTTAGGGCATGCGATGGAATATAGGGATATATTCGCATCGAATGTGACCATATACCAAGCACTCTACTGTCAAAAGTAGCTCGTGAAGATTACGAATATAAGTGTCTCTCAGACCTAAGACCACTATGATGACTTATAAGCAACTCATTGTACTTTAGTACCAGACCATTTAAATTTCTAATTCAATGATGGAAAGATATTGGGTGCAGTCAAGTACTTATTAAGTTGGTGTGTATATCAAGATAGAATTAATCCCTCTGAATTAGTAGAAAATATGCATCAGTATATTTCAATTAAATAAAATTTTGAAATAATTCATGAGATGGATTTGAAAGATTGAAATACAATATGGTTAACTAAATTAGGATTGACAGTTAAACCTTAGGTCACCTTGAGCATTAGGATCAAAGAGATGAATTATACAGTAATCATATGCCAATAGGCTCTAGAATATTATTTTGCAATACTTTGACCTATCTGATTGTCGGATCACCATTGCTAGATGGTTACATCGATTAGTATAGAAAGTTATTTCTATACTACTGGCTTATGTTCGAACCTATGAGATCACATATATTAGAAGATTTTATCAGACCTGATGCTGAAGAGTCTAATTGGATTGAGACTCTAGTGAGGAGTCCTATTGAGACTGAGACTCTAGAGGAGAGTTTTAATGGGATTGAGTCTCTACTATGAATAGAGAATTAATTAGTAATTGACTCAATTTGATTGAGTAAAGAACTTTGGATCAAGTCTACTTGAATTAGATTCAGTTCAACTTAGATTGGGTTTGATATGATCAATCCTGATTACAAGAAAAATTTGATCCTGATTCGATCAAAGTTTGGAATCAGCCAATTTCTAATTGGATTAGAAATTTATTAAGATATTTAGATTCTTAATTGGATTAGATTCATTTCTATCAGTAGGTTCAATCTAAATTTGATTTGGATTAGAATCAAATTAGAAATAAAGAGTCCAAGTTGACTAGGACTCTCTCCTTATCTTCTTGCGCCATACTTGGACCCATGTCCTTATCTCCATGCCAAATAGGATTTGGCTTGATCTTTTTAGTGTCAAAGTAGTAGACCCAATAAGGATGGGTGGCAATGATTGATGACTCATAATTCTATCTCTTGTTAAATTCGAATGCTATCCGAATTAGAGATAAGATGAAATCAAGAAAAAAAATTTTTCATACAAGGAAGGTTGTTGTCACCATAATGATTTTTTCTTTATTTTTCTTGAAGAGTTCTTGGATATGTGAGACACCAGAATCCTTCTTCACACTGTAGAGCCCTTTCTAAAAATTTTTGAGATGCCAAAAGTTGTTTGGTGTGGACTCTTGGCACCCTCCCTTGGATAAAAATCCTAATTTCTTGCCTATAAAAAGGGCTCCCCTCTTCTTGACGTCATAACATCAATTCTCTTGCTGGTTTTTTATTTTCTCAAATCTTTTCTCCTCCTCTTCTCTTCCTCCTCCAAATTCTTTCATCCTTTGGAGCATCCAAGGTGTTTGAAGAAAAAAGAAGAGATCAAACGTCTAAGTTGCTTGCAGGCTAGCACCTTTAAGCCCCTGATTTACGCTAGTCTTCGCATAGATTTTCTTATAGAGGCCAGATGACTTCGTGTGTCTTTGCATAGATTTTTTTGTAGAGGTCAGATGACTTTGTGTGGCTGTGAGTGACCTGAAGAGCATCTTCTTCAAGTGTTGGACCAGCAAAGATCAAGATCTCATTGGTTTGGTAATTATTTCTAACCTATCTTGATCATTTCGTTAGATCTAATAGTTAGATCTAAAATTTCAGCATCGTTAAGATCGATGTGAGTTTTTATTTTCAGATCTAAAATGTATCATATTTTATATACTTTATCATGATATGATAGTCTAGATTAGATCTTATACATATGATTTAGATTAAATTGTTTAATCTTTTTCTTCTGCTGTATAAAATTTTTGAAATTGCATGCATAACACTACCTCTGTTTCCTTCAATTGGTATCAGAGACATGGTTATTATGATATGATTTATTATGCCTGTAGATCTGATTTTGTGATATTAGATCTAGTTATTTATGATTTAGATTAGATCTAAATGTGTTTATTTTTAGATCTAATTTTTATCATGTTTAGATTAGATGTTCTAAGTAGTAAAGTACTCAGATTGGGTAATCACCAGACCGTCCGATCATAGGAGCAAGTAGGATTTCATGACCTTCTCTTTTTATTCAATGGGATGCTCTTATGGTATGTAGGGGTACTACTGTGAGGTCCCATGAAGAAGAAAGTGAAAGGAGAAAAATTTACTTTCTTACAAAATCCTAGATCTTGAAACCCTAGGTATTGTTGTATGTGATGCAAGTTGTAAAGAAACTAATTATATCTAATCTTGATTAATCAAAATTATTTTATTTTAAAATCATAAAAAATTTAGATTTGATCTAAAGATTTTATGATTTAATATAAAAAATTTACATAAAAATTATTTTCAAAACCTTAACCATGTTGATGCAAAACTTAATTAAGAATTAAGTATTGAGTTGATTAGATCTAGAATTGTGATTTAAGATCTAATGACATTGCATAAAATATGGAGTATAGATTAGCTCAAATCAGGTCCTTCTCTTTAATTGGATTAAACCTAAGGTTAGAATCAAAGAATTGATTGACCATGTAGAGAGAAATTGATTAAGTCTAACTAAGTGTTGAATTAGATTAATCAGGATTTCTCTAATACAATAGTTATAGATAATCCAGTCCATACTTTTGATTAGACCAAATGGACCTTAATTGTGGCTCAATGATTGAATCCGAATCATTAAGTTGGTCAAATCAAAACTAATTAATTAATTAGTGTCTAAGATAAGTTTGACATTTTCATCGGTAGTTTTTAATTAAGAGTGACTTATCTGGCCATTTCGATGGTGTCTAAGGCAAGCTTAGCAAATCCTCCTACCGATCTCACTTACCTGATCAATTTGGTGAATTATATTTTAATTAGAATGCTAAGTAATTCGAGTTAGCCCATGCCATTAAGGTTGATCAATGTGACTGATCTAGGTGTCATTTCAATCCACATGATCCTAACCCGATTCAGTGACTTGGTGAAGTCAGTGGGAGGATTATGGTCTACTGTTTGATTTCTTCTCATCTCTTCTCTAAATTAATTAAATCTTCTAAATTATTAGGTTCCTAAAATAAGCTGGTTATGGTGATAACTAGATCATAGCCTCTCATTAAGTTGGATGATAATGGGTCCATTAGTATGATGATCATTAAAGGCCCAAAGTCCTGGTGCTCATCTGCTATTGAAATTATTATCCATAATATGATGACTTAGTCGAGTCTCTCTGTCAGGTGGTCAGGTTAGTTGACCTAAGTTGAGCCTAATCATTTGGTAGTTAGATTCATAAGTATGATCATGTTAATGGTTGGACCTAATTAGGAGCTTGCAGAGAAGACTAAAGTCAGCTAAAAAGTTACCTAGGGCTAAATCAACTACTAAAAATTATTTGATAAAATAATTAGTTAATGAATCTATCTATGGATGTACATGAGTGAGCCAGCCAAAATCGAGCTCGTGTGCAATTTATGTAGATTTTAGTACCCACTAAAAAATTAAAGTAATTTCTTGAATTAAAGGTAGAGGCTATCGATTCGTATAAAATAGTGGAAGAATCTTTGGACTAAAGTCCATATCTTTAGACTTAATAAATTCATTTACTGATTAGATTTTGGTTTTTTCTTGTACATGCAGATATGACCTAAAACTTATCATTCCGATCACTGTTGGATAGTGAGAAATTGATGGAATCTAATTTTGATAACTGATATCGAAAGCTTAAGATCATCCTAGAGCACGATCAGATTCTGTATGTGATTACGGATCTGGCACCTAAAGAGCCTGTTCTCAATGCTTCAGGTACAGTCTGAGATATTTATTTGAAGTGGCTCAACGATCGCACCACGATTCGTTGCATCATGCGGGCCTCCATGAACGACTAGTTCAGACGAAAATTCGAAGAGACTCAGTCAGAAAAAATGCTCCAAGTATTGAGAGAGTCTTTTGGTACTCCCGACGATGTTAAGTAGCATAAGACTAGTTGTTCCATTTTCAATGCTCAAATGAGGGAGGGAGCATCTGTCATCAATCATGTATTATACATGATCGAACATATCAAGAAAGTGAGCAAGTTTAATTTTTTCTTGCATGAGCAGCTAGGAAAGGATACGATCCTCAACTCTCTACTAAATCCTACCTACCATTTCTCAGTCATTTTAGAATGACGAAGCCTGTAGTCAACTATCACGGTCTGTTGGGGTTATTACAGACTTTTGAGAAGGATCATCAGCTCCATAAGGAGATAGTGAATTTAGTGGGAGAATCTTCTTCAGGTAGTTGTCGTCCCTTTAAGAAAGAGAAAAAGAAGAAAAATAAAAAGATGCAAAGTGCTAGGAGTCAGATTCAGAAGTCCAAGTTCAAGGCCGATCAGAGTCAAGCAAAGTGCTTTTACTGTAAGAAGCAGGATCACTAGAAGAAAAATTATCCTCAGTATAAAGCTTCCTTTAACCTGAACAGGTCAAAGAAGAAGCAGCAATCGGTTGCTAGATAAGGTACTTATGTGATAACACCTTGTAACTTCTCTCTTTTTGATACAATAACCTGGATATTGGACATCAGAAGCTCCATTAATATTTATAATTCATTGCAGGGTCTTCAAGTCAGTAAGAGATTTGGAGACGGTGAGAGATTTCTGAATGTTGGAGATGGAAGATCAGTTTTAGTTTTAGCTTTAGAAATTATCAAGTTTGTATTCGAGTCTCATTTTATTATTCTTAATGAATGTCATTACTATCTTAGTTTTCTTTTATTTCTGTAGGCTATTTGGCCAAATTGAATTATGAAATATCAATAAAAAAAAAATTTTGTGATATCATTTTGAATGGTGTTACAATATTGTGCGGACAGTTGAACAATAGAATCTATGTTGTATCTAGGCCTAATGTAATATACATGTCAAATAAACGTCCTAGGATTGTCGATATCATGGATGCCTACCTTTGGTATTGTAGGCTAGATCATATCAACAAGAGTAAAATGAAGAAATTCTTGATAAAGACGATTATGAATCGTTACCTACCTGTGACTCTTGTTTATTTGGAAAGATGATCAAGTCACCTTTTTTACTGAAAAAAGTGAACGAGCTAGTGATGTTTTGGGTCTAGTATATACTGATATATGTGGATCCATGAGCACAAGTGTCAAAGGAGGGTATCACTATTTCATTATATTCACAGACGACCTATCAAGATATGGGTACATCTACTTGATGAAACATAAATTTAAATCATTTGAAATATTCAAACTGTTCTGTAATGAAGTAGAGAAATAAACTGAAAAGAATATTAAAACTCTTCAATCAGATTGAGGAGGAGAATATATTTCTAGTGAATTTCTGACATACCTTGATGAGAATGAAATTCTCTCTCAATGAACACCTCTTGAAATGCCACAACATAATGGTGTGTCGGAAAGGAGGAATCAAATCTTGTGGGACATGGTTTGATCTATGATGGGCTTTTCTACTCTGTCGATATTCTTTTGGAGAATATGCACTTGAGTCGGCTTATTATGTGCTTAATAAGATTCTTAGTAAATCTATAAGTAAAACACCTTATGAGATATGGACTGGATGTAAGCCAGCGCTCACTCACTTTAGGGTTTGCGGATGTTTGACTTTTTACAAACATTTGAAAATAGACAAACTAGGAGTCAGGTCTGATAAATATAATTTTATTAGATATTCCAAAGAAACTAAGGGGTATTACTTCTATTTAGTTGATAAACAAAAGGTGTTTGTCAATCTTAGGATAGTCTTTTTAGATAAAAAAATTATTGGGGAAGGGATACCCCTAAGATTGTACTTGAGGAAGTTTAACAGATAGAACCGATACAGTCTAGTGAATCCACAGAATCGAATTTGATGATGTCAAATCTGAAACTAGTTGTAGAGACACCATTAAGGAGATTTGATGAAGTATCATGTTAACTAGACAGATACTACGATTTCTTGGTCTGGGACAGGGATCTTATTGAACTCAATGAGAACAATGATGATCTGATCACCTATATGAATACAATGTAGAGGTCTGACTCTGATAAATAGCTTGAAGCTATGAAATTCAAAATAAAGTCCATGAAGATCAATGATGTATGGACATTAGTTGACCCATCTGAAGGGATTAAATCCATAGGGTGTAAGTGGGTCTTTAAAAGGAAGAGAGGAGCAGACGAAAAGGTGGAGATCTATAAAGCCCGTTTGGTTACTAAGGATTATCATCAGCATTATGGTATTGACTATGATGAGATGTTTTCTCTGTGGTAATGCTCAAATCCATTCAGATTATGCTTGTGATAACAGCATACATGGACTATGAAATCTGACAAATAGATGTGAAATAGCTTTTCTAAATGGAGAGCTTCAAAAGGAGGTGTATATGATGAAGGAACCAGATCTAGGGTTTCAGAGTTAGATCTTAAAACTTTTTCAAGATCATGCAGTGGAAGATTAAAATAAATCAAAATTTATTTTATAAAATCAGAGAATTTTTAGATCTAAGATCCTATTACATGATTATTACATGACATTAAATAAGAAATTAAAACATATAGAGAATGAACTACACGTTGATCATATCAACATGTTTCTATGCTACATCTAATGTATGTAATAAACAATAGATCAGATCTATTACCTTGCAAGTTAGATGTTCTAACCTTACTGATCTGGGCATGAGGATGATGTTGCGAGCCACACATGTATCCGACCTCTAGGAGTCATCCACATGAGCCCACGAATCTCGATCAAAAGTCCTGCTCTAGAAAATCAGCATAGTATGCTAGTACTGCACTGATCCTTCTTCGATGGTTGATCAGGTGCCTCCTTCTTGATTTGGACTCTTCCAAAGATGAGAAGTAGGAGGTGGAGTTTCAGATTTGAGATACTCTCAAAAAACTCAAGATGGAGGAAGGGAAGAGATGAACACAACAACCGTAGAAGAAGATCCTCTTCTTCTTCTCTTTGCTCTCTCTAAACACCCTATCTTGTGTCTATTATATCTCCACATCCTAATCTTTTTTCTCTCTAATTTTTGGATGCCCCAAATGTCTCTCTTTGATCCATTTTCCATAAAATTTTATGAAAAAATTTATTTTCTATAGAGAGATATGATAGAATTCTTGTCTAGGTCAAATACCTAGTCAAGGTTTATCCAAACATGGCAAGATAAAGGGTGCCCAACTCTTGGGTGCCCCCTCCTTCTTTTTGTACATGGACCAATAGCAAAGGGTGCCTATCAAGTGCCATAAAATCTATAAAAATTCTAAAAAAAATTTGGATAAAATTGGTGCAAAAAGAAAAGAGTTTTGGATTTCTAAAACTCTATCTCATAGAATTTAAAATCCAAACTTATTTCTACTTTGATTTAATCCACAACCATCTTCCATATAAGAAAGAACAGAGAAAACCTTTTAGGCATGGTGAAGATCTGGGAGAAAATTTTTATCACACAAAATAAGAGAAAATTGATATGGAATAAGAGAGAGGGCATGGGGGGCTTATGTGGCGCAAGGTAGAATCCTAGTCTTACTAGGATTCTATCTTATGATTGTTTTAGTTTGGTTTCTCAAACCAAATCAAATCAAAATTAGATCAACCAAATTAAAATAGGTCTTAATCTAATTAAAAATTTAATTTAATTAGATTAAATTAAATTTAAATTTATTTTAATTTTTTAATCAAATTAAAAATTAGGATGATCCAAGTCCTAATTGAACTAGGACTAATTTTTTCTTGCACTTGGCTTATCCAATAAACTAATTGGACTTGATCCAATCAAGCCCAAACTAAATTTAATTAAATCATATTCAATTATACTTAATCTCAGCCCATTAGCTTAATCAAATTAAGGCAATTAGTAATCAAATTACTAATCGATCCTCCTGCAACACTTGCACTAGGTTAAATGTTAATCGTATTGATCGTTTAACCCTAGAATGATTTTTAATCGTTGATCAACCATCCGATCGGATTACAAATTCTAATGTGTGTGACCTCATAGGTCTGAACCTAAACTGATAGCACAGAAATAAATTTTTGTACCAATCGAAGTGACCATCTAGCAATGGTACCCGACGGTCGGTTAGGTCGAATGTGTAGAACAACATCCTTAGAACCCATGCGGATATAGTTTCCATATAATTCATCCCCTTGACCAAAATGATCATAGGACACCTCAAAGTTTAACTATCAACTCTGATCAGGTGGTCCATATTGTATTTCAAAATATCAAATCCGTTTGATGGATTATCCTAGCCAAAGTTTTGCTAAATTGAAATACAGTGACTCATTCTTCTCCAACTCTTAGAGTGGTCAATCCCATTGAAGGAATCAGATCTAGGGTTTCAGGATTAGATCTGAAGTAAAATTTAGTGCAGGGGTAAAACGATAATTTTAAAATTTTTTCAAAATTATAATTTTACAGTAGATATTATTAATTAATCTAATTAATTAACATATATAAACCCTACACAAGGATCTAAATATGATATATATATATAGCATACATTTAAATTTGAAATTCAAACTTCTACAGTAAACATTTTACTGTTGTGTTTAGAACACATTACCTTTGTACGGGTAGTCGATCGTCGCAATCTGATCACCATCAGGAGGGTCTGATCATTGCAACGTAGTTATAAAGTATGTCTGGTCTCTGCGAATCGTCCATACGAAGCTTTCGGTCTGATCGGCTCCTCACGAATGCTAGTTCGTGGTTGAACCCTTTTGATGGCCGATGTTGATCGAACTCCTTCGATCTTGATTTGCTGACTCCTCAAATGCTCTGGATCGTCAGCAGATATACTTGAGAGATTGATGATGCTCTCTCTGAAGTTTGGTGGGCTCACAACACTCGTAGCTCACGTTCTCACTTCCCGAACCCTAAGTCAAAACCCTAGGGTACACTCCGAAAAAACTTGCACCCACTTGTTTCTTTCTTTTCTCTCCTTTTCTTTTCTTTTCTCATGTAGGAAAGCTCTCTCACGCCACCCTTCTTTCTCAGATGTCTCTTGTGTGCACACCCTATCTTATCTCCTTTTTAAAATGATGCAAGACCGCGTCTTTGCAGCATTTTTACTGCGTGAGAGGATAAAGATAAGTGGTTGCTCATTTGAATTCAAATCGAATTTGAATTCAAATGCCAACCAACTCATTCTTATCCACTCTATGCATGAGAAGAGAGGGGCGTGGGCTCTCTTGTGTGTGGAGAGTTTACACGAGAAACTCTTTCTCGGGTAAAGCAAATGGCACACAAAAGAGGATAAGGCAAGTTGGCGCATGGAGTTGGTTGCCCCATTCAAATTCAAATTTCATTTTAATTTGAATGGCCAACCAACCATTTTTATCCAGATAAATAGTGCACAAATGGAGGGGTGTGGGATGGCTTCTACGTGGAAGAAAATTCACGAGAAGTTATTTCTCATGAATTCAAATGGGCGCATGAGAAGTGAGGTGGTGCAGGGAGATTAGTTAAGGTGGTTTGAACCTAATTGAGCCAACCTAATCAAAATAGGTTAGGCATAATTAGACTAAGTTAAATCTAACTTAATTAGGCTTAATAAAATCTTAATCAAATCAGGAATTGACTAAGCCCAACCTCTGATCAAATCAGTGACTAAAACACCATATCGATTAGGTCAACACTTAACCTAATCGGGTCAAACTCAACTGAATCCAATTCAATTGGACTTGATCCAAAAATAATTACTCAATCAAATTGAGTTAATTAGTGATCAAATTACTAATTAAATCTCTCATAAATATTGAGGCCAAATTTGATGAGCAATTGGACATCAGAGTTCATCGATATGAAACCCTGATCAAAAAGTCCCAAACCAGTGGGACTCTTGACCCCGGTACCCAAAATGTGTGGTACTCATGATCAGAGAATCTTGATTCTTGATCACAAAGTTTCAGACACATAGAACTCATAGTCCACAAGCATTAGGACTCTTCATCAGCCATCAGATCAGATAGGAACCTCTAATGTGTGTGACCCCGCAGGTTTGAACCTAAGCCAGTAGCACAGGAACAAATTCCTATACTAATCGAAGTGACCATCTAGCAATGGTACCCGACATCCAGATAGGTCGAATAGTCACAATCACAACATTCAGAACCTACGTGAATATAGTTACTGTATAATTCATCCCTTTTGACCCCTATGTTTAGGACGACTCAGGGTTAAACTGTCAACCCTGATTAGATCATCCGAATCGTGCTCAACTCAAATAGTCCTGTGACTCCTCACTAGGACTACCTTGGCCAAGGTTTTGCTAAATTGAAACATGACTGTACACAGCTCCAGAACTAGAGTGGTCAATCCCATCTTGACACACGTACCGACAAGTCAAGTACTTGACTACACCCAGCATCCTTCCATCACTGAATTATAAATTCAGGTAGTCCAGTGCCTAAGTGCAGTGAGTTGCTTGCAAGTCACCGTGGTGGTCTCAGGTCGTAGGGACATTTATATCCATATCCCATCGGAGCAAATCTTGACAGTAAAAATTGCTCCGGAGTCGGTCACGTTCAGTGCAGATGTACCTTTACATCTCATCTGTATGCCATACCAGTGTCTCTACACTCATTGGTTAAGAGGACAACCAATCTATATGGCACACAACGACCTATGCTTGATAAACGTTGTCGTCCTTGGTAATAACGTATCATTTGGTCGCGAACAGATTTAAGGACTAAATGATAAATCCTCCTTTGTCGATGATGAATTTTCTCAGCCACATCGCTTCTTTGGCAGCATCTGATGCAGCGACATACTCTGCCTCGCAAACTGAATCAGCCACTGTGTGCTGTTTGGAACTCTTCCAGCAGACAGTCCCACCATTAAAGGTAAAAGCAAATCCCGACACACTCTTGCTATCATCGTGATCAGACTGAAAATTAGAGTCTGTAAACCCTATAAGTCTCAAGTCCGATTCACCATAAACAGGCCACTAGTCCTTAGTATTTCTTAAATACTTCAGGATGGTTTTAACAATCTTCCAGTGATTCTCTCCTGGATCAGATTGGTATCTACTCACTACCCCTAGTGAGTATGCCACATCTGATCGTGTACATGTCATAGCGTACATAATAGATCCCACTGTCGAAGCATATGGAATTCTACCATACGCTCTCTCTCTTGAGGTGTTGTTGGACAATCTCTCTTCAAGAGAGAAATTCTATGGCCTATCGGTAGATAGCCTTTCTTGAAATTCTCCATGCTGAACCCCTTCAGCATAGTATCAATGTACGTAGACTGGGATAAGCCAAGCAACCTTTTAGATCTATCCCTATAGATCCTCATCCCTAGGATGTAGGAAGCTTCTCCCAGATCCTTCATGGAGAACTGTGACGACAGTCAAATCTTTATTCCCTGTAATGTAGGGACATCATTCATGATTAAGAGAATGTCATCCACATACAATACAAGAAATACCACTATTGGACCATTAGCCCACTTATAAATACAGGGCTCTTCTCCTTTCTTAACGAAGCCATACATCTTGATCGTCCTATCAAAATGTATGTTCCAACTCCGGGATACTTGCTTAAGTCCATAAATGGACCTCTGTAGCCTGCACACCTTAGACTCATCTATGGATGTGAACCCTTCAGGTTGTACATACACCTCTTCGTCCAGCTCTCCATTTAGGAAAGCTGTTTTCACATCCATCTGCTAGATTTCATAGTCCAGATGGGCAGCTATCGCAAGCATAATCCGAATGGATTTAAGCATTGCCACAGGAGAAAATGTCTCGTCATAGTCTATACCATAACGTTGACGATATCCCTTGGCAACCAGATTGGCTTTATAGGTCTCCACCTTTCTGTTTACACCTCTCTTCCTCTTGAAGACCCACTTACACCCTATGGGTTTTACTCCTTCGGGTGGGTCAACAAATGTCCACACATCGTTGACCTTCATGGACTCCATTTCGGATTTCATGGCCTCGAGCCATTTCTCAGAGTCAGATCTCTGCATTGCATCCATGTAGGTGATCGGATCCTCCTCATTTTCATCAAGTTCGATAGGATCGCCGTCCCGGACCAAAAAACCATAGTATTTATCCGGTTGACATGGTACTCTACCAGACCACCTTAACGGTGCAGGAACAATGGGCTTCGGATTTGATCTAACCAAATCCGGTTCAGGTTCAGCAACTTGTGTCGGTTTTTTCACCTGCCGAACTTCCTCAAGTTCGACCTTAGAGGCAACAGTCCCTTCACCAAGGAACTTCTTTTCCAAAAAAATTATCTTAAGGCTGATAAATGCCTTTTGCTCATCAGCTAGGTAGAAATAATACCCTTTGGTCTCTTTTGGGTACCCTATGAAATAACATTTGTTGACCTAGGTCCAAGTTTATCCGTAATTAAATATTTAACATAAGTCGGACACCCCCAAACCCTAAGGTGCGAGAGTACTGGTTTACGTCCTATCCATATCTCATATGGTGTTTTGGTTACAGACTTAGTCAGAACCATATTTAGAAGATAACAAACCGATTCGAGCGTATATCCCCAGAGGGAGATCGACAGACCACCAAACTCCATCATGGATCGAACCATGTCCAACAAGGTCCGATTTCTCCTTTCAGACACACCATTATGCTGTGGTATTCTAGGAGGAGTCCACTGAGAGAGAATCTCATTCTCCCCAAGATATGTCAGAAACTCATTGGAAAGGTATTCACCTCCTCGATCAGTTCGAAGAGTTTTAATACACTTCTCAATTTATTTTTCTACCTCATTTCAGAATAGTTTGAACATTTCAAATGACTCCAACTTATGCTTCATTAAGTAGACATACCCAGACCTCGATAGGTCGTCTGTGAAGGTTATGAAGTAGAAATATCTATCTCTTGCACTTGAGCTCATGGGTCCACATACATCAGAATGTACCAGACCCAAGAGTTCACTGGTTCACTCACCTTTTCCAGTAAAAGGTGACTTGAACATCTTCCTAAGAAGACAGGACTCACAAGTTGGAAGTGATTCACAATCATCGATTTCAAGAATTCCTTCTTGAGCCAACCTGTTTATCCTATTCTTATTGATATGACCTAGCCTACAGTGTTAAAGGTAGATTTCTGACACATTATCTATTCTAAGATATTTACCGAAGGTTTGAACCACATTAACAGGCTATGATAGTAAGTAAATTCTATTATTTAGTTGTCCAACAAACATTGTAACACCATTCAAAATGATATTGCAAATATTTTTTTTTATTAAAAATTCATAACTGTACATGGCCAAATGGCCTACAGAAATAATATTTAATAAAAAGTTTGGATAATAGTGACATTCACTCAAAATTACATTACGAGAGTTGATTACAAGGTTCATGATTCCTAAAGTTAGAACTGGAACTTTGCTTCCATCTCTAACGTTCAGAAACCTCTCGCCTTCATCAAATCTCCTACTGACCTGCAGACCCTGCATCGAATTATAAATATGATAAGGGCTTCCGGTATCCAATACCCAGACAGTAGTATCATAAATAAAAAAGTTGCAAGGTGTTATCATATAATTACCTTGCTTCTTCTTCGGCCTGTTCGGGTCCAGGGAGGCAATGTATAGAGGATAGTTCCTCTTCCAGTGCCCCTTCTTCTTGCAAAAGAAGCACTCCGCCTGGTTCTGGTCGGGCTTGCACTTCTTGGTCTGACCCTGTGCTGATGTCCCAGTATATGGCTGCACCTTCTTATTCTTCTTCTTCTTGTTCTTCTTCCCTTTCTTAAAGGGTCGATGACTAGAAAAAGACCCTCCCACAACATTCACCGACTCTTTTTGGAGCTGGTGGTCCTTCTCAAAGTTCTGTAGCAACCCCAACAAGCCGTGGTAGTTCACTGCAGGCTTTGTCATCCGAAAATGAGTAAGGGGAGGAAGGACTTAGGCAAAGAATTAAGGATCGCATCCTTATCGAGCTGCTCGTGGAAGGGAAAGCCCAGTTTACTTAGGCACTCAATCATTTCGATCATGTACAATACATGATCGGTGACTAAGGCCCCATCCCTCATCTGAGCATTGAAAATGGCACAACTAGTTTTGTGCCATTCAACGTCGTCAGGAGTGCCAAAGGAGTCATTCAACATTTGAAGCATCTTCTGTGGCTGGACATTCTCGAACCTACGACTGAACTCATCATTCATTGCCGCCAACATTATGTACCAAACGGTGGTGCGATCATTGAGCCACTTCTGGTAAGTGTCTCGAACCACCCCTCTAGCGTTCGGGGTTGGCTCCTTAGGTGTTAGATCCGTTACTACATATAGGATCCGCTCATACTCAAGGATGATTTTTAATTTTCGATACCAGCTATCGAAATTAGGTCCCGTGAGCTTGTCATTATCTAATAATGACCGGAGCGATAGAGTAGTGGCCATATATGTATAAAGAAAAAACTGACCATTATTAGTATATAAATTATTAATACTAAAGACTTGGACTTTAGTCTAAAGTTTCCTCCAGTATTTTTACGAACTGATAAACTCAACCTCCAATTCGAGGAATTACTTTAATTCCTTAGTGGGTACTAGAATTCACACAGACTACACACGAGCCCAACTTTGGTTGGTCAACCCATGTGCATCTATGGGTAGGTTCATCATCAGTTATTTCTCTAAACAACTTCTAGTAATTAATTTTGCCCCAGAACCTAATCAGTAGGCTTTGGCCTCCACTGAAAAGATCTGGTTAGGTCCAACCATTAACATGACTTGATTTGATGAATCAGACCAATAAATGATCAGGCTCGACTTTGGCCAGCCAACCTGACCACCATCAGAAAGACTCAACCAAATTATCATACTATGAATGATAATTCCATTAGTTAATAAGCATCAAGCCTTTGGGCCTCCAATGATTATTAAAATAATAGACTCATTATCACTCACTTAATGGGAGGCTATGACTTAGTTATCACTATAACTTAATCATTTTAGGGACCTAATAATTTTGAGAATTTTATTAAAGGATAGAAGAGAAGAAATTAACCAGCTAATTTCAATCATCCCATTGACTTCACCAAGTCAGATTAAAAAAGATTTAATTAAAGCCGACATTAGGAGCACCTAAATCAGTCACACTGATTTACCTAATGACATGGGTGAGCCCTAATCACCAAGTGATCTAATCAAAACTTAACTCACCAGGTTGGCCAGGTAAGTGAGATCGGTGGTGGGGATATGCCATTAACTCGTTAGAGATCGAATCAATGCGAGTAGCTCCCACTTAAGAACCACTGGTCAAACTGCCGAACTTACCTTAGACACCAATCGGTTCATTAGTTTTAATTTGATCAACTTAGTAAATAGGATTCCACTACGTAGCCATGATTAAGTCCATCTTGGTCTAGTTAAAGACATGGACCCATTCAACTACAACTATTGGAGTTGAGTCTAGAGTGTCCTTGACCTAATCTAATTCAATTTTTGATTAGATTTGACCAATTACTCTAATTTAGTTCATTTCTTTAAGCTAACCTTAGGTCTAACCCAATTATGGACCTAATCCATTTAACCCATTGACCCACAAGTTTATGCAATTATCTTAGGTCTTAATTCATAATTCTAAACCAACTAGACAATATTTAATTCTTTTAATTAAGTATTTGGACTGATGGGTTAGGGTTTGGTATTTTGAAAATAATTTTTAAATTTGAAAGGTTTTATTTTCTGTTCACCAAATGTGTTGACTCATTTCACAAACAGATCAGCATATTTCATAAATAGCAATCCTATTGCTAATAACAGAAAATAACTCAATCAAAATAAATCATGAATATTTCTTTAGATCTAATCTAACACATTCATGATAAATTTTACAATTGAACCTTTACAATTAATTCCTTTCGCTGCTTCGTCTGCATGGGATATAGTTGCAGCGGCACCCCTACCGCCATAGGTGAACTCCATCGAATGGGAAGAGAGGACCTTTAAACCCTACTTTCTCCTATGATCGGACGACCATGGCAGCCAACCCAATTAGACTACTTACTACTTGGATCAAGTATATCTAAATATATCAATTTTAAAATTTAAATTTCAAATTTTAAATTTCAAATTTCAAATTTTGAATTTCAAATTTTAAACAAATTTCAAATTTCAAATTTCAAATTTTTAAATTTTAAATTTTGAATTTTAAATTTTGAATTCCAAATTTGAAATTTCAACCAAATTTCAAATTTTGAATTTCAAAATTTTGAATTTTGAATTTCAAATTTCAAATTTCAAAATTCAAATTTCAAATTTTGAATTTTAAAATTCTGAATTTTGAATTTCAAACAAATTTTAAAATTCAAATTTCAAATTTTGAATTTTAAATTTCAAATTTAAACTTTTAGATTACAACTTAGTCTACACATGCAAATGTATATCATATTTTAGAACCCGCTCTGATATCATTTGAAGTGAAATTTAGTGCAGGGGTAAAATGATAATTTTAAAACTTTTTCAAAATTATAATTTTACAGTAAATATTATTAATTAATCTAATTAATTAATATATATAAACTCTACACAAAGATCTAAATATGATATATATATAGCATGCATTTAAATTTTAAATTCAAACTTCTACAGTAAATATTTTACTGTTATGTGTTCAGAATACATTACCTTTGTGCGGGTAGTCGATCGCTGTAATCTAATCATCATCGGGAGGGTCTGATCATTGTAATATACCCACATAGTATGTTTGACATCTGTGGATCATCCACATGAAGCTCTCGGTCTGATCGGCTCCTCACGAATGCTAGTTCGTGGTTGAACCCTTTTGATGGGCGATGTTGATCAAACTCCTTCGATCTTGATCTGTCGACTTCTCGGATGCTCCAGATCATTAGTAGATATACTTGAGAGGTTGATGATACTCTCTCTAAAGTTTGGTGGGCTCACGATACTCGTAGCTCACGTTCTCACTTCCTGAACCCTAAGCCAAAACCCTAGGGTATACTCTGAAGAAACTTGCGCCCACTTGTTTCTTTCTTTTCTCTCCTTTTCTTTTCTTTTCTCATGCAGGAAAGCTCTATCACGCCACCCTTCTTTCTTAGATGTCTCTTGTGTGCATGCCCTATCTTATCTCCTTTTTAAAATGATGCAAGACTGCGTCTTTGCAGCATTTTTACCGCGTGAGAGGATAAAGATAAGTGGTTGCTCATTTGAATTCAAATCAAATTTGAATTCAAATGCCAACCAACTCATTCCTATCCACTCTACACGTGAGAAGAGAGGGGCGTGGGCTCTCTTGTGCGTGGAGAGTTTACATGAGAAACTCTTTCTCGTGTAAAGCAAATGGCGCACAAAAGAGGATAAGGCAAGTTGGCGCATGGAGTTGGTTGCCCCATTCAAATTAAAACTTCATTTTAATTTGAATGGCCAACCAACCATTTTTATCCAGATAAATAGTGCACAAATAGAGGGGCGTGGGATGGCTTCTGCACGGGAGAAAATTTACGAGAAGTTGTCTCTCGTGAATTCAAATGGGCGCATGAGAAGTGAGGTGGCGCAGGGAGATTAGTTAAGGTGGTTTGAACCTAATTGAGCCAACCTAATCAAAATAGGTTAGGCACAATTAGACTAAGTTAAACTCAACTTAATTAGACTTAATTAGGCTCAATAAAATCTTAATCAAATCAGAAATTGACTAAGCTCAATCCCTGATCAAATCAGTGACCAAAATACCTTAGCGATTAGGTTAACACTTAACCTAATCGGGTCAAACCCAACTGAATCCAATTCAATTGGACTTGATCCAAAAATAATTATTCAATCAAATTGAGTTAATTAGTAATCAAATCATTAATTAGACCTCTCATAAATACTGAGTCTAAATCCGATGAGCAATCGGACATCAGAGTCCATCGATATGAAACTCTGATCAAAAAGTCCCAAACTAGTGGGACTCTTGACCCCGGTACCCAAAATGTATGGCACTCGTGATCAGAGAATCCTGATTCTCGATCACAGAGTTCCAGATATATAGGACTCATATTCCACAAGCATTAGGACTCTTCATCAGCCATCAGATCAGATAGGAACCTCTAATGTGTGTGACCCCGCAGGTTCGAAACTTAAGCCAGTAGCACAGGAACCAATTCCTGTACTAATCGAAGTGACCATCTAGCGATGGTACTCGATATCTGGATAGGTCGAATAGTCGCAATCGCAACATTCAGAACCTACGTGAATATGGTTACTGTATAATTCATCCCTTTTGACCCTTGTTTTAGGACGACTCAGGGTTAAACTGTCAACCCTGATTAGATCATCCGAATCGTGCTCAACTCAAACAGTCCTGTGACTCCTCACTAGGACTACCTTGGCCAAGATTTTGCTAAATTGAAACACAACTATACACAGCTCCAGAACTGGAGTGATCAATCTCATCTTGACATACGCACCGATAAGTCAAGTACTTGACTACACCCAGCATCCTTCCGTCACTGAATTAGAAATTCAGGTAGTCCAGTGCCTAAGTGCAGTGAGTTGCTTGCAAGTCACCATGGCGGTCTCAAGTCGGAGGGACATTTATACCCATATCCCATCGGAGCAAATCTTGACAGCAAAAATTGCTCCAGAGTCGGTCACGTTTAGTGCAGATGTACCCTTACATCTTACCGTATGCCATACCAGTGTCTCCACACTCCTTAGTTAAGAGGACAACCAACCCATATGGCACACAACGACCTATGCTTGATAAACGTTGTTGTCCTTGGTAACAACGTATCATTTAGTCGCAAACAGGTTTAAGGACTAAACGATAAATCCTCCTTTATCGAGTCTAAATAGTCTTAAGGACTTCACCACAACACAGGAGTTCATTAGAAGATGAAATATTTTGTGATAAAAAATATTAAAATAATTTTTGTTTATTTATAATTCATATACTAATACAAAAAGAAGCACAACCGTCAATAGGCTGACGATTAGCTTTGGGACACTATTCCCAACAAGATCTTGAAACTTTTTCAAGATTAGACAATGAAAGACTAAAATAAATCAAAATTTATTTTTTAAAACTAGAGAATCCCTAGATCTAAGATTCTATTGCATGATTATTATATAGCATTAAATTAAAAATTAAAATATATAGAGTATGAACTACATATTGATCATATCAACATGTTTCTATACTACATCTAATGTATGTATTAAACAATAGATCAGATCTATTACCTTGCAAGTTAGACATTCTAACCTTGCTGATTTGGGCTTGAGGATGATGTTGTGAGCCACACACGTGTTCGACCTCTAGGAGTCATCCACACGAGCCCACGAATCTCGATCAGAAGTCCTGCTCTAGAAAATCAGCATAGTATGCTAGTACTGCACTGATCCTTCTTCGATGGTTGATTAGATGCCTCATTCTTTTTGATTTGAAATCTTTCAAAGATGAAAAGTAGGAGGAGGAGTTTTAGATCTGAGACACTCTCAAGAAACTCAAGATGAAGGAAGGAAAGAGATGAAACTAACAACTCTAGAAGAAGACCCTCTTCTTCTTCTCTTTTCTCTCTCCTAGACATCCTGTCTTATATCTATTATATCTCCACGACCCAAAGGTCTTTCTCTCTGATTTTTGGATGCCCCAAAGATCTCTCATATCTCTATGTTCTTCAAAAGTTTCATGAAGAAACTCATTTTATAGAGAGAGATATGACAAAGTCCTTGTCTAGGTCAAATACCTAGTCAAGGCTTATCCAAACATGGCAAGATAAGGGGTGCCCAACTCTTGGGCTCCTCCTTATTTTTGTGCATGGACCACCAGCAAAGGGTGTACAATATATGCCCTAAAAGATATGAAAATCTCAAAAAAAATTTGAATAAATTTGATACAAAAAGGAAAGAGTTTTGGATTTCTAAAACTCTATCTCATAGAATTTAAAATTCATACTTATTCCTACTTTGATTTGATCCACAACCACTTTCCATGTATGAAAGAAGAGAGGAAACCTTTTGAACATGGGAAAGACCTGGGAGAGGACTTTTGTCACACAAAATAAGACGGGATTGGCATGGAATAAGAGAGAGGGCATGGGGGGGGCTTATGTGGGCGCAAGGTGGAATCCTAGTCTTACTAAGATTCTATCTTATGTCTTGTTTTAATTTGGTTTCTCAAACCAAATCAAACCAAAATTAGATCAACCCAATTAAAATAGGTCTTAACCCAATTAAAAATCTAATTTAATCAAATTAAATTAGATTTAAATATGATTTAATTTTTTAATCAAATTAGAAATTAGGTTGACCCAAGTCCTCATTAAACTAGGACTAGTTTTTTTCTTCCACTTGGCTTATCCAATAAATCAATTGGACTTGATCCAATCAAGCCCAAACCAAATCTAATTAAATTATATTTAATTAGACTTAATCTCAACTCATTGGATTAATCAAATTAAGCCAATTAGCAATCAAATTGCTAATCGATCCTCCTGCAACACTTGCACTAGGTTAAATATCAATCATATTGATCATTTAACCCTAGAATGATTCTTAATTGTTGATCAACCATCCGATCGGATCATGAACTCTAATGTGTGTGATCTCATAGGTCTGAACCTAAGCTGATAGCATAGAAATAAATTTTTGTACCAATCGAAGTGACCATCTAGCAATGGTACCCGACGACTGGATAGGTCGAATGTGTAGAACAACATCCTTAGAACCCATGCGGATATAGTTTTCATATAATTCATCTCCTTGACCAAAATGATCATAGGACACCTTAGAGTTCAACTGTCAACTCTGATCAGGTTGTCCACATTATATTTCAAAATATCAAATCCAACTGATGGATTATCCTGGCCAAGGTTTTGCTAACTTGAAATACAGTGACTCATTCTTCTCCAACTCTTGGAGTGGTCAATCCCATCTCGATCATACTCTGACTTCGCAAGTACTTGACTATGCGCAGAAGCCTTTCATCACTGAATTAAAAATTCAGTTAGTCCAGTACCAAAGCACAGTGAGTTGCTTGCAAGTCACTAAGGTGATCTCAGATCTAAGGGACACTTATACCTATATCCCATCAGAGTCATTCTCGACAGCAGAATACTCTGGAGTTGGTCACGTTCAATGATGATGTACCCTTACATCTCATCTGTATGCCATACCAGTGTCTCCACACTCCTTGGTTAAGAGGACAACCAACCCATATGGCCTACAGCGACTATGCTCGATAGAAGCTATCGTCCTTATTAACAGTCTATCATTTGGTCGTAAACAGTTTTAGGGATTAGTCAATAAATCCTCTCTTTATCGAACTTAAATAGCCCTAAAGACTTCATCATAACAACAGAGTTCATTAGAAGATAAAAGCTTATAATGAAAATGCCAAATATATTTTGTTTATTAACAAATCAATTACAATACTTGGTTGCTCAACCATCAACAGCTTGACGATTGACTTTTGGGACATATTTTCCAACAACTCCCACTTATCCTGAAGCCACTCGGCACAGTATTTAATACCCATCTTCGACTTGTGATCGTCGAACTCCTTTATTGCCAGGGCTTTAGTGAAGGGGTCAGCCAGGTTCTCCTTTCCATCAATCTTCTGAAAGTCGACGTCATCTCGATCCACGATCTCTCAGATCAGGTGGAAGCGATGCAAAATGTGCTTCATCCACTAGTGTGCTTTGGGTTCCTTCATCTAAGCTATGGCACCAGTGCTGTCGCAGTAGAGCAGAACCAAACCATCGAGGGAGGGTGCTACTCCGAGCTCGGTGATGAATTTTCTTAGCCACACAGCTTCCTTCACAGCATCCGATGCTGCGATGTACTCTACGTCATAAACAGAGTCTGCCACAGTATGCTACTTGAAACTCTTCCAGCAGATGACTCCGTCATTTAGAGTAAAGATATAACCCGACACGTTTCTACTGTCATCACGGTCAGATTGAAAGCTGGAGTCTGTGAACCCCACAAGTTTCAGATCTGACTCACCATAAACCAACCATTGGTCCTTAGTATTTCTCAAATACTTAAGGATGGCTTTAACCACTTTTCAGTGATTTTCTCTAGGATCAGATTGGTATTTACTCACTACTCCTAGTGAGTATGCCACATCTGGTCTTGTACATATCATGGCGTACATGATAGATCCCATGGTCGAAGCATATGGGACTCTACTCATATGCTCTCTCTCTTCAGGAGTTATCAGACAATCCTTCTTAGAAAAAGAAATTCCATGGCCTATCGGTAGATAGCCCTTCTTGAAATTCTCTATGATGAACCTCTTCAGCACAGTGTCTATGTACGTGGACTGGGATATCCCAAGCATTTTTTTAGATCTATCCCTCTAGATCTTCATCCCTAGAATGTAGGATGCTTCACCCAAGTCCTTTATGAAGAACTACGATGACAACCAAACTTTTATTCCCTGTAGTGCGGGGATGTCATTTTCGATTAAGAGAATGTCATCCACGTACAAGATAAGGAATACCATAACTGGACCATTTGCCCATTTATAGATGCAGGGCTCTTCTCCATTCTTAACGAAGCCATACATTTTGATCACTTTATCAAAATGCATGTTCCAACTCCGAGAAGCTTGCTTTAATCCATAAATAGATCTCTGAAGCTTGCACACCTTGGACTCATCTGTGGATGTAAACCCCTTAGGTTGTATCATATACACCTCTTCAATCAGCTCTCCATTCAGGAAAGCTGTCTTTACATCCATCTGTCAGATCTCATAATCTAAATGGACAGCTATTGCAAGTATTATCTGAATAGATGTGACCATTGCCACAGGAAAAAATATCTCGTCATAGTCAATACCATAATGTTGACGATACCCTTTGGCAACCAAACGGACTTTATAGGTCTTCACTTTTCCATCTGCACCCCTCTTCCTTTTGAAGATCCATTTACACCCAATGGGTTTAACCCCTTTAGGTGGGTCAATCAATGTCCATATATCATTGACCTTCATGGACTTCATTTCGAATTTCATGGCTTCAAGCCATTTTTCAGAATCAGATATCTGCATTGCATCCATATAGGTGATTGGATCCTCATCGTTCTCATGGAGTTCGATGAGATCACCATCTCGGACTAAAAAATCATAGTATCTATCCGGCTGATGCGGTACTCTACCGAATCACACTAATGGTGTAGGTACATTGGGCTCCGAATCTGATCTAATCAAATCCAACTCAAGTTCAGCTGTTGGTGTCAGTTCTTTTACCTGTTGAACATCATCAAGTTCAACCTTAGAGGCAATGATTCCATCACCAAGGAACTCCTTTTCTAAAAAGATTGCCTTAAGACTAACGAACACCTTTTGTTCATCAGCATGGTAGAAAAAATATCTTTTAGTCTTTTTGGGGTACTCTATGAATGTGCATTTGTCAGACCTAGGTCCGAGTTTATCTGTAACTAACCGTTTGACATAGGCTGGGCACCCCCAGACATAAGGTGTGAAAGTGCTGGCTTATGTCCTGTCCATGTCTCATATGGAGTCTTAATTACAGACTTACTTAGAATTCTATTTAATAGATAGTAGGCTGATTCGAGTGCATATCCCCAGAAGGATATCAGTAAGCTGGCAAAATCTATCATGGATCGAACTATGTCTAACAGAGTTCAATTTCTCTTTTCAGACACACCATCATGCTATGGTGTTCCTGGAGGGGTCCATTGAGAGAGAATCTCATTCTCTCCTAGGTATGTGAGAAACTCATCAGAAAGGTATTCCTCTCCTCGGTCAGACCGAAGAGTTTTAATACTCTTCCCAGTTTATTTTTCTACTTCACTTCAGAATCGTTTGAACATTTCAAATGAATCCGACTTATGTTTCATCAGATAGACATATCCATATCTGGATAGATCATCCGTAAAAGTGATGAAATAAAAATATCCACCTCTAGTACTTGTGCTCATGGGCCCACATACATCAGTATGTATTAGGTCCAAGAGCTTAGTAGCTCTCTCACCTTTTCCAGTAAAAGGTGACTTGGTCATTTTACTAAGAAGACAGGACTCACAGGTTGGAAGTGATTCACAATCACTGACTTCGAGGATTTTCTCTTGAGTCAACCTATTTATTCTGTTCTTGTTTATATGACCTAGCCTACAGTGCCATAAGTAGATATCTGATACATTATCTAATCTAGGATGCTTGCCAGTAGAATAGACTCTTATCGGGCTGGATCTTTCTGATCTGGCCCTACACAGATGTCTCAGCCTGAACTTGCACCTTCTTCACTTTCTTCTTCTTGTTCTTCTTTCCTTTCTTAAAGGATCGAGAACCAGAAGGTGAACCTCCTACTAAGTTCACCAACTCCTTGTGGAGTTGGTGATCCTTCTCAAAGTTCTGAAGCAATCCCAGTAATCCGTGTTAGTTTACTTCAGATTTTGTCATTCTATAATGAGTGAGGAATGGGAGATAAGACTTGGACAGCGAGTTTAGTATTGCATCTTTCCCAAGCTGCTCATGCAAGGGAAAGCTGAGCTTACTCAAATGCTCCATCAGCTCGATCATGTACAATACATGATCAGTGACAGAGGCACCATCCCACATTTTGGCGTTGAAGATGGCACAGCTAGTCTTGTGCCTCTCCACATCATCGGGTGTGCCAAAAGCTTCCTCCAATACTTGAAGCATATCCTTTGGCTGAGCCATCTCAAATTTACGACTGAACTCGTCGCTCATGGCAGCTAGCATGATGCAGTGCACCGTGGTCCGATCACTGAGCTACTTTTGGTAAGTATTTCTGACTGTTCCATGTGCATTGGCAGCTGGCTCCTCAGGTGTCGGATCCGTTATCACATATAGGATCCGTTCATGCTCCAGAACTATCTTCAACTTTCGGTACTAGCTATCGAAGTTGGGTACCACCAACTTATCATTGTCCAATAATGATCGGAGCGATAGGGAAGTGGCCATATCTGCATAAAAGAAAATCATAACCTAATTAGTAATTGATTCATTAAACATAAAGATTTGAATTTTAATCAAAAAGTTTCTCCCATAATTTTATTCAAATTGGTAGCCTCTACCTCCAATTCGAGGAATTACCCTAATTCCTTAGTGGGTACTAAAATCCACATAGACTGCACACAAGTCCAACTTTGGTTGGCTAACCCATGTACATCTAAGGGTAGGTTCATAACCAATTATTTCTCTAAATAATTTTTAGTAATTTTAATTTTGCCCCAGTCCCTAATCAGTAGGCTTTGGTCTCTACTGAAAAGGTCTGGTTAGGTCCAACCATTAACATGACCATACTTGGCCCATCTAGCCAATGAATGATTAGGCTCAACTTTAATTGGCTAACCTAACCACCATTTAGGAATATACAGTCAAAAAATCATATTATGAATGATAATTCCATCAGCCGATAAGCACCAGGCCTTTGGGCTTCCAATGATTATCCAACTGATAGATCCATTATCATCCACTTAATGAGAGGCTATGATCTAGTTATCACCATAACTATTTCATTTTAAGGATCTAATAATTTTAGAAAATTTAATTGATTTAGAGAATGAGGTCAGATGAACCAGCTTATCATGATCCTCCCACTGGCTTCATCAAGTCAGCTTTAGGGGACCATTAAAAGGGTTGGTCTAGGAGCACCTAAGTCAGTCACACTGATTTACCTAGCTGACATGGGTCAGCTCGAATAGTCAAGTGATCCAATCAAAATATAATTTTATCAAGAGGTCAGGTAAGTTTGATCGATGGGAGGGTCTGCCAAAGCTTACCTTAGACACCATCAGAAATTGCTAGGTAAGCGGGCTCCCAATTAAAAACCACCGATCTAGTTTACCTTAGACACCAACTAATTTAATTAGTTTCGATTGGATCAACCTAACAGTTCGTGCTAGATCGTTTAGCCAAGAATCAAGTCCATTTGGTTCTCATTAAAGATATGGACTTGACCAACTACAACTATTATAATTAATCTAGAGAATCCTTGACCTAATCTAAAATAATAATTGATTAGATTTAGTCAATTCTCTAATTAAGTCTATCTTTAATCTAACCTTAGGTCTAACCCAATTAATGGACCTAATTCCCACTAACCCATTAACCCAATGTGTTATGGTTTGTGTCTTAGGTTCTTCAATTCACAATCCTAGAACCTAATCAAAACAACTTCTTAATTCTTAATTAAGTTTTGGACTGAGGGTTGGGGTTCAACTTTTTAAAAATAATTTTCATATTTGTAAAATAATTTTACAACATGGTTTCACCAACCAAGTTGCATGTTTAATTCATAATCAAGATGCAAATGAAATAAATATGAAACTACTTTAGATCTCATCTAAACAGGTTCATGTATTTGAAACAATTTCAACTTTAAAATACATAAAATTTTCAGACAAAAATATCATGGTTCTTTGTGCAGGTTATATTAACAAAAAAGATTTTATTTTAGATTTAAATATCTTTTAAATCTAATAAATCATAAATTTAATCTAGATTATGTCTAACATATTTATGATTAAAGATAGTTCTACACGAACTAGAACAACTTTTGCACTGTAAGGTGTAAACCTTACAGTAGGACAACCTTGCAGTTCGTGATTGATCTAAAAATTTTAATTTTAGATTTAATAATCAGATTATAAATTAGATCTAATCTAAAAAATAATCTAAATATGTATAAATAATCATGTAATAAATAATCTAGGCTCTGATACCATTTGAAGGAACCAGATCTAGGATTTCAGGATTAGATCTTGAAATTTTTTCAAGATCATACAGTGAAAGACTAAAATAAATCAAAATATATTTTATAAAATTAAAGAATCCTTAGATCTAAGATCTTATTACATGATTATTATATGGTATTAAATCAAAAATTAAAATATATAAAGAATGAACTACATGTTGATCATATCAACATGTTTCTATGCTACATCTAATGTATGTAATAAATAATAGATCAGATCTATTATCTTGCAAGTTAGATGTTCTAACCTTGCTGATCTGGGTTTGAGGATAATTTTGTAAGCCGCATATGTATTCGACCTCTAGGAGTCGTCCACATGAGCTCACAAATCTCGATCAGAAGTCCTGCTCCAGGAAATCAGCACAGTATGCCAGTACTGCACTGATCCTTTTTCGATGATTGATCAGGTACCTCCTTCTTCTTGATTTGGACTCTTCCAAAGATGAGACGTAAGAGGTGAAGTTTCAGATCTGAGACGTTCTCAGAAAACTAAAGATGGAGGAAGAAAAGAGATGAATACAACAATCCTAGAAGAAGACCCTCTTCTTCTTCTCTTTGCTCTCTCTAGACACCCTATCTTGTGTCTATTATATCTCCATGCCCCAACCTTTTTTCTCTCTAATTTTTGGATGTCCTAAAGGTCTCTCTTTGATCTATTTTTTATAAAAGGTTTATAAAGAAATTTATTTTATATAGAGAGATATGATAGAGTCCTTGTCTAGGTCAAATACCTAGTCAAGGTTTATCCAAACATGGCAAGATAAGGGGCGCCCAACTCTTGGGCGCCCCCTCCTTCTTTTTATGTGTGGACCTATAGAAAAGGGTGCCTATCAAGTGCCATAAAAGTCATGAAAATCTTAAAAAAAATCTGGATAAAATCGATACAAAAAGGAAAGAATTTTGGATTTCTAAATCTCTATCTCATAGAATTTGAAATACAAACTTATTCCTACTTTGATTTGATCCACAACCATCTTCCATGTAAGAAAGAAGAGAGAAAACTTTTTGGGCATGGTGAAGACCTGGGAGAGGATTTTTGTCACACAAAATAAGAGGAAATTGGCATGGAATAAGAGAGAGGGCGTGGGGGGCTTATGTGGTGCAAGGTAGAATCCTAGTCTTACTAGGATTCTATCTTATGACTTGTTTTAATTTGGTTTCTCAAATCAAATCAAATCAAAATTAGATCAATCCAATTAAAATAGGTCTTAACCCAATTAAAAACTTAATTTAATTAGATTAAATTAGATTTAAATCTATTTTAATTTTTTAATCAAATTACAAATTAGGTTGCCCCAAGTCCTAATTGAACTTGGATTAGTTTTTTCTTGCACTTGACTTATCCAATAAACCAATTGGACTTGATCCAATCAAGCCCAAACTAAATCTAATTAAATCATATTTAATTAGACTTAATCTCAGCTCATTAGCTTAATCAAATTAAGTCAATTAGCAATTAAATTGCTAATCGATCCTCTTACAACACTTGCACTAGGTTAAATGTCAATCGTATTGATCGTTTAACCCTAGAACGATTCTTAATCATTTAACCCTAGAATGATTCTTAATTATTGATCAACCATCCGATCGAATCGTGAACTCTAATGTGTATGACCTCATAGGTCCGAACCTAAGTCGGTAGCATAAGAACAATTTTTTAACCAATCAAAGTGACCATCTAGCAATGGTACCCAACGGCCGGATAGGTCGAATGTGTAGAATAACATCCTTAGAACCCATGCAGATATAGTTTCCATATAATTCATCCCCTTGATCAAAATGATCATAGGACACCTCAGAGTTCAACTGTCAACTCTAATCAGGTTGTCCACATTATATTTAAAAATATCAAATTCGTTTGATGGATTATCCTGACCAAGATTTTGCTAAATTGAAATACAGCGACTCATTCTTCTCCAACTCTTGGAGTGGTCAATCCCATCTTGATCACACTCTAATTTTGCAAGTACTTGATTGTGCCCAAAAGCCTTCTATCACTGAATTAGGAATTCAGTTAGTCCAGTACCAAAGCACAGTGAGTTGCTTGCAAGTCATTGAGGCGATCTCAGGTCTAAGAGACACTTATACCTATATCCCATCAGAGATATTCTTGACAGCAGAATGCTTTGGAGTTGATCACGTTCAATGATGATGTACCCTTACGTCTCACCTGTATGCCATACCAGTATCTCCACACTCCTTGGTTAAGAGGACAACCAACCCATATGGCCTACAGCGATCTATGCTCGATAGAAACTGTCATCTTTATTAACAGCCTATGATTTGATCGTGAACAATTTTAAGGACTAATCGATAAATCCTCTCTTTATCAAGCTTAAATAGTCTTAAGGACTTCATCATAACAACGAAGTTCGTTAGAAGATGAAAACTTATGATGAAAATATCAAAAATATATTTTATTTATTAACAAATTAATTACAATACTTGATTGCTCAACCGTCAACAGCTTGACAATTGGCTTTTAGGACATATTTTCTAATATATGATACAGTCTGAGGGTTTCACATCCACAGATGAGTCCAAAGTGTGCAAGCTTCAAAGATCCGTTTATGGATTGAAACAGGCATCCAGGAGTTGGAACATGTATTTTGATAAGGTTATCAGAACATATGGCTTCGTTAGGAATGAAGAAGAATCATACATTTATAAATAGATAAAAAAGACTCTATGGTGGTATTCCTCATTTTGTATGTAGATGATATTCTCTTAATCGAGAATGACATCCTTGCATTACAAGAGATAAAAGTCTGGTTATTGTCTCAGTTCTTAATGGACTTATGAGAAGCATCCTACATGAAGCGAAATTTGAGTGCAGGGGTAAAATGGTAATTTTAAAACTTTTTCAAAATTATTATTTTACAGTGGAAATTATTAATTAATCTAATTAATTAACATATGTTTATCCTACACTAGGATCTAAATATGATATACAGCATGCATGGATTTAAATTTGAAATTCAAATTTGAACAGTAAATAATTTATTGTTCTGTGTTCAGAACACAATACCTTTGTGTGGGTATTCGATCACCGTAATTTGATCACTGTCGGGAGAGTTTGATCATCATGACACAGCCATACAATATGTTTGGCCTCTGCGGATCATCCACACGAGGCTCCCGGTCTGATCGACTCCTCACGAGTACTAGCTCGTTGTAGAGCCCTTTCGACGGTCGATGCTGATCGAACTCCTTCAATCGATATCTGCTGATTTTTTAGATGCTTCAGATCATCAGCAGATGTGTTTGAGAGGATGTTGAATATCTCTCTAAAATTTGGTGGGCTCACGACACTCGTAGCTCACTAACTCACTTCCCGAACCCCAGGCTGAAACCCTAGGGAACACACTGGAAACCCTGTGCCCACTTGTTTTTTCTTTTCTTTCTTTTTCTCTTGGAAGGATATGGACTTCCTATTTATGGACAAGGCTTCCTCATGCCCCACTCTTTTTCTCCAAAAAATTCTACACATGCCCCACCTTTCTCCTCCATTTAAAATAATGTCGAACGTGTCTTATCCGTGTGAGAGGATAAGATAAGTGGTTGCACATTTGAATTCAAATCAAATTTGAATTCAAATGCAAAACCAACTCATCCCTATCCACTTGGGTGTGAGAAGAGAAGGGGCGTGAGTTGATTTGTGCATGGAGAGTTTACACGAGAAACACTTTTTCATGTAAAATATGGGGCACACAAGATAAGAGCATGAAACATGGATTAGTTGGTTGCTCATTCAAATTTAAACTTTCTTTTGAATTTGAATGGCCAACCAACTTATTTTTATCCAGATAATTGGTGCACAAGGGTAGGCATGGGATGCCTTCTGCATGGAGAAAATTCATGAGAAGTTGCTTCTCGTGAATTCAAATGTGCAAAAGAACTGAGGTGGCGCAGGGAGAAAGGTCAAGGTGGTTTGAACCTAATTGAGCCAACCTAATCTAAATAGGTTAAGCACAATTAGACTAAATTAAATCTAACTTAATTAGGCTTAATTAGGCTCAATAAAATCCTAATCAAATCAAAAATTGATTAAGCCCAACCCCTGATCAAATTAGGGATCAAACCATCTCAACGATTAGGCAACTCTTAACCTAATCGGGTCAAACCCAACTGAATCCAATTCAATTGGACTTGATCCAAAAATAATTACTCAATTAAATTGAGTTAATTAGTGATCAAATCATTAATTAAATTTCTCATAAATATTGAGTCCAAATTCGATAGACAATCAGGTATCAAAGTCCATCAATATGAAACCTTGATCGTAGAGTCCCAAACCAGTGGGACTCTTGACCCCGGTACCCAAAATGTGTGGGACTTGTGATCAGAGAATCCTGATTCTCGATCACAGAGTCTCAGACATGTAGGACTCATAGTCTACGAATATTAGGATTCTTCATCAGCCATCAGATCAGATAGGAACCTCTAATGTGTGTGACCCCGCAGGTTCGAACCTAAGCCGGTAGCACAGGAACTAATTTCTGTACTAATCGAAGTGACCATCTAGCAATGGTACCCGATGTCCGGATAGATCAAATAGTCGCAATCGCAACACTCAGAACCTATGTGAATATGGTTACTATATAATTCATCCCTTTTGACCCCTGTGTTTAGGACGACTCAGGGTTAAACTGTTAACCCTGATTAGATCATCCGAGTCGTGCTCAACTCAATCAGTCCTGTGACTCCTCACTAGGACTACCCTGATCAAGATTTTGCTAAATTGAAACACGACTATACACAACTCCTGAACTGGAGTGGTCAATCCCATCTTGACACACGCACCGACAAGTCAAGTACTTGACTACACCCAGCAGCCTTCCGTCACTGAATTAGAAATTTAGGTAGTCCAGTGCCTAAGTACAGTGAGTTGCTTGCAAGTCATCATGGCGGTCTCAAGTCGGAGGGATAGTTATACCCATATCCCATCGGAGCAAATCTTAACAGCAGAAAAGGCTCCGGAGTCGGTCACATTCAGTGCAGATGTACCCTTACATCTCACTTGTATACCATACCAGTGTCTCCACACTCCTTGGTTAAGAGGACAACCAACCTATATGGCACACAACGACCTATGCTCGATAAACATTGTTGTCCTTGGTAACAACGTATCATTTGGTCGCAAACAGATTTAAGGACTAAACGACAAATCCTCCTTTGTCGAGTCTAAATAGTCCTAAGGACTTCACCACAACACAGGAGTTCATTAGAAGATGATAATTTATGATGAAAAATAGCAAAATAATTTTTATTTATTTATAATTTATGTACTAATACAATAAAGAGCACAACCGTCAACAGGCAGACGATTGGCTTTAGGATACTATTCCCAACAATCTCTCACTTGGCCTAAAGCCAATCGGTGCAGTATCTAATACCCATCTTCGACTTGAAGTCGTCGAACTCCTTCACCGCAGTGGCTTTAGTGAATGGGTCGGTCAGGTTCTCCTTTCCGTTGATCTTCTGAAGGTCGACGTCACCTCGATCCATGATTTCTCGAATGAGATGGTAGCGATGCAGAATATGTTTCGTCCACTGGTGTGCCTTCGGTTCCTTCGCTTGAGCAATGGCTCCAGAGCTGTCACAGTAGAGCAGAATTGGACCAACAAGGGAGGGTGCTACTCCATGCTCGGTGATGAATTTCTTCAGCCACACTGCTTCTTTGGCAGCATCTGATGCAGCGACATACTCCGCCTCGCAAACTGAATCAGCCACTATGTGCTGCTTGGAACTCTTCCAGCAGACAGCCCCACCATTAAGGGTAAAAATAAATTCCGACACACTTTTGCTGTCATCGTGATCAGACTGAAAACTAGAGTCTGTAAACCCTATAAGTCTCAAGTCCGATTCACCATAAACAAGCCACTGGTCTTTAGTATTTCTTAAATACTTCAGGATGGTTTTAACAACCTTCCAATGATTCTCCCTTGGATCAGATTGGTATCTACTCACTACTCTTAGTGAGTACGCCACATCTGGTCGTGTACATGTCATGGCATACATGATAGATCCCATTGCCGAAGCATATGGAATTCTACCTGTTGGGTGTAAAACTCCCCCCCAGCCGAAGTTCGTATCAGGAGTGACCCCACGGGGATTATACCGGCGTCCGACCTGCGGCGACAGGGAGACTTCGTCCGGACTCCTACGGGAGCCGGACCTTGTCCCCAACTCCAACTATAGGGGGGCTTCGTTCGGACTCCTACGGGGGCCGGACTCCGTCTCCAACTTCAACTGCTGGTAAACTTCGTCCGGACTCCTATGGGAGCCGAACTCCGTCTCCAACTTCGACTGCAGGCAAAATTCGTCCGGACTCCTACGGGAGCCGGACTCCGTCTCCAACTTCAATTGCTAGTAAACTTCGTCTGGACTCCTACGGGAGCCGGACTCCGTCTTCAACTTCGACTGCATGCAAAATTCGTCCGGACTCCTACGGGAGTAGGACTCCGTCCCTGACTTCAACTGTTGGTAAGCTTCGTCCGGACTCCTACGGGAGCCGGACTTCGCCCCTGACTTTAATTGCAGGAAGACCTTATCTGGACTCCTACGGGAGCTGGACTTCATCCCCAACTCCGACTGTAGGTGAACTCCGCCCGGACTCCTACGGGAGTCGGACTCCTACGGGAGCCAGATCTCATCTCCAACTATGGCTACAGGCAGACCTCGCCCGGACTCCTACGGGAGCCGGACTCCGCCCATGACTCCAACTGCAAGTAGGCTCCGCCCGGACTCCTATGGGAGCCGGGCTCTGTCTCTGACTTTAACTGCTGGTAAGTTTCGTCCGGACTCCTACGGGAGCCGGACTTCGCCCCTGACTTTAATTGCAGGAAGACTCCGCCCGGACTCCTACGGGAGTCGGGCCTCGTCCCTGACTCCGGCTGCAGGCAGGCTTCGCCCGGACTCTTACGGGAGCCGGACTTCGCCCTCGACTCCAATTGCAGGAAGACTCAGCCCGAACTCCTACGGGAGCCGGATCTTTTCTCCGACTCCGGCCGCAGGAAGACTCCGTTCGGACTTCATCCCCGACCTCAACTGCTGGGAGGCTTCGCCCGGACTCCTACGGGAGCCAGGCTCCGCCCTCAACCTTGACTGCTGGTAAATTCCGTCCGGACTCCTAAGGGAGCCGGATTTTGCCTCTGACTTTGATTGCAGGTAGACTTTGCCCAGGCTCCTACGGGAGCCAGATCTTGTCTCCGACTCCAGCTGCGGGAAGACTCCGTCTAGACTCTCACGAGAGCCGGACCTCATCCCCGACTTCGGCTGAAGGAAGACTTCGTCCAGACTCCTACGGGAGCCGGACTCCGGGCTCCTCTCAGATGGGTAGCTAACCCCCTCTCTCCGCCAGACACTCCAACCGAACTTCAGTCGACAGGCCTGCACTCCCTGGCGTGCTGCAGTAACGGCCACGACTCTACTCCACTTCCTACGACGGATCCTACATGGCTCCATTACTCCCTAGTAGGCCGCGGTAACGGCCACGATTCCGCTCCACTCCCTGCAGTGGATCCTACGTGGCTCCATTACTCCCTGGCAGGCCACAGTAACAGCCACGATTCTGCTCCACTTCTCGCAACGGATACTCTGTGCAGTTCCACTACTCCCGGCGAGTCGCGACAACGGATGCCGCTCCACTCCCCGCAAATGATTCCACGTGGCGAGCTATGGTGATAGCCATGACTGCACCTCATTACTCTTCATGATAAATTCCTCCTGGCCCCGTACGGCCCACGACGAGGCGATCATAAACTGTCGCTATCAATCCTCTGCTCCCCCGGTCTATAAGAGGGGATCCCAGATATGTTATTCTCTAAACTCTATTTTCTATCCCAAAAACTCTGCTAAAATTTTCGTTCGAGCACTCCATTCTTGTTGAGACAGAGAACTGACTTGAGTGTCGGAGGGTCTTGCCAGAGTAACCCCACCTCTGGTTTAGACTTCTTTTGCAGGTCCCGACGGCGATCGCGACTCCCTCGACTCCAGCTTCTCCGACGCAGGTAGATTTCTGCACCAACAGGATTGGCGCTAGAGGAAGGGCGCCTGTGTCTTCGCAGTACCCTTGTTCTTAAAGGAGTGCTCAACGGGACCGCCTCCGGTCATCTTTTTCAGTGTCTCCTCCTCCTTCCCCCACTAGATCCTCGCCCGACGCCTTCTCGCGAAGCACCCGCACGGCAACCCACGGCCTCTACGGCCAGATCTCAGGCTCCGGCCTCACCTCCAATTTCCCAGGCCCCACATCCTCCGTCAATGGCCGCTGGCATGGAGCGGTCGGACAATCGGCCTCCGAAGGATTTCGCCAACACTATCTCGGAAGAATCTCGGCGGGGAGCGACCGGCGTGTTGGTCGGACCTCCCAAGCGGCAAAAGATCGAGGAATCCATACTTTCACCGAAGAAGATGCTCAAGGAGTTCAATTCCCTCATAATGATGCGGTCGTAGTTTCCTTGAATATAGCTAATTACAATGTCCGCCGCATTCTTATCGACAATGGGAGTTCGGCCGACGTTTTGTTCTATGACGCCTTCTCAAGAATGTCCATCCTTGACGGCCATTTGAGGCCGATTAGCTCCCCTCTAGTAGGGTTTACCGGCGATGCTGTCCCGGTGGAGGAAGTGATAACTTTGACTGTGGCCGCGGGTCGATATCCAAGACAACCCGGGCTCTGGTGAATTTCCTGGTGGTGAAGGTGCCGTCAGCCTACAATGCGATCCTCGATCGACCTGGCCTCAATGCTCTCCGAGCCATCATGTCAACCTACCATTTGAAGTTGAAATTTCCTACTGACCAGGGGATCGGAGAGGTCAGGGGAGACCAAGCCCTAGCCAGACACTGCTACAATATAGCCTTGCAAAGAAGCGACCAATCCGACCCCTATCCAGTTGATGGGTTGGATACCCACGACGACCTCATTGAGGAGAGGGGCGGCCCAATCGAAGATCTGGTTCCGATCCCTTTGAACGACGGGAATGAGGAGCATGTGGTGAAGATCGACTCCAACCTAGGGGAAGAGGTGCGGACGCATCTCGTCAATTTTCTACGAAAGAATGTAGACGTTTTTGCTTGGGTTCCAGCAGACATGCCGGGGATTGACGCGGAAGTCATGGAGCACCGCCTGGCCGTCGATCCCAAGCATCGACCGACGAAAGAGAAAATTCAAGGTCATGCACCAGAGAGGCAGAAAGCGATAGCCGAGGAAGTGGACAAACTCCTGAAAGCTGGATTCATTAGGGAAGTCAATTATCCTGACTGGATTTCCAATGTTGTCCTAGTCAAAAAGGCAAACGACAAGTGGAGGATGTGCATAGACTTCAAAAAGTTGAATAAAGCCTGCCCAAAGGATAGCTACCCTCTGCCCAGAATTGATCAACTGGTGGACGCGACCTCGGGCCATGAGCTCCTCACCTTTATGGATGCATTCTCTGGCTATAATCAAATCAGGATGGCACCGAAAGACGAAGAAAAGACTGCTTTTATTACTAGCCGTGGCCTTTACTGTTACAGGGTCATGCCTTTCGGCCTCAAAAATGCAGGCGCAACCTACCAACGGTTGGTGAACAAAATTTTCAAGGAGCAGATCGGCTGCAATATGGAGGTCTACGTGGATGACATGCTCGTGAAAAGCAAATCTTCCATGAACCACATTGCCGACCTCGAGGAGGCCTTCGGCCCCCTTCAGAAATATAAGATGAAGCTGAACCCGACCAAATGTGCTTTCGGAGTGACCCAGATGAAGCTGAACCCGATCAAATGTGCTTTCCTGGGTTTTATGGTATCAAGATGCGGAATCGAAGCCAACCCAGAGAAAATTCGTGCCATCCAGGAGATGGCCACCCCGAAGTCGATAAAAGAGGTTCAGTGCCTTACAGGGAGGGTGGCAGCCCTGAATCACTTCGTCGTGAGGTCGACCGAACGGTGCTTACCCTTCTTCCAAACCCTTAAGCGGCTGAAGAACTTTTGTTGGACCCCTGAGTGCCAACAGGCGTTCGAAGAACTAAGGAGCTACCTCGGCTCACCTTCGCTGCTAGCAAAGCCAGAGCCTGGAGAGGAACTGTTTTTATACCTGGCGATCTCTCCCACGGCTCTCGCGGTAGTCTTTGTCAAGGAAGAAGCAAAAGTCCAACGGCCGATCTACTACATCAATCGCGCATTGAGAGACGCTGAAACTAGGTATACTAAATTAGAAAAACTGACTTACGCCCTGTTGATTGCAGCCCGGAGGCTCCGACCCTACTTTCAAGGGCACGCCGTAACACTGCTCACCGACCAACCGATCAAGGCGATTCTACACCGGGCAAATGCCTCCGGGAGGATGGCAAAATGGGTGATCGAGCTCACAGAATTCGACATCAACTATCGATCCAGGCCAGCAGTGAAGGCCCAGATATTGGCAGATTTCATAGTGGAGTGTACTATCCCTGAGGAGGCCGAACCTGAACAAGGTGAAATTGACGGCCTGGAGTCCCGATCGAACTCCCCCAAAGAAGAGGCAGATCCCTCTGGTTGCTTTTGGACTCTCTACGTGGATGGGTCTTCCAACATGTCAGATGCAGGCACGGGCCTGATCTTGATCAGTCCAGAGGGAATCATCGCGGAGTACGCTCTGCGCTTCGAGTTCCCTGCAACAAACAACGGAGCAGAATATGAAGCTCTGATTACAGGACTGAAGATTGCCAAAGAGCTGGGAGTAGATCGGCTCCAAGTCCACAGCGACTCCCAACTAGTAGTAGGACAAGTCAATGGAAACTACGAAGCACGAGAGGACAGCATGGCTAAGTATCTTGAAAAGGTAAAGGAGCTCGTCCCCGCCTTCGGTAGCTTCAACATCAGGCAGATTTCGAGGATGAAAAATACCAGGGCCGACCTTCTCTCCAAGCTGGCAACACTGGCACCGGCCGAATTGCCCAAGGGTGTTCTCTTTGAAGTTCTAAAGTGCCCGAGTACGGAAGAATCACGGCCTGTGATGGAAATTGACCACGAGCCCAGCTGGATCGACCCACTGACAACGTATCTCAGAGACGGGGTTCTCCCCCAGGATGCAAAAGAAGCTCGGAAGCTCAGAAATCAGGCCTCCCGATACATCCTTTATGAGGGCAAGTTGTACAAGAGATCATACTCTTTGCCCCTTTTAAAATGTCTCCGGCCTTCGGAAGCTGACTACGCCTTGTGGGAGGTGCATGAAGAAATCTACGGAAGCCATCTGGGGGCTAGATCTTTATCTCACAAGTTGCTCCACCAAGGATATTACTGGCCGACGGTGCATCATGACTCGATTGAATATGTCAGAAAGTGTGACCGATGTCAGAGATATGCCAACATCCAGAGACAGCCCGCCACCGTGCTTACACCCTTGAGTGCCCTATGGCCTTTTGCGCAATGGGGGATGGACATCCTTGGACCCTTTGCCGTGGCATCGGGGCAGAGAAAGTTCCTCCTGGTAGCGATTGACTACTTCACCAAGTGGGTCGAAGCCGAACCATTGGCGAAGATCACAGAAGCTAAAGTACAAGATTTCGTCTGGAAGTCAATCGTTTGCAGGTTCGGTCTGCCAAGAACCCTAATCACTGATAATGGGCGACAGTTCGCAGGAACAAGATTTGCTGAATTCTGTGAAAATCTGAATATCTCCCATAACTTCACATCAGTAGCCCATCCTCGGGTGAACAGCGAAGCTGAAGTGACCAACAGAACCCTGCTACAGGGAATCAAGACAAGGCTCGAAAAGGCGAAATGAACATGGGCAGACGAACTTTATCATGTGCTGTGGGCGTATCGAACTACCCAAAGACTGCCCACGGGGGAGATCCCCTTTGCTTTAGCCTTCGAAACGGAGGCTGTTATCCCAATTGAGCTTAAACTCCCGTCAGCGTGAATCGTGGCATTCAACGAACATCACAATTCGCAAGGTCTTAAAGCCAACCGCGACTTACTGGAAGAAAAGCGGGAGGTAGCTCAAGTTCGGATGGCAGCCTACAAACAGAAAGTCGCTCGCTATTACAATTCTCGGGTCAGAAATAAAGTCTTTAGAGCAGGAGATCTAGTGCTTCGGCGAGCTGCAGTCTCGCAACCTCAGGATCGAGGGAAGCTCGACCCAAACTGGGAAGGCCCATATGAAGTCAAAGAAGTAGTCTGGTCCAGAACTTATTACCTCAAGAAGCTCGGAGGAGCAGACCTCCCGCGACCATGGAGCTCGAAAAACTTACGAGTGTATTACCGATAACTTTATTTTAAACAAAAGTTGCATATCTACATGTCTTCCCTCTTGGCACTAGCTTATATCGATAGAATAGTCAAAACAAACCATGTCGGAAGCGGGAGGGAAACTTCATCTCGACAAAGTTGAAGGCCCGGTTCTCCTTAGACCGGATGGGGGGAGAGGCCCTGCAACGCCCATATGTGCCCCCATAGCCCTGTTAGGGACAGGAGGAGAACCTTGCCCTAACTTGAGCAAAGTCGAAGGCCCGGTTCCCTTTAGACCGGATGGGGGGAGAGGCCCTGCAACGCCCATACGTGCCCCCACAGCCCTGTTAGGGATAGGAGGAGAACCTCACCCTAACTTGAGCAAAGTCGAAGGCCCGGTTCTCTTAGACCGGATGGAGGGAGAGGCCCTGCAACGCCCATACGTGCCCCCACAGCCCTGTTAGGGATAGGAGGAGAACCTCACCCTAACTTGAGCAAAGTCGAAGGCCCGGTTCTCTTTAGACCGGATGGAGAGAGAGGCCCTACAACGCCCATATGTGCCCCCACAGCCCTGTTAGGGACAGGAGGAGAACCTCGCCCTAACTTGAGCAGAGTCGAAGGCCCAGTTCTCTTTAGACCGGATGGGGGGAGAGGCCCTACAACACCCATATGTGCCCCCACAGCCATGTTAGGGACAGGAGGAGAACCTCGTCCCAACATGAGCAAAGTCGAAGGCCCGGTTACACCTAGACCAGATGGAGGGGAAGGGCCCAGCAGCGCCCATATGTGCCCCTACAGCCGCATTAGGGACAGGAGGAGAATCTCGTCCTAACCAGAGCTGAAACCTGTTACGACAGAAATAGGGGAAGAACCTCGCCCCGACACTAATTAAGGTCTAATCATTCAAGACCAGAGGAGAAAAAGGGGGACCTTCCCAGCGGCCCCTTCACAATAAGACTCCGTCCGGACTCCTACGGGATCCTACGGGAGCCGGACTTCGCCCCCAACTTCAATCGCAAATAGACTTCGTCCAGACTCCTAAGGGAGCCAGACTTCGCCACTGACTTTAAGTGCAGGTAGACTTCACTCGGACTCCTACGGGAGCCGAGCTCCATCCCCGACTTCAACTGCAAGCAAATTCTGATCGGACTCCTGCAGGAGCCAGATCTCGTCTCTGACTCCAGCCACGGGAAGACTCTGCCCGGAGTCCTACGGGAGCCGGGCTCCGTCCCCGACTTCAACCGCAAGCAGACTCCGACCGGACTCCTGCAGGAACCAGATCTCGTCTCCGACTCCGACCACGGGAAGACTCCGCCCGGACTCCTACGGGAGCCGGGCTTCGTCCCCGACCTCGACCGCTGGTAAGCTCCGTCCGGACTCCTATGGGAGTCGGACCTCGCCCCTGACTTCAATTGCAGGTAGACTCCGTCTGGACTCCTACGGGAGCCAAACTTCACCCCGACTTTACCTACAGGAGTCGGACTCCTGCAACCCCACCAAGAGCACAGGAAAAAATCCCACTCGAAAAAGAAAAAGGGGAAAGTGGAGAGGAGTTAGAAAAGAAAGCGATGAAAAAGGAAAGTCACGGACTACGTCAGCGACGAATGAAAAACAAACAGCATCAAATATGTAGAGAACCTCATCTCAGCAAGGATTGGGGTTCTTATCAAGAAGCCTAGCTTTCAAGAAAGCTCTCAATGCAAGCCCGAGATAGGATGACTTCCTCAAGGTGACGAGAAGCTCAAACCTTCGAGCTCGAGCCCTAATGGGGGGCACCAAGCCCGAGCGGCCCCAGACAAATCTGCGGCCTCGGACGAAAGGATGGGCCGATGCGATGGCAATCGAGTACCTCCGAACGACGCAAAGGCCGAAAGAAGCACGGCAAGCGACAATTCAACACATGAGTAAAAGAGGTAGCAAGAAATTTCCTTCTCATATTATTTATTAAATATGCATTACAGAGCCATTAAAGCTAAAGAAGAAGGATGACTGGAAAGGTGAGCCGACGTGGCCACAACCAGTAACCTCCAGACGACCTCAAAAAAAAAAAAAAAAAAGAGAAGAAAGGGAGAAAGAAAGAGAGAGGAAGGAATACAATAATAACAACGGTAAAGGAAAGAAGTTCGACAGGCAGTAATTCGATGCAAAGTGCGGACGAAGTAACAAAATCTCCTTCTCATTTTTCGATTAACAAGATGTACGTTACAAGACCCGGAGGGCCAGAAAGAGAAAATATTACTACAAGACTTGAAAGGGATACACCGGAGACCACTTCAAGCTGTCGACTTCTCTTCCCGGTTCCATCCTTCTCAGCAATATTTTCCAGTTTTTCAGCACGTGTGATAAGCCTCTCGACTCTTCCCCCCCACCTCGTTCCGCTCCATCGCCGAAACCCCAACCCTAGGGGGAAAAGAATGGGATAGAATTCAAGGGGTAGCAAAGGCAACGACAGCGGCGACGACGACCTGCTTCAAGAAGAACCGGAGGTATCCCGGAGGCCGCGATGGCGCCAGAGGCATGCGCTACCACTGTGTGCTCCACGACAACCACCGTTCCAGGTACTCCGGTAAGGTCGGCATGTGCTACTTCCACCATCCCCGCAACAAGTTCTACTGCCCCACCATCGGCGTCGACCGCTTCTGGTCCCTCGGCCCCGACGACGTAAAGAATCCCACCACAGCTTGTGACGACAACTCTGCCCCCTTAACCGGTGTCACCCCGTTCGGCTAGTCTGAAATTCTCGGGCGGAACGCCCTCACCGGTGGTCCCCATTATTAAACCCCTGTTGTTGAAGGAATTCTCCCTCGAGCCCCCTTTAAGGCGACGGGAACCCTCGGTGACAGTTTGACAGCCAGAGAATGTTGGAAAATGTGTCCCAAAAATTCAATCGTCAAGCTGTTGACAATTGAGCAACCAAGTATTGTAATTGATTTGTTAATAAATAAAATATATTTGTCATCTTCATCATAAGTTTTCATCTTCTAATGAACTCCGTTGTTATGATGAAGTCCTTAGGACTATTTAAGTTCGATAAAGAGAGGATTTATCGATTAGTCTTTAAAATTATTCACGATCAAATGATAAGCTGTTAATAAGGACGACAGCTTCTATTGAGCATAGGTCACTGTAGGCCATATGGGTTGGTTATCCTCTTATCCAAGGAGTGTGGAGACACTGGTATGGCATACAAGTGAGATATAAGGGTACATCGTCATTGAACGTGACCAACTCCAGAGTATTATGCTGTCGAGAATGTCTTTGATGGGATATAGGTATAAGTGTCCCTTAGACTTGAGATCGCCTCAGTGACTTGCAAGCAACTCACTGTGCTTTGGTACTGGACTAACTGAATTTCTAATTCAGGGATGGAAGGCTTCTGGGCACAGTCAAGTATTTGCGAAGTCAGAGTGTGATCGAGATGGGATTGACCACTCCAAGAGTTGGAGAAGAATGAGTCGCTGTATTTCAATTTAGCAAAACCTTGGCTAGGGTAATCCATCAGATGGATTTGATATTTTGAAATACAATGTGGACAACCTGATCAGAGTTGACAGTTGAACTCTGGGGTGTCCTATGATCATTTTGGTCAAGGGGATGAATTATATGAAAACTATATCCGCATGGGTTCTAAGGATGTTGTTCTACACATTCGACCTATCCGGTCGTCGGGTACCATTGCTAGATGGTTATTTCGATTGGTACAGAAATTTATTCCTGTGCTATCGACTTAGGTTCGGATCTATGAGGTCACACACATTAGAGTTTATGATCCGATCGGATAGTTGATCAATGATTAAGAATCGTTCTAGGGTTAAATGATCAATACGATTGACATTTAACCCAGTGCAAGTATTGCAGGAGGATCGATTAGCAATTCGATTGCTAATTGGCTTAATTTGATTAAGCCAATGGGCTGAGATTAAGTCTAATTAAATATGATTTAATTAAATTTATTTTGGGCTTGATTGCATCAAGTCCAATTGGTTTATTGGATAAGCCAAGTGCAAGGAAAAACTAGTCCTAGTTCAACTAGGACTTGGGTCAATCTAATTTCTAATTTGATTAGAAAATTAAATCAGATTTAAATATAATTTAATCTGATTAAATTAGGTTCTTAATTGGGTTAAGACCTATTTTAATTAGGTTGATCTAATTTTAGTTTGATTTGATTTGGGAAACCAAATTAAAACAAGTCATAAGATAGAATCCTAGTAAGACTAGGATTCCACCTTGCGCCACATAAGCCTTCCCCACGCCCTCTCTCTCATTCAACGCCAATCTCCACTTATTTTATGTGACAAAAGCCCTCTCCCAAGACTCTCTCACGTTCAAAAAAGGTTTCCTCTCTTCTTCTTACATGGAAGGTGGTTTGGATCAAATCAAAAAGGAATAAGTTTGGATTTCGAATTCTATGAGATAGAGTTTTAGAAATCCAAAACTCTTTCAATTTTGCACCAAATTTATCCAAATTTTTTTTGAAATTTTTGTGGCTTTTAGGGTACACATTGTGCACCCTTTGCTGGTAATCCATGCATGAAAATATGGAGGAGGTGCTCAAGAGTTGGGCGCCCTTAACTTGCCATGTTTGGATAAGCCTTGACTAGGTATTTGACCTAGACAAGGACTCTATCATATCTCTCTGTATAAAATGAGTTTCTTCATAAAATTTTAGGAGAAGATAGAGATTTGAGAGACCTTTGTGCCATCCAAAAATCAGAGAGAAAAACCTTTGGGTCGTGGAGATATAAAAGACGCAAGTTAGGGTGTCTAGAGAGAAAAACGTGAAGAAGAAGAGGGTCTTCTTCTAAGGTTTTTTATTTTCATATCTTTCCTCCCTCCATCTTGAGTTTTCTGAGAGTGTCTTAGATCTGAAACTCCTCCTTTTACTTTCCATCTTTGGAAGAGTCCAAATCAAGAAGAAGGAGGCACCTGATCAACCATCAAAGAAGGATCAGCGCAGTACTAGCATACATACTGTACTGATTTCCTGAAGCAGGACTTCTGATCGAGATTCATGGGCTCGTGTGGACGACTCCTAGAGGCCGAATGCATGTGCGGCTTGCAACATCATTCTTAAGCCCGGATCAGTGAGGTTAGAGCGTCTAACTTGCAAGGTAATAGATCTGATCTATTGTTTAATACATACATTAGATGTGGTATAGAAACATGTTGATATGATCAACATGTAGTTCATGCTATATTTATATATTTTAATTTTTGATTTAATACTATGTAATAATCATGTAATAGGATCTTAGATCTAGGGATTCTCTGGTTTTAGAAAATAAATTTTGATTTATTTTAATCTTCCGCTGTATGATCTTGAAAAAGTTTCAAGATCTAACCCTGAAACCCTAGATCTGGTTCCTACAGAGAACTCGCAGGCCACTGTTTTTCTCCCCACACTCCTCTTGGTCCGTGGCATCCTCTCGAGGTTGGCCTCCGGAGCGGGGGCCCCGGCGGGAGAACTCCTTGGGGAGGCTAGGGGGACTGAAGACGGCGGAGAGCCGGCGGGGATGGCGAAGATTGGTGCAAAGGACGTTCGGAGTTGAAAAGAGCACCGATGGAGTGGCTGAGTGGCTAAACTCCCAGACAGAAGAAAGGTGTCGACCCTCAGGTGAAGTGAGGCCCCTGGAGGAAAGGCGGGGGCTTAAATAAGCAACAGGGCCTAGTGCAGTTATGGTGGCAGATATCCCTAGGCCAACCAGTACCCGCCACATGTCCCACTCACCGCGGCATAGGGTTGACCGTTCGCGGACCACTATGGCGTGACGCTTAGGATTACACCCTGGTGGGAGTTCTGAAAGGACTTTTCGGATCGCCCTAATCGAAAAAAGACTCCAGCACGCGCACATTAAATGCCAAGATTTTCGAGGGCGGTCGTGTGCAGAATTCAAGGAAACGACTTCGGCTGTGAAAATTTCCTGTACTTCCTTCGCTCAAGCATGAACTCGGAAGTAAGGGGACTGGTATTGGGTGTAAAATCTCCCCAGCCGAAGTTCGTATCAGGAGTGACCCCACGGGGATTCTACCGACGTCCGACCTGCGGCGGCAGAAAGACTTCGTCCGGACTCCTACGGGAGCCAGACCTCATCCCCGACTCTAACTACAGGGGGGCTTCGTCCGGACTCCTACGGGGGCCGAACTCCGTCTCCAACTTCAACTGCTGGTAAACTTCGTCCGGATTCCTACGAGAGCCGGACTCCGTCTCCAACTTTAACTGCAGGCAAAATTCGTCCGGACTCCTATGGGAGCCGGACTTCGTCTCCAACTTCAACTGCAGGTATACTTCGTCCGGACTCCTACGGGAGCCGGACTCCGTCTCCAACTTCGACTGTAGGCAAAATTCGTCCGGACTCCTACAGGAGTCAGACTCCGTCCCCAACTTCAACTGCTGGTAAGCTTCGTCCGGACTCCTATGGGAGCCGGACTTCGCCCCTGACTTTAATTGCATGAAGACCTTGTCCGGACTCCTACGGGAGCCGAACTTCGTCCCCAACTCCGACTGCAGGTGAACTCCGCCCGGACTCCTACGGGAGCCAGATCTCGTCTCCAACTCCAGCTGCAGGCAGACCTCGCCCGGACTCCTATGGGAGCCGGACTCCGCCTATGACTCCAACTGCAAGTAGACTCCGCCCGGACACCTACGGGAGCCGGGCTCCGTCTCTGACTTTAACTGCTGGTAAGTTTCGTCCGGACTCCTACGGGAGTCAGACTTCGCCCCTGACTTTAATTGCAGGAAGACTCCGCCCAAACTACTACGGGAGCCGGGCCTCGTCCCCGACTCCGACTACAGGCAGGCTTCGCCCGGACTCCTACGGGAGCCAGACTCCGTCCTCGACTCCAATTGCAGGAAGACTCAGCCCGGACTCCTACGGGAGCCGGATCTTGTCTCCGACTCCGACCGCAGGAAGACTCCGTCCGGACTTCGTCCCCGACCTCAATTGCTGGGAGGGTTTGCCCGAAATCCTATGGGAGTCGGGCTCCGCCCTCGACTTTGACTGCTGGTAAATTTCGTCCGGACTCCTAAGGGAGCCGGATTTTGCCTCTGACTTTGATTGCAGGTAGACTTCGCTCGGGCTCCTAAGGGAGCCAGATCTCGTCTCTGACTCCGACTGCGGGAAGACTCTGTCCGGACTCTCACAGGAGCCGGACCTTGTCCCTGACTTCAGCTGAAGGAAGACTTCGTCCAGACTCCTACGGGAGCCGGACTCCGGGCTCCTCTCAGACGGGTAGCTAACCACCTCTCTCTGCCAGACACTCCAGCCGAACTTCAACTGACAGGCCTGCACTCCCTGGCATGCCGCAGTAACGGCCACGACTCTGCTCTACTTCCTGCGACAGATCCTATGCGGCTCCATTACTCCCTGGCAGGCCACGGTAACGGCCATGATTCCACTCCACTCCCTGCAGCGGATCCTACGCAGCTCCATTACTCCCTGGCAGGCCGCAGTAACAGCCACAATTTTTCTCCACTTCCTGCAACGGATACTCTGTGTAGTTCCACTACTCCCTGGCGAGTTACGACAACGGACGTCGCTCCACTCCCTGCAAATGATTCCACGTGGCGAGCTATGGTGATAGCCACGACTCCACCTCATTACTCTTCATGATAAATTCTTCCTGGCTCCGTATGGCCCACGACGAGGCGATCATAAACTGTCGCTATCAATCCTCTGCTCCCTCTGTCTATAAGAGCGGACCCCAGATACGTTATTCTCTAAGCTCTATTTTCTATCCCAAAAATTCTGCTAAAATTTCTGTTCGAGCACTCAATTCTTGTTGAGGCAGAGAACTGACTTGAGCATCGGAGGGTCTTGCTAGAGCAACCCCACCTCCGGTTTAGACTTCTTTTGCAGGTCCTGGCGGCGACCGCGACTCCCTCGACTCCAGCTTCTCTGGCGCAGGCGGATTTCTGCACCAACACTACCCATATGCTCTCTCTTGAGGTGTTGTCAGACAATCCCTCTTTGAGAGAGAAATTTTATGGCCTATCGAAAGATAGCCTTTCTTGGAATTCTCCATGCTGAACTTTTTCAGCATAGTATCAATGTAAGTGGACTAGGATAAGCCAAGCAACCTTTTAGATCTATCCCTATAGATCCTCATCCCTAGGATGTAGGAAGCTTTTTTCAGATCCTTCATGGAGAACTATGACAACAGCCAAATCTTTATTCCCTGTAATGCAGGGATATCATTCCCGATTAAGAGAATGTCATCCATATACAATACAAGAAATACTACTACTGGACCATTAGCCCACTTATAAATGCAGGGCTCTTCTCCATTTTTAACGAAGCCATACATCTTGATCATCCTATCAAGACATATGTTCTAACTCTGGGATGCCTGCTTAAGTTCATAAATGGACCTCTATAGCCTGCACACCTTAGACTCATCTGTGGATGTGAATCCTTCAGGTTATATCATGTACACCTCTTCGTCCAGCTCTCCATTTAGGAAAGCTGTCTTCGCATCCATTTGTCAGATTTCATAGTCCAGATGGACAGCTATCGCAAGCATAATCCGAATAGATTTGAACATTGCCACAAGAGAAAAAATCTCGTCATAGTCTATACCATAACGTTGACGATATCCCTTGGCAACCAGATGGGCTTTATAGGTTTCCACCTTTCCGTCTGCGCCCCTCTTCCTCTTGAAGACCCATTTACACCCTATGGGTTTTACTCCTTCGGGTGGGTCAACCAATGTCCACACATCGTTGACCTTCATGGACTCCATTTCGGATTTCATGGCCTCTAGCCATTTCTCAGAGTCAGGTCTTTGCATTGCATCCATGTAGGTGATCGGATCCTCATCATTTTCATCAAGTTCGATAGGATCTCCGCCCCAGACCAAGAAACTCCTTTTCTAAAAAGATTGCCTTAAGTTTGACCTTCCCCAAGTTTGACCTTAGAGGTAACAGTCTCTTTACCAAGGAACTCCTTTTCTAAAAAGATTGCCTTAAGACTGACAAACACCTTTTGCTCATCAGCTAGGTAGAAATAATATCCTTTGGTCTCTTTTGGGTACCCTATCAAATTACACTTGTCAGACTTAGATCCAAACTTGTCCGTAATTAAACGTTTAACATAAGCCGGATACCCCCAAACCCTAAGGTGCGAGAGTATTGGCTTACGTCCTATCCATAACTCATATGGCGTTTTGGTTACAGACTTACTCGGAACCCTATTTAGAAGGTAACAAGCCGATTTGAGTGCATATCCCCAGAGGAAGATCGGCAGACCAGCAAACCCCATCATGGATCGGACCATATCCAACAAGGTCTGATTCCTCCTTTCAGACACACCATTATGCTGTGGTGTTCCAGGAGGAGTCCACTGAGAGAAAATTCCATTCTCCCCAATATATGTCAGAAACTCATTGGAAAGGTATTCACCTCCTCGATCAGATCGAAGAGTTTTAATACACTTTTCAGTTTATTTTTCTATCTTATTTCGGAATAGTTTGAACATTTCAAATGACTCTGACTTATGCTTCATTAAATAGACATACCCATACCTCGATAGGTCGTCTGTGAAGGTTATGAAGTAGAAATATCCACCTCTTGCACTTGAGCTCATGGGTCCACATACATCAGAATGTACCATACCCAAGAGTTCACTGGCTCGCTCACCTTTTTCAGTAAAAGGTGACTTGGTCATCTTCCCAAGTAGACAGGACTCACAGGTTGGAAGTGATTCACAATCACCAACTTCAAGAATTCCTTCTTGAGCTAACCTGTTTATCCTGTTCTTATTGATAGACCTAGCCTACAATGCCAAAGGTAGACTTCTGACACATTATCTATTCTAGGGCATTTATCGGAGGTTTGAACCACATTAATAGGTTGTGATAGAAAGTAAATTCTATTATTTAGTTGTCCAACAAATATTGTAACACCATTCAAAATGATATTGCAAACATTTTCTTTTATTAAAAAATCATAACCGTACATGGCCAAAAGGCCTACAGAAATAATATTTAATAAAAAGCTTGGATAATAGTGACATTCACTCAGAATTACATTACGAAAATTGATTACAAGGTTTATGATTTCTAAAGCTAGAACTGAAACTTTACTTCCATCTCCAACATTCAGGAACCTCTCGCCTTCATCAAATCTCCTATTGACCTGTAGACCCTCATCAAATTGCAAATATGATAAGGGCTTCCGATATCTAATACCCAGGCAGTAGTATCACAAATGAAAAAGTTGCAAGGTGTTATCATATAATTACCTTGCTTCTTCTTCGACCTGTTTGGGTCTAGGGAGGCAATGTATAGAGGACAGTTCCTCTTCCAGTGCCCCTGGTCTGGTCGGGCTTGCGCTTCTTGGTCTGACCCATGCAGACGTCCCAGCATGCGGCTGCACTTTCTTATTCTTCTTCTTCTTGGTCTTCTTCCCTTTCTTAAAGGGTCGACGATCAGAAGAAGACCCTCCCACAACATTCACCGACTCCTTATAGAGCTGGTGGTCCTTCTCAAAGTTCTGCAGCAACCCCAACAAGCCGTGGTAGTTCACTAAAGACTTTGTCATTCGAAAATGAGTAAGGAAGGGGAGGAAGGACTTGGGCAAAGAATTAAGGATCGCATCCTTACTGAGCTGCTCGTGCAGGGGAAAGCCCAGTTTACTTAGATGCTCAATCATTTCGATCATGTACAATACATTATCAGTGACTGAGGCCCCATCCCTCATCCGAGCATTGAAAATGGCACAACTAGTTTTGTGCCTTTCAACATCGTCAGGTGTGCCAAAGGAGTCATTCAACATTTGAAGCATCTCCTGAGGCTGGGCGTTCTCGAATCTGCGGCTGAACTCATCATTCATTGCCGCCAGCATAATGCACCGAATGGTGGTGCGATCATTGAGCCACTTCTAGTAAGTGTCTCGGACCGTCCCTCTAGCGTTCGAGGCTGGCTCCTCAGGTGCCGGATCCGTTACTATATAAAGGATCCGCTCATGCTCAAGGATGATTTTTAATTTTCGATACCAGCTATCAAAATTAGGTCCCATGAGCTTGTCATTATCCAATAATGACCGAAGCGACAGGGTAGTGGCCATAGCTGCATAAAGGAAAACCAGACCATTATTAGTATATAAATTATTAATACTAAAGACTTGGACTTTAGTCTAAAGTTTCTTCCAGTATTTTTACGAACTGGTAGTCTCAACCTCCAATTTGAGGAATTACTTTAATTCTTTAGTGGGTACTAGAATCCACACAGACTACACACGAGCCCAACTTTGGTTGGTCAACCCATGTGCATCTATGGGTAGGTTCATAACTAGTTGTTTCTCTAAACAACTTCTAGCAATTGATTTTGCCCCAGAACCTAATCAGTAGGCTTTGGCCTCCACTGAAAAGATCTTGTTAGGTCCAACCATTAACATGACTTGATTTGGTGAATCGGACCAATAAATGATCAGGCCTGACTTTGACCGGCCAACCTGACCACCATCAGAAAGACTCAAACCAAATTATCATATTATGAATGATAATTCCATTAGTCAATAAGCACCAGGCCTTTGGGCCTCCAATAATTATTAAACTAATGGACTCATTATCACTCACTTAATGGGAGGCTATGACTTAGTTATCACTATAACTTAATCATTTTTAGGACCTAATAATTTTTGAAGATTTTATTAAAGGATAGATGAGAAGAAAATATCCAGCCAATTTCAATCCTCCCACTGACTTCACTAAGTCAGATTAAAAAGAATTTAATTAAAGCTGGCATTAGGGGCACCTAAATCAGTCAAACTGATTTACCTAATGACATGGGTGAGCCCTAATCACCAAGTGATCTAACCAAAACCTAACTCACCAGGTTGGCCAGGTAAGTGAGATCAGTGGTGGGGATATGCCATTAACTCGTCAGAGATCGAATCAATGTGAGTAGCGCCCACTTATGAACCACTAGTCAAACTGCCGAACTTACCTTAGACACCAACCGATTCATTAGTTTTAATTTGATCAACTTAATAAATAGGGTTCCACCGCATAGCCATGAATTAAGTCCATCTTGGTCTAGTTAAAGACATGGACCATTCAACTACAACTATTGGAGTTGAGTCTAGAGTATCCTTGACCTAATCTAATTCAACTTTTGATTAGATTTGACCAATTACTCTAATTTAGTCCATTTCTTTAAGCTAACCTTAGGTCTAACCCAATTATGGACCTAATCCATCTAACCCATTGACTCACAAGTTTATGCAATTATCTTAGGTCTTAATTCATAATTCTAGATCAACTTGACAACACTTAATTCTTTTAATTAAGTATTTGGGCTGATGGGTCAGGATTTGGCATTTCGAAAATAATTTTCAAATTTAAAAGATTTTATTTTCTGTTCACCAAATATGTTGATTTATTTCATAAATAGATCAGCACATTTCATAAATAGCAATCCTATTGCTAATTACATAACAGAAAATAACTCAATCAAAATAAATCATGAATATTCTTTTAGATCTAATCTAACACATTCATGATAAATTTTACAATTGAACCTTTACAATTAAGTCCTTTCGCTGCTTCATCTGTATGGGATATAATTATAGCGGCACCCCTACCGCCATAGGAGACCCCATCGAATGGAAGGAGAGGGTCTTTAAACCCTACTTTTCTCCTATGATCGGATGGCCATGGCAACCAACCCAATTCGATTACTTGCTACTTGGATCAAGTATATCTAAATATACCAATTTCAAAATTTAAATTTTAAATTTTAAATTTCAAATTTTAAATTATGAATTTCAAATTTCAAACAAATTTCAAATTTCAAATTTCAAATTTTTGAATTTCAAATTTTGAATTTTAAATTTTAAATTTCAAATTTGAAATTTCAACCAAATTTCAAATTTTAAATTTTGAATTTCAAATTTTTGAATTTTGAATTTTGAATTTCAAATTTCAAATTTCAAAATTCAAATTTTGAATTTCAAATGTTTGAATTTTGAATTTCGAACAACTTTCAAAATTCAAATTTTAAATTTTGAATTTCAAATTTCAAATTTAAACTTTTAGATTATAACTTAATCTATGCATGCAAATTCATATATCATATCTTAGAACCTGCTCTGATACAATTTGTAGCGAAATTTGAGTGCAGGGGTAAAATGGTAATTTTAAATTTTTTTCAAAATTACTATTTTACAGTGGATATTATTAATTAGTCTAATTAATTAACATATGTTTACCCTACACTAGGATCTAAATATGATATACAGCATGCATGGATTTAAATTTGAAATTCAAATTTGAAATTCAAATTTGAATAGTAAACAATTTACTGTTCTGTATTCAGAACACAATACCTTTGTGCGGGTATTCGATCACTGCAATTTGATTACCACCGAGAGAGTCTGATCATCATAAAACAGTCACACAGTATGTCTGGCCTCTGTGGATCATCCACACGAGGCTCTTGGTCTGATCGGCTCCTCACGAGTGCTAGCTCGTTGCAGAACCCTTTCAACGGTCGATGCTGATCGAACTCCTTCGATCGATGTCTGTCGATTCTTTGGATACTCTGGATCATCAGCAGACGTGCTTGAGAGGATATTGAAGATCTTTCTAAAATTTGGTGGGCTAATGACACTCGTAGCTCACTAACTCACTTCCCGAACCCCAGGCTGAAACCCTAGGGAACTCACTGGAAACCCTGCGCCCACTTATTTTTTCTTTTCTTTCTTTTTCTCTCAGAAGGATATGGACTTCCTATTTGTGCACAAGGCTTCCTCACGCCCCACTCTTTTTCTCCAAAAAATTCTATGCATGCCCCACCTTTCTCCTCCTTTTAAAACAACGTCGAACGTGTCTTATCCGCGTGAGAGGATAAAGATAAGTGGTTGCACATTTGAATTCAAATCAAATTTGTGAGTTGGGCATGGAGAGTGAATTCAAACCAACTCATCCCTATCCACTTGGGCATGAGAAGAGAATGAGTGTGAGTTGATTTGTGCATGGAGAGTTTACATGAGAAACACTTTCTCATGTAAAATATGAGGCGCACAAGATAAGAGCATGGCGCATGGATTAGTTGGTTGCTCATTCAAATTCAAACTTTCTTTTGAATTTGAATGGCCAACCAACTTATTTTTATCTAGATAATTGGCACACAAGGGTGGGCATGGGATGCCTTCTGCATGGAGAAAATTCACGAAAAGTTGCTTCTTGTGAATTCAAATATGCACAGAAGAAGTGAGGTGGCGTAGGGAGAAAGGTCAAGGTGGTTTGAACCTAATTGAGCCAACCTAATCTCAATAGGTTAAGCACAATTAGACTAAATTAAACCAAACTTAATTAGCTTTAATTAGGCTTAATAAAATTCTAATCAAATTAGAAATTGATTAAGCCCAACCCCTGATCAAATCAGGGATCAAACCATCTCGATGATTAGGTCAACTCTTAACCTAATCGGGTCAAACCCAACTGAATCCAATTCAATTGGATTTGATCCAAAAATAATTACTCAATTAAATTGAATTAATTAGTGATCAAATCATTAATTAAACCTCTCATAAATATTGAGTCTAAATTCGATAGGCAATCGGGTATCAAAATCCATCAATATGAAACCTTGATCGTAGAGTCCCAAACTAGTGGGACTCTTGACCTCGATACCCAAAATATATGGGACTTGTGATCAGAGAATCCTGATTCTTGATCACAGAGTCCCAGACACGTAGGACTCATAGTCTACAAACATTAAGACTATTCATCAGCCATCAGATCAGATAGGAATCTCTAATGTGTGTGACCCCGCAGGTTCGAACCTAAGCCGGTAGCACAGGAACCAATTCCTGTACTAATCGAAGTGACCATCTAGCAATGGTACCCGACATCCGGATAGGTTAAATAGTCACAATCGCAACACTCAGAACCTACGTGAATATGGTTACTGTTTAATTCATCTCTTTTGACCCCTGTGTTTAGGACGACTCAAGGTTATACTGTCAACCCTGATTAGATCATCCGAGTCATGCTCAACTCAATCAGTCCTGTGACTCCTCACTAGGACTACCCTGGTCAAGGTTTTGCTAAATTGAAACATGACTGTACACAGCTCCTAAACTGGAGTGGTCAATCCCATCTTGACACACGCACCGACAAGTCAAGTACTTGACTACACCCAGCAGCCTTCCATCACTGAATTAGAAATTCAGGTAGTCCAGTGCCTAAGTACAGTGAGTTGCTTGCCAGTCACCATGGCGGTCTCAGGTCGGAGGGATAGTTATACCTATATCCCATCGGAGCAAATCTTGACAGCAGAAAAGGCTCTGAAGACGGTCACGTTCAGTGCAGATGTACCCTTACATCTCATCGTATGCCATACCAGTGTCTCCACACTCTTTGGTTAAGAGGACAACCAACCTATATGGCATACAACGACCTATGCTCAATAAACATTGTTGTCCTTGGTAACAACGTATCATTTGGTCACAAACAGATTTAAGGACTAAACGACAAATCCTCCTTTGTCGAGTCTAAATAGTCCAAAGGACTTCACCACAACACAAGAGTTCATTAGAAGATGATAATTTGTGATGAAAAATATCAAAATAATTTTTATTTATTTATAATTTATGTACTAATACAACAAAGATCACAACCATCAACAGACTGACGATTGGCTTTGGGACACTATTCCCAACACTACATTCTTGAGATGAAGATCTATAGAAATAGATCGAACTAGTTGCTTGGATTGTCCCAGTCTATGTATATTGACATTATGTTGAAGCAGTTCAGTATGGAGAATTTCAAAAAATGCTATCTTTTGATAGGCCATGGGATTTTTCTCTCAAAAAAAGATGGTTCGATAACTCCTCAAGAGAGAGAGCATATGAGTATAATTTCATATACTTTAATAGTAGATTCTATAATGTATGCCATGACATATACGAGATCAAACATGGCATACTCACTAGAGGTAGTGAGCAGATACCAGTCTGATCTAGAAGAGAACCACTGGAAGATCGTAAAGACCATCCTTAAGTATTTGAGAAATATTAAAGACCAGTGGCTTGTATATGGTGAAACTGACTTGAAACTAGTGGATTTTACCGACTCCAGCTTTCAGTCAAACTATGACGATAGCAAGAGTGTGTCAGATTATATTTTTATCCTGAATGGTGGAACAATTTGCTGAAAAAGTTTCAAGCAGCACACTATGGCTGACTCCGTTTGTGAAGAGGAGTATATTATGGCATCTAATGCTGCGAAGAAAGCTATATGGTTGTGAAAGTTCATCGATGAGCTCGGAGTGGCACCCTCTATATTGATGGTCCTGTCTTGTTATACTGCGACAACACTGAAATCATTACTCAAGTCAAGAAGTCGAAGTCCCATCAGTGCACCAAACATATTCTACACCACTTTCATCTTATTCATGAGATCGTGGATCGAGGTGACATCGACCTTCAAAAGATTGATGGAAAGAAAAATCTAGCTGACCCACTTACTAAAGCTCTCGAGATCAAAGAGTTCGATGATCACAAATCGAAGATGGGTATACAATACTGTACCAATTGGCTTTAGTCCAAGTGAGAGTTATTGAAAAATATGTTCCAAAGCCAATCATTATCTTGTTGATGATTGTGCTCATTCTTGTAATTGTATATGAATTTTTATTAATCAAAATTATTTGGTATTTTTATTATAAATTATTTATTCTTGACCTCTTGTGTTATAATGAAGTCCTTAGGACTATAATTGATCGATAAAGAAAGATTTGTCATTTAGTCCTTAACAGTGTTCACGGCCAAATGATATGCTATTAATAAGATGATAGCAATATCGAGTATAGATCATTGTGTATCATATAAGTTGGTTGTCCTTTTAACCAAAGAGTGTGGAGATATTATTATGGCATGCAGATGGAATGTAGGAGTACATTCGCATCGAATGTGACCATATATCGAGCACTCTGCTGTCAAGAGTAGCTCATGAAGGATATGGGTATAAATATCCCTCAGACCTGAAACCACCATAATGACTTATAAACAATTCACTGTATTTTAGTACTGGACCATCTGAGTTTCTAATTCAGTAACGAAAAGGTACTGGATGCAGTTAAGTACTTATCAAGTTGCGTGTCAAGATGAAATTGAACCCTCTGAATTATTAGGAGATATGCATCAGTGTATTTCAATTTAGTAAAATTTTGATTAGGATAATCCATGAGATAAATTTGAAAGGTTAAAATATAATATGATCGACTAAATTAGGATTGACAGTTAAACCCTAGGTCACCTTGAGCATTAGGATCAAAGGGATGAATTATACGGTAACTATACGCCAATAGGTTCTAGAATGTTACTTTGCAATACTTCGACCTATCCGATTGTCAGGTCACCATTGCTAGATGGTTATATCAATTGGTATAGAAAATTATTCCTATGCTATCGACTGAGGTTCAAACCTATAAGGCCACATGCATTAGAGGATCTGATCAAATCTGATGGCTGAAGAGTCTAATTGGATTGAGACTCTGGTGAGAAGTCCTATTAGGACTAAGACTCGATAAGAGAGTTCCACTGAGATTAGGACACTACTATCAATGGAGAATTAATTGATAATTGACTTAATTTGATTGAGTAAAGAGATTTGGATCAAGTCTAATTGAATTAGATTTAGTTCAACTCAAATTGGGTTTGATATGATCAATCCTTATTACAAGAGAAATTTGATCCTGATTTGATCAGAGTTTGGAATCAGCCAATTCCTAATTGGATTAAAAATTTATTAAGATATTTAAATTTTTAATTAGATTAGATTCATTTCTATTAGTGGGTTCAATCCAAATTTGATTGGATTAGAATTGAATTAGAAATGAAGAGTCCAAGTTAACTAGGACTCTATCCTTATCTCCTTGCACCATACTTGGACCCATGCCCTTATCTCCATGCCAAATAAGATTTGGCTTGATCTTTTTGATGTCAAAGTAGTAGACCCAATAAGGGTAGATGGCAATGATTGATAACTCATAATCCTATCTCTTGTCAAATTCAAATACGATCTGAATTAAAGATAAGATGAAAACAAGAAAATAAATTTTTCATACAAGAAAGGCTGTTGGTGCCATAATAGTTTTTTTCTTTATTTTTCTTGGAGATTTTTTGGGTGTATGAGATATCAGAATCTTTCTTCACATTTTAGAGCCTTTTCTAGAAATTTTTGGGATGCCAAAAGGTGTTTGGCGTGGACTCTTGGTGCCCTCCCTTGGATGAAAACCTTAATTCCTTGCCTATAAAAAGGGTCCCCTCTTCTTGGCATCATAACATCAATTTTCTTATTGATTTTTTATTTTTCCAGAACTCTTCTACTCCTCCTCTCTTCCTCCTCCAGATTTTTTTATCTTTTGGAGTGTCCAAGGTGCTTGAAGAAAAAGAAAGAGATCAACCGTTGAAGTTGCTTGCAGGCTAGCACCTCCAAACCCCTGATCTGCGCCAGCTTTTGTGTGGATTTTTTTGTAGAGGCCAGATGACCTCATGTAGCTGCAAGCAACCTGAGAAATATCTTTTCCAAGTGTTGGATTAGCAAAGATTAAGATCTCATTGGTTTGGTAATTGTTTCTAACCTGTCTTGATCATATCGTTAGATTTAATAGTTAGATCTAGAATTTTAGCATCGATGAGATTGATGTGTTTTTATTTTTAGATCTAAAATGCATCATATTTTATATACTTTATCATGACATGATAGTCTAGATTAGATCTTATGCATATAATTTAGATTAAATTATTTAATTTTTTTCTTTCACTGCATAAAATTTTTGAAATTGCATGCATAGCACTACCTATATTTTCTTCAAGTGGATCTAATCTAATTTAATTCAAATTGGGCTTAATTTGAATCCAATTTGAATCTGATTCGAACCAAATTCGAATAGATTGTTAATCCCAATCCCATTAGGTTTCAGGTCTAAGACTAACTTAGATTATTAACCCAATTAGTCTTAATTAAATTAGATCTAATTTAAAATAATTAGGATTCAAATTCTCTCAAAATTTTTTGGATCACAGATCAAATTATATTCATCTTTGAAATTAAACTTGCACCTCATGTCCAGTGCTAGCTAGACATAGTCAATGTTTAATCCTGTATGACCTCTAATTTAATTATCAATTAAGCTAATTTATTTATTCAATCAAGTTAAATACTTTCAAATTGAACACATAGATGTTAGATCAATTCTTTCCTATATTGCTTGATTTTGTGCATGACTTCATAGGTTCGAACACTAAGCTAATAGTATAGAAACTATTTTTATACTAATCGACGTAATTATCTAGCAATGGTACCCAACATCTAAATAGATTAAAATTTATAAAGCAATATTCAAGAATCTTAGAATATGGTTATCGTATAATTCATCTCTTTGACCCTCAATACTCAGGATGATCTAGGGTTTAACTATCAATCCTGGATAAGTCATCCATATTGTATTTCAATCTTTCAAATCTATCACATTGATTATCCAGACCAAGATTTTACTAAATTAAAATACAGTGATGTATTTACTCCTATAATCTGGAGGGGTCAATTCCATCTTGATCCATACACGAACTTTGCAAGTACTTGACTATACCCAGTAGCCTTCCGTTACTATATTAGAAATACAAATAGTCTGACATCAAAGTATAATAAGTTGCTTGTAAGTCATCATGGTGATTTCAAGTCCGAGGAACACTTATGTCCATATCCTTCACGAGCTGATCTTGACAGCGGAGCACTCCTCAGGTGAGTCATTATTTGGTGATGATGTACTCCTACATCTCACTTTTATGCCATACCAGTATCTCTACACTTTTTGGTTATGAGGACAACCAACCTATTGAAGAAAAAAAATATTTATTTCTAGCAGGTAATCAAGATTGCATCTAAAAATTTTCTATATATTGAACTAAATAAAAATCAAATTTTTATCTGAATTATAGTGGAATAGAAATCAAATCTTCAAAATTTGGATTCAAATCCTCGCATAGGTCTGGATCTACAGGCTCTCTACTTCGCACACATGCCAAGCTCCGTAGGAAAGCTAGATGAAGCTTCGAATTGAAGCACCTTCACAAGGCCACCAAAGGAGGAGAGAGATATCTAGGTGTGTGCCTCACACCAACAAGGGGATGTGACAGTGGAGCCCATAGCAAGAAGGAGGAGGGGCGGTAAGGATGAGGATGCCAATAGGAGACGCCCACAAGTCTCATGCCTCTCTCTCTCTCTTTCTCTCTTTCTCACAATCTGATTGCTATAGATCATAGGTAGAGATCCTTCCTATTTATAGATAATTCTCCATGACTTAATAAGAATAGGACTCCTAACTCAAACTAGCTTTGAATCAGTCCACAGCTTATTAAAACAGGACTCCTAATTGAGAAAGGATTGGTGCCTCACTTGGTGCCTACTTGCACCCACGCCCACATCCATATGAGACGGCCCACAACCAGCACCATACCAGGTGTTGGTCGGCCATGGAGGTGAGAGAGTTTCAGTGAAAATGAGCTTTAAAGATCTCATCCAAAATTTGATCAATTCGAATCCAATTCGAAGCTAATTCAAAATAATTTTCAAAGATTGTCCATCCTAAACTGTTTAGGATTGAGGACTAAATCTAACTTAAAATTTTGAATCTAATTAAGTCTAATTAAATCAGATCTAATTTAAAATTAATTAGCATTTTAATCCAATCTTTCATAGGCTCTATAGATCATAGATCAAAATACTGTTCATCCTCGAGCTTGAATCTGAACCTCATGTGTAGTGTTAGCTAGATATAGTCAACTCTTCAATCTCATTTGATTGATAATTTAATTTTCAATCAAGTTAGTCTATATATTTAATCAAGTCAAGTACTTCCAAATTGGACACATAAATAAAGACCAAAACTTTCTTACATTGCCTGACTTTTGTGCATGACTTCACAGGTTCAAACACTAAATCGGTAGCACAGGAATCATTTTCTACACTAATCAAAGATGCCATCTAGCAATGGCTCTCAACATCTAGATAGATTTCATAATTATAAAGGAATATTTTAAAACTTATGCATATGGTTACCGCATAATTCATCTCTTTGACCCTAAATGCTCTAGGATGATCTAGGATTAACTATCAACATTGAGTGTTTCATCCACATTATATTTCAACCTTTTAAATCCATCTCATGGATTATTTTGACTAATATTTTATCAAATTGAAATACAGTGATACATCAACTCCTATAATCTAGAGAAGTCAATCCCATCTTGATCTATACACAGACTTCACAAGTACTTGACTGTATCTAGTAGTCATTCATCATTGCATTAGAAATCTAAATAGTCCAGCACCAAAGCACAGTGAGTTGCTTGCAAGTCATTATGGTGATCTCAAGTCTGAGGGACATTTATGTCTATATACTTCACGAGCAACTCTTGACAGCAAAATACTCAGTAGGTGAGTCACTTATTCAGTGACGATATACTCTTACATCTCACCTATATGCCATACCAGTGTCACCACACCCTTTGGTTAAGGAGACAACCAATCCATATAGCACATAATGAGCTCCACTCGATAAATGTTTGTGGGAAAAATTCAGTGCAGGGGTAAAATAGTAATTTTAAAACTTTTTTAAAATTATGATTTCATAGTGAAAAAATATTAATTAATCTAATTAATTAATATAAATTTATCCTACACGAGGATCTAAATATGATATATAGCATGCATGCATTTAAATTTGAAATTCAAATTTGAACAGTAAATACTTTACTTTAATGTGTTCAGAACATAATACCTTTGTGCGAGTAGTAGATCACCGCAATCTGATCATCGTCGGGAGAGTCTGATTATCGCGATGCAGCCACATAGTGTGTCTGGTCTCTGCGGATCGTCCACACGAACTTTCGGTCTGATCGACTCCTCACGAGTGCTAACTCATTGTAGAGCCCTTTTGACGGCCGATGCTGATCGAACTCCTTCGATTGATGTCTGTCGATTCTTCAGATGCTCCGAATCATCAACAGACATGCTTGAGAGGATGTTGAAGATCTTCCTAAAATTTTGTGGGCTCACGACACTCGTAGCTCACTTTCTCACTTCCCGAACCCCAGGCTAAAACTCTAGGGAACTCACCGGAAACTTTGCACCCACTTTTCTTTCTTTTCTTTCTTTTTCTCTTGAAAGGATATGGACTTCCTTCTCATGCACAAGACTTCTCACGCCCCAGAATTTTTCTCCAAAAATCTTTTTCTTGCACGCCCCACTCTTCTCCTCCTTTTATAACAACATCAAACGTCTTATCCAAAAGAAAGGATAAAGATGAGTAATTGCACATTTGAATTCAAATCAAATTTTGAATTCAAATGGACACCAACTCATCCTTTATCCACTAAAGGCGTGAGGCATGGCTTAAATTATGCATGGAGTGATTTCATGAGAAATCTTTTCTCATGTAATAAATGGGACGTAAAAAAAGGGATAAGGTGCAAAGATTGATTGCCCATTCAAATTCAAACTTTATTTTGAATTTGAATGGCCAACCAATCATCCTTATCCATTCATTTGGCACATTAAAGTGGGGCGTGGAGAGGGCTTGGCATGAGAAAAAAATTCTTGAGAAGTTCCTTCTCATGAATTCAAATGGGTGCAATGGAAGTGAGGTGGCGCATGGAGATTGGGTCAAGGTGGTTTAATTATTTAAACCAACCTAATTGAACCAAATAAGTTAGGTCCAATTAGACTAATTTAAACCCAACTAAATTAAACTTAATTAGGCTCAATAAAATCCTAATCAAATCAGAAATTTACTAAGTCCAACCCCTGATCAAATCAGGGACCAAACCATCTCGACGATTAGGTCAACTCTTAACCTAATCGGGTAAAACCCAACTGAATCCAATTCAATTGGATTTGATCCAAAAATAATTACTCAATCAAATTGAGTTAATTAGCAATCAAATCACTAATTAAACCTCTCATAAATACTGAGTCCAAATTTGATGGACAATCGAGCATCAGAATTCATCGATATGTAATCCTGATCGAAATGTGTGGAACTCGTGTGTGGAACTCGTGATCAGAGAATCCTGATTCTCGATCACTGAGTCCTAAACATATAGGATTCTATATCAACCATCAAATAAGATAGGAACCTCTAATGTGTGTGACCCCGCAGGTTCGAACATAAGCCGGTAGCACAGAAACCAATTCCTGTACTAATCGAAGTGACCATCTAGCAATGGTACCCGACATTTGGATAGGTCGAAGAGTCGCAATCGCAACACTCAGAACCTACATGAATATGGTTACTGTATAATTTATACTTTTGACCCCTATGTTTAGGATGACTCAGGGTTAAACTGTCAACCCTGATCAGATCATCCGAATCGTGCTCAACTCAAACAGTCCTGTGACTCATCACAAGGACTACCCTGGCCAAGGTTTTGCTAAATTGAAACACGACTGTACACAGCTCCTAAACTGGAGTGGTCAATCCCATTTTGACACACGCATCGACAAGTCAAGTACTTGACTACACCCAGCAGCCTTTCGTCACTGAATTAAAAATTCAGATAGTCCAGTGCCTAAGTGCAGTGAGTTGCTTGCAAGTCACCGTGGTGGCCTCAGGTTGGAGGGATATTTATACCCATATTCCATCAGAGCAAATCTTGACAGTAGAAATAGCTCCGGAGTCGGTCACGTTCAGTGCAGATGTACCCTTACATCTCATCTGTATGCCATACCAGTATCTCTACACTCATTGGTTAAGAGGACAACCAACCTATATGGCACACAACGACCTATGCTTGATAAATGTTGTCGTCCTTGGTAATAACGTATCATTTGGTCGCGAACAGATTTAAGGACTAAATGATAAATCCTCCTTTGTCGAGTCTAAATAGTCCTAAGAACTTCACCACAACATAGGAGTTCATTAGAAGATGAGACATTTTGTGATGAAAAATATCAAAATAATTTTTATTAATTCATAATTCATGTACAAATATAAAAAATGAGCACAACCATCAACAGGCTGACGATTGGCTTTGGGACACTATTCCCAACAATCTCCCACTTGGCCTAAAGCCAATCGGTGCAGTATCTAATATCCATCTTCAACTTGTAGTTGTCGAACTCCTTCACTGCAATGGCTTTAGTGAATGGGTCGCCAGGTTCTCCTTCCCATCGATCTTCTGAAGATCGACGTCACCTCGATCCATAATTTTCTAGATGAGATGGTAGCGGCGCAGAATATGCTTTGTCCGCTGGTGTGCCTTTGGTTCCTTCGCCTGAGCAATGGCTCCAGAGCTGTCACAGTAGAGCAGAACTGGACCAACAAGGGAGGGTGCTACTCCAAGCTCGGTGATGAATTTTCTCAGCCACATCGCTTCTTTGGTAGCATCTGATGCAGCGACATACTCCGTCTCGCAAACTGAATCAGCCACTGTGTGTTGCTTGTAAATTTTCCAGCAGATAGCCCTACCATTAAGGGTAAAAATAAATCTCGACACACTTTTGCTGTCATCGTGATCAGACTGGAAACTAGAGTTTATAAACCCTATAAGTCTAAAGTCCGATTCACCATAAACAAGCCACTGGCCCTTAGTATTTCTTAAATACTTCAGGATGGTTTTAACAACCTTTCACTGATTCTCTCCTGGATCAAATTGGTATCTACTCACTACCCCTAGTGAGTATGCCACATCTGGTCGTGTACATGTCATGGCGTACATGATAGATCCCACTGTCGAAGCATATGGAATCCTACCCATACACTCTCTCTCTTGAGATGTTGTCGGACAATCCCTCTTCGAGAGAGAAATTCCATGGCCTATCGAAAGATAGCCTTTCTTGGAATTCTCCATGCTAAACCTCTTCAGCATAGTATCAATGTATGTGGACTGAGATAAACCAAGCAACCTTTTAGATCTATCCCTATAGATCCTCATCCCTAGGATGTAGGAAGCTTCTCCCAGATCCTTCATGGAGAACTGTGACGACAGCCAAATCTTTATTCCTTATAATGCAGGGACATCATTCCCGATTAAGAGAATGTCATCCACATACAATACAAGAAATACTACTACTGGACCATTAGCCTACTTATAAATGCATGGCTCTTCTCCATTCTTAACGAAGCCATACGTCTTGATCATCTTATCAAAACGTATGTTCCAACTCCGTGATGCCTGCTTAAGTCCATAAATGGACCTTTGTAGCCTGCACACCTTAGACTCATCTGTGGATGTGAATCCTTCAGGTTGTATCATATACACCTCTTCATCCAGCTCTCCGTTTAGGAAAGCTGTCTTCACATCCATCTGCCAGATTTTATAGTCCAGATGGACAGCTATTGCAAGCATAATCCGAATGGATTTGAGCATTGCCACAGGAGAAAATGTCTCATCATAGTATAACATTGACGATATCCCTTGGCAACCAGACGGGCTTTATAGGTTTCTACCTTTCCGTCTGCGCCTCTCCTCCTCTTGAAGACCCACTTACACCCTATGGGTTTTACTCCTTCGGGTGGGTCAACCAATGTCCACACATCGTTGACCTTCATGGACTCCATTTCGGATTTCATGGCCTCTAGCCATTTCTCAGAGTCGGGTCTCTGCATTGCATCCATGTAGGTGATCGGATCCTCATCGTTTTCATCAAGTTCGATAGGATCGCCGTCCCGGACCAAGAAACTATAGTATCTGTCCGATTGACGTGGTACTCTACCAGATCGCCTTCAGGGTGCTTGAACAATGGGCTCCGAATCTGATCTAATCAAATCCGGTTCAGGTTCAGCAACTTGTGTCGATTTTTCTACCTGCCAAACTTCGTCAAGTTTGACCTTAGAGGCAACAGTCCCTTCACCAAGGAACTTCTTTTCCAAAAGGATTGCCTTAAGGCTGACAAACACTTTTTGCTCATCAGCTAGGTAGAAGTAATACCTTTTGGTCTCTTTTGGGTACCCTATAAAATTACACTTGTCAGACCTAGGTCCAAGCTTGTCCGTAATTAAACATTTAACATAAGCCGGACACCCCCAAACCCTAAGGTGCGAGAGTACTGGCTTACGTCCTATCCTTATCTCATATGGTGTTTTGGTTACAGACTTACTCAGAACTCTATTTAGAAGGTAACAAGCCGATTCGAGCGTATATCCCCAGAGGGAGATCAGCAGACCAGCAAACCCCATCATGGATCGAACCACGTCCAACAAGGTCCGATTCCTCCTTTCAGATACACCATTATGTTGTGGTGTTCCAGAAGGAGTCCATTGAGAGAGAATCCCATTCTCCCCAAGATATGTCAGAAAATCATTAGAAAGGTATTCACCTCCTCGATCAGATCGAAGAGTTTTAATACACTTTTCAGTTTGTTTTTCTACCTCATTTTGGAATAGTTTGAACATTTCAAACGACTCTGATTTATGCTTCATTAAATAGACATACCCATACCTTGATTGGTCGTCTGTGAAGGTTATGAAGTAGAAATATCCACCTTTTGCACTTGAGCTCAGAATGTACCAAACCCAAGAGTTCACTGGCTCGCTCACCTTTTCCAGTAAAAGGTGATTTGGTCATTTTACCAAGAAGACAGGACTCACAGGTTAGAAGTGATTCACAATCACCTACTTCAAGAATTCCTTCTTGAGCCAACATGTTTATCCTGTTCTTATTGATATGACCTAGCCTACAGTGCCAAAGGTAGACTTCTGACACATTATCTATTCTAGGGCGTTTACCAGAGATTTGAACCACATTAACAGGTTGTGATAGAAAGTAAATTCCATTATTAAGTTGTCCAACAAACATTGTAACACCATTCAAAATGATATTGAAAACGTTTCCTTTTATTAAAAATTGATAACCGTTCATGGCCAAAAGGCCTACAGAAATAATATTTAATAAAAAGCTTGGACAATGTGACATTCACTCAGAATTATATTTCGAAAATTGATTACAAGGTTCATGATTCCTAATGCTAGAACTGAAACTTTGGTTCCATCTCTAACATTCAGGAATCTATCGCCTTCATCAAATCTCCTACTGACCTGCAGACCCTGCATCGAATTGCAAATATGATAAGGGCTTTCGGTATCCAATACCCAGGCAGTAGTATCACAAATGGAAAAGTTGTGAAGGTTATCATATAAGTACCTTGCTTCTTCTTCGGCCTGTTCGGATCCAGGGAGGCAATGTATAGAGGACAGTTTCTCTTCCAGTGCCCCTGCTTCTTGCAAAAGAAGCACTCTGCTTGGCTCTGATCGGGCTTGCACTTCTTGGTCTGACCCTGTGCAGACATCCCAGCATGCAGCTGCACCTTCTTATTCTTCTTCTTCTTGTTCTTCTTCCCTTTCTTAAAGGGTCGACGACGAGAAGAAAACCCTCCCACAACATTCACCGACTCCTTATGGAGCTGGTGATCCTTTTCAAAGTTCTACAGCAACCCCAACAAGCCGTGGTAGTTCACTGCAGGCTTTGTCATCCGAAAATGAGTAAGAAAAGGGAGGAAGGACTTGGGCAATGAATTAAGGATCGCATCTTTATCGAGCTGCTCGTGTAGGAGAAAGCACAGTTTACTTAGGCGCTTAATCATTTCGATCATGTATAGTAGTACATGATCAGTGACTGAGGCTCCATCCCTCATCCGAGCATTGAAAATGGCACAACTGGTTTTGTGCCTTTCAAAGTCGTCAGGCATGCCAAAGGAGTCGTTCAACATTTGAAGCATCTCCTGTGGCTGGGCGTTCTCAAACCTGCAGCTGAACTCATCATTCATTGCCGCCAGCATAATGCACCGAACGGTGGTGCGGTCGTTGAACCACTTCAGATAAGTATCTCGGACCGCCCCTCTAACGTTCGGAGTTGGTTCCTCAGGTGCCGGATCCGTTACTACATAAAGGATCCGCTCATGCTCAAGGATGATTTTTAATTTTTGATACCAGCTATCGAAATTAGGTCCCATAAGTTTGTCATTATCTAATAATGACCGGAGGGATAGAGTAGTGGCCATAACTGTATAAAGAAAAATCAGACCTCTATTAGTACATAAATTATAAATACTAAAGACTTGGACTTAAGTCTAAAGTTTCTCCCAGTATTTTTACAAACTGGTAGCCTCAACCTCCAATTCGAAGAATTACTTTAATTCCTTAGTGGGTACTAGAATCCACACAGACTACACACGAGCTCAACTTTGGTTGGTTAACCCATGTGCATCTATGGGTAGGTTCATAACCAGTTGTTTCTCTAAACAACTTCTAGTAATTGATTTTGCCCCAGAACCTAATCAGTAGGCTTTGGCCTCCACTGAAAAGATCTGGTTAGGTCCAACCATTAACATGATTTGATTTGGTGAATCGAAACAATAAATGATCAGGTCTGACTTTGGCCGGCCAACCTAATCACCATCAGAAAGACTCAAACCAAATTATCATATTATGAATGATAATTCCATTAGTCAATAAGCACCAGGCCTTTGGGCCTCCAATGATTATTAAACTAATGGACTCATTATCACTCACTTAATGGGAGGATATGACTTAGTTATCAATATAACTTAATCATTTTTAGGGACCTAATAATTTTTGAGAATTTTATTAAAGGATAGATGAGAAGAAAATATCCAGCCAATTTCAATCCTCCCACTGACTTCACCAAGTCAGATTAAAAAGGATTTAACTAAAGCTGGCATTAGGAGCACCTAAATCAGTCAAACTGATTTACCTAATGACATGGGTGAGTTCTAATCACCAAGTGATCTAATCAAAACCTAATTCACCAGGTTGGCCAGGTAAGTGAGATTAGTTGTGGGGATAAGCCATTAACTCGTCAGAGATCAAATCACTGCGAGTAGCTCCCGCTTAAAAACCATTGGTCAAACTGCCAAACTTATCTTAGACACCAACTGGTTCATTAGTTTTAATTTGATCAACTTAGTAAATAGGATTCCACCGCGTAGCCATGAATTAAGTCCATCTTGGTCTAGAGTATCCTTGACCTAATCTAATTCAACTTTTGATTAGATTTGACCAATTACTCTAATTTAGTTCATTTCTTGAAGCTAACCTTAGGTCTAACCCAATTATGGACCTAATCCATCTAACCCATTGACCCTCAAGTTTATGCAATTGTCTTAGGTCTTAATTCACAATTCTAGACCTACTAGACAACACTTAATTCTTTTAATTAAGTATTTGGACTGAGGGGTTAGAGTTTGGCATTTCGAAAATAATTTTCAAATTTGAAAGGTTTTATTTTTTATTCACCAAATATGTTGACTCATTTCACAAATAGATCAGCACATTTCATAAATAGCAATCCTATTGCTAATTACATAACAGAAAATAACTCAATCAAAATAAATCATGAATATTCCTTTAGATCTAATCTAACACATTCATGATAAATTTCACAATTGAACCTATACAATTAATTTCTTTCACTGCTTCATCTGCATGGGATATAATTACAGCGGTACCCCTACCGTCATAGGAGACCCCATCGAATGGGAGGAGAGGGCCTTTAAACCCTACTTTTCTCCTATGACCGGGCAGCCATGGCAACCAACCCAATTCGATTACTTGCTACTTGGATCAAGTATATCTAAATATACCAATTTCAAAATTTAAATTTCAAATTTTAAATTTTAAATTTCAAATTTCAAACAAATTTCAAATTTCAAATTTTTGAATTTCAAATTTTGAATTTCAAATTTTGAATTTTAAATTTTGAATTTTAAATTTTGAATTTGAAATTTGAAATTTCACCCAAATTTCAAATTTTAAATTTTGAATTTTAAATTTTTGAATTTTGAATTTCGAATTTCGAATTTCAAATTTCAAATTTCAAATTTCAAATTTTGAATTTCAAATTTTTTTTTTGAATTTTGAATTTTAAATTTCAAAATTCAAAATTCAAATTTTGAATTTTAAATTTTTGAATTTTGAATTTCGAACAACTTTCAAAATTTAAATTTCAAATTTTGAATTTTAAATTTTAAATTTAAACTTTTAAATTACAACTTAATCTACACATGCAAATATATATATCATATCTAAGAACCCGCTTTGATATCATTTGTGGGGAAAATTCAGTGCAGGGGTAAAATGATAATTTTAAAACTTTTTCAAAATTATGATTTTATAGTAGAAAAATATTAATTAATCTAATTAAGTAATATGAATTTATCCTACACTAGGATCTAAATATGATATATAGCATGCATACATTTAAATTTAAAATTCAAATTCGAACAGTAAACATTTTACTGTAATGTGTTCAGAACACAATACCTTTGTGCGGATAGTAGATCGCTGTAATCTGATCACCGTCGGGAGAGTCTGATCATCACGATATAGCCACACAGTGTGTCTGGCCTCTGCAGATCATCCACACGAAGCTTCTGATCTGATCGACTCCTCACGAGTGCTAGCTCGTTGTAGAGCCCTTTTGACGGTCGATGCTGATCAAATTTCTTTGATCGATGTCTATCGACTCTTTGGATACTCTAGATCATCAACAGACATACTTGAGAGGTTGTTGAAGATCTCTCTAAAATTTTGTGGGCTCATGACACTCGTAGCTCACTTTCTCACTTCCCGAACCCCAAGCTAAAACTCTAGGGAACTCACCGAAAACCTTGCACCCACTTTTCTTTCTTTTCTTTCTTTTTCTCTTAGAAGGATATAGACTTTCTTCTCACACACAAGACTTCTCATGCCCCAAAATTTTTCTCCAAAAATTTTCTTCTTGCATGCCCCACTCTTCTCCTCCTTTTATAACAACGTCAAACATCTTATCCAAAAGAAAGGATAAAGATGAGTAATTGCATATTTGAATTCAAATCAAATTTTGAATTCAAATGGACACCAACTCATCCCTTATCCACTAAAGGCGGAGGCATAGCTTAAATTGTGCATGGAGTGATTTCATGAGAAACCTTTTCTCATGTAATAAATGGAGTGTAAAAAAAGGGATAAGGTGTAAAGATTGATTGCCCATTCAAATTCAAACTTTATTTTGAATTTGAATGGCCAACCAATCATCCTTATCTATTCATTTGGCACATTAAAGTGGGGTGTGGAGAGGGCTTGGCATGAGAAAAAAATTCATGAGAAGTTCCTTCTCATGAATTCAAATGGGTGCAATGGAAGTGAGGTGGCGCATGGAGATTGGGTCAAGGTGGTTTAATTATTTAAACCAACCTAATTGAACCAAATAAGTTAGGTCCAATTAGACTAATTTAAACCCAACTAAATTAGGCTTAATTAGGCTCAATAAAATCCTAATCAAATCAGAAATTGACTAAGCCCAACCCCTGATCAAATCAGGGACCAAACCATCTCGACGATTAGGTCTACTCTTAACCTAATTGGGTCAAACCCAACTGAATCCAATTCAATTGGACTTGATCCAAAAATAATTACTCAATCAAATTGAGTTAATTAGCGATCAAATCACTAATTAAACCTCTCATAAATACTGAGTCTAAATCCGATGGATAATCGGGCATCAGAATTCAGCAATATGTAACCCTGATCGAAAAGTCCCAACTAGTGGGACTCCTGACCCCAGTACCCATAATGTGTGAAACTCATGATCAGAGAATCCTGATTCTCGATCACTGAGTCTCAAACATGTAGGATTCTACATCAGCCATCAGATCAGATTGGAACCTCTAATGTGTGTGACCCCGCAGGTTCGAACCTAGGGCGGTAGCACAGGAACCAATTCCTGTACTAATCGAAGTGACCATCTAGCAATGGTACCCGACGTCCGAATAGGTCGAAGAGTCACAATCACAATACTCAAAATCTACATGAATATGATTACTGTATAATTCATCCTTTTGACCCCTATGTTTAGGATGACTCAGGGTTAAACTGTCAACCCTGATCAAATCATCCGAATCGTGCTCAACTCAAACAGTCCTGTGACTCCTCACAAAGACTACCCTGGCCAAGGTTTTGCTAAATTGAAATACGACTGTACACAGCTCCTAAACTAGAGTGGTCAATCCCATCTTGACATACGCACCGACAAGTCAAGTACTTGATTACACCCAGCAGCCTTCCATCACTGAATTAAAAATTCATGTAGTCCAGTGCCTAAGTGCAGTGAGTTGCTTGCAAGTCACCGTGGCGGTCTTAGGTCGGAGGGATATTTTATACCCATATTCCATCGGAGCAAATCTTGACAGCAGAAATAGCTCCAAAGTCGGTCACGTTCAGTGCAGATGTACCCTTACATCTCACCTGTATGCCATACCAGTTTCTCCACATTCATTGGTTAAGAGGACAACCAACCTATATGGCACACAATGACCTATGCTTGATAAACGTTGTCGTCCTTGGTAACAACGTATCATTTGATCGTGAACAGATTTAAGGACTAAACGATAAATCCTCCTTTATCGAGTCTAAATAGTCCCAAGGACTTCACCACAACATAGGAGTTCATTAGAAGATGAAATATTTTGTGATGAAAAATGCTAAAATAATTTTTATTAATTCATAATTCATGTATAAATATAAAAAATGAGCACAACCATCAACAGGCTGATGATTGACTTTGGGATACTATTCCCAACAATGTCATCATCCTATAATGACATATCATTTGGTCGTGAACATGTTTAAGAACTATAAGATAATTTTTTCTTTATCGATTACTAACATAGTTCTAAGGACTTCATCACAACACAAGAGTTCTATAAGGAAGATGCAACTTTGTGATGAATAATGTCAAAATAACTTTTATTTATCAATGAATAAGTCATATACAAAAAAAACTTAATCATCATATGATTGGTTTTAGGATATATTTTTCAACAACTCTCACTTGGACTAAAATCAATTAGGACAGTTTTTTATACCCATTTTTTATTTGAAATCATGGAACTCTTTGATCTTGAGAGCTTTAGTGAAGGGGTTGGCTAGGTTCTCCTTTCCATCGATCTTTTGAAGCTCGATGTCACCTCGATGTATGATCTCTCGTATCAGGTGATAGTGGCACAGAATATGCTTGGTGCGTTGGTGTGACTTTGGTTCTTTCACCTGAGCTATGATACTAGAGCTGTTACAGTACAACAAGATAGGGCCATCAATAAAAAGTATAACTCCTAGATCGATGATGAATTTTTGTAACCACACCACCTCTTTTACAGCATCGGATGAAGTAATGTATTTTACTTCGTATATGTTGCTTGGAACTCTTCCAGCAAATGCTTCTCTATTTAAGATAAATACGTAGCCCGATATGCTTCATTGTCATCACAGTCTAACTAAAAATTGAAATCAATATATCCCATATGTTTCAAATCAGTGTTTCTATAGATAAGCCATTGGTCTTTAGTATTTCTCAAATATTTAAGGATTATCTTCACAACCTTTCAATAGTTTTCATCCAGATTAGACTAGTACCTACTCACTATCTCTAGTGAATAGGCCACATCCAGTCTCGTACACATCATGGCGTACATGATAGATCCCACTATCGAAGCATATGATATTCTACTTATATGTCTTGGAGAGAGTAATTCTATGACCTATCGGAAGATAGTCTTTTTTAAAATTCTTCATATTGAATCACTTCAACATGGTATCAATGTACGTGGATTAGGTCAATTCAAGCAATCTTTTAAATCTATCCTTATAGATCTTTATCCCTAGGATGTAGGATGTTTTTCCCAAGTTCTTCATAGATAACCACAGCTTCACACTCTGTAAAGCTAGGATGTCATTTCTTATTAATAGTATATCATCTACATACTATATAAGAAAGATGACTATAGAATTGGTAGCCCACTTGTAAATATAAGATTTTTCTCTATTCCTAAAGAAACCATACGTTTTGATCACCTTATCAAAATACATGTTCCAACTCCTAGACACCTGCTTAAGTTCATAAATGGACCAATTTAGCTTGCATACCTTAGACTCGTTTGTAGATGTGAATCCTTCAAACTATATCATATACACCTCTTCTTCTAACTCCTCATTAAGAAAAATAATTTTGATGTTCATTTGTCAATCTCATCATGTCAATACCATAACACTAATAGTAACCCTTGGTAACTAGATGGACTTTATAGGTCTCTACCTTTCCGTCTGCTCTTCTTTTCTTTTTGAAAATCTATTTACACTCTATGAATTTTATACCTTCAAGCAGATCAACTAGTGTTCATACACTATTGATCTCCATGGACTCCATCTCGGACTTCATGGCCTCAAGCTATTTTTGAGAGTCAAACCTTTGCATGGCTTCCATATAGGTGATCGGATCCTCATCATTCTCATCAAGTTCGATGGGGTCACCGTTCTAAACCAAAAAATTATAGTATCTATCTGGCTAATAATACGGTACTCTATCGAAACTCCTTAATGGTGCCTCTATTGACTTCGGATTCAATTCTTCAATCAAATCTAATTTTATGTGCGTCGGTCCTTCCACCTCTTGAACTTCATCAAGTTTAATTTTATAGGCATTAGCTCCTTCTCTAAGAAACTTTTTTTTCAAAAAGACTATCCTGTTGCTGACAAACATCTTTTACTTTTCAGCAAGGTAGAAGTAATATCCTTTAATTTTCTTTAGGTACTCTATGAACAAGTATTTATCAAACTTAGATCTAAGCTTATTTGTCTTTAAATGCTTGACATAAGCTGGATACCCTCAGATCCTAAGATGTGAGAGCACTGACTTACACGTAGGCCATATCTCATATGGAGTTTTATCACCAAACTTGCTCAACACCTTATTTAGAATATAGTAGGCAATTTCTAGAGCATATCTCCAGAAGGAGATTGGCAGACTTGCAAAGCCTATCATAGATCAGACCGTGTTTGATAAGATTCGATTCCTACTTTCAAACACCCCATTATGTTGTGGTGTTCTAGGAGAGGTCCATTATGAGAGAATTTTATTCTTTTTTAGATATATTAGAAAGTCACTGGTGAGGTATTCACCTCCTCGATTTGATCGAAGAGTCTTAATACTCTTTTTAGTCTATTTTTTTACTTCAGTACGAAATCGTTTGAATATTTCAAATAATTCTAATTTATGCTTCATAAGATAGATATGCCCATACCTCAATAGGTCGTCTGTAAATGTAATGAAGTAGTAGTAGTATCTAAAAGAATAGTGTCCTATAAGCCAATCGCATGGGTGATGCGAAGAAATTTTTCTGTGATATTTTCTTACTTATTTGCATGACATTAGTTATTTTATTCATGAGGTCCTATATTTTATCATTTGCTACATCATATTTTCATGATTATGATAAACCCTATAGATTAAGATAATGATTTTAAAACCATGATGAGATCATGCCAGTGAGATCTAAAATCTTGATAGCGTCAATCTAAAATATTTCTAATCATTGGATCATCAAGTTGGAGATCGATGATACTGAAAAGACTGATACATTCAATGTATGCTTGATGGAGAGGATGGTTAATCTCACAATCACTTATGAAGTGATACTAATACAAAGATGTAGGTGCTCATTAGAGAATGAGTTCACTGAACTGACTCACAGGAAGAATATCTGATGGAGCCTTACAGCATGTCCATAGATAGTTCTCTAGTGAAAGTGGTGCAAGTAATTCTTTGACTTAAGATCACTATGGTATCTTGTGTATATGGATCTTTACTTTGGTTTATTCCCTAGCATACCACTTTAAGATGTGTATGAGATATTCTTAGTATGGTGAAGTATGCATGCAGATTGTAAGTGGTCAGTAAGAAATCGGTCACTCCTTGTAGGAGAAGAGAATATCCAAAATGATCTCATAGGATGATAACTCTGAGAGTCTCTGGCCAGAGCAGAGATGAACAGTAAAAAATATTTCTACTGGTTCATCAATCGAGTTATTATCATCAGATTGAGATACATATGGATAGGTATTTGGCTTTGACATATTTTTATATCCATGGTCATTTTAGGATGTTGTGTAATTGAAGGATTGAATTGCACGGTAACTCGCTACGAAAGGATAATTTTGGTATTTCTATCAAATTCTAAATCTTTTGGATAGTTATGACACATTACTAGACGTCAATCTTGACTTATGGACTCATTAGAATTAAAAAAGTTTATTTTAAAAATTAATTAGGAAGAGTCCTAGTTGATTGGAACTCTTGAACTGATCTAATCTAATTGGATTAGGGTTATGACATGAGTCTGGATTCACTGCTGGCTAGATTTGGAACCCAATGGATCACACATAATAAAAATTTGATCTTAGTCTAATCTATTTAGATTTATTATAAATCCAATGGGTTAATTGAATTGTTAGCACATGAATTAATCCAGGTTCCCAATTGGGTTCAGTGCAAAGATGTTTGTGCTAACCTTTGACTTGTAGCCTTGACCTAATGTGATTGGGTTGGAACCTATATTTAAATAGGTGGTTGATCTAATTTTTATGAAAGTATTTCATATCAGATCAACCTCCTCCATGCCAACACCACATGCTAAAAAAATATGGCATGCCCATTTATTTTGTGCGTTAATGAAGAGGAGTCCTTCTTCTTTACTTCTCTTAAATTCCTTACCATTTATTCCATGCATTTCTTAATTTCTTGTGTCATGAGATGGCTCTTGGGATTATGGATGTAGAAGAAAAGGAAGAGTCCTTCTCTGACAAGGAATTCACATGCCAAAATTCATTAAGGGATGCCATATATTTTGGATGATATGGAAGAGTCCTTAATGTCATGGACTCTTTGGTTTCTCACGCCATTCCCTTTCCCATAGGCAAAAAGTTGGCATTATATTTTTTCTTAGCAGAGGAAGAGTCCTTCTACTGGTAAACTACTTCATATTTCATGCCATCCTATTGTTTTCCATGCTAAAATTTATTTGTGATGTGTAATGGATAAGGGACGCCAAGAGTTGGCATCCCATGGAATCACCCCATCTTTCTTATAAAAAGGGGGCACTACACCCAGGTTGGACATCCAATTTGGGCTGTAGATAGGCATGAGAATGAGGAGAAAAAAAGAGAAAAAATTTGGGATAAAGACAAAGAAAAGGGAGAAAAAAAATAGAAAGGAAGAGAGGAAGGAAAATGGAAAGCATGTGATGCTTGTCAAAAAATCAGATTATTCATGTGTTGAATATATAATCTAATTTATGTGTGATGAGATCATTTGAGAAAAAATTTTTATAGTAATCTTAGAGAAGATCTCGAAGGCATACAAGCGATGGTGCAACCCATTCTTGCAAAAGACGGTCAGCAGCGAGCTTGCGAAGAAGGCTGCAGCACTACGTGGAATTGGGAAGGACCTTGATCAGTCCTATGTGGATCACTGTTGGAGGGCTTCTACTTTGAAGCCTTATGAGAATCTCAAGATTACCAGTTCATGGTCTTCATGATGGTATATAGCTTTTGATCTCTTCTTATTTTACATGCTAATGTTATTTGATTGCAATCATCAAGGTGTTCCTAGGGCTTTTGTATTTTGGTAGTATAGTTTAACTGTTAAACTTTATTTTCAATTATTGAATGATGTAAAATTTTTAAAATATATATTTTTCTACATCATCGAAATCCAACAGTGGTATCAGAGCCATCCTTGATTGATTCAATCAAATTTCATATTATTACTGTGATATGAATTAGATCCAGTTCAAACTATATCAAAATCAAATTTTTTTGATTGATGTTTAAATGATGTTCTTGATATATTTTTGTAAATGATAAATGTTATCAATCCATGATCGAACCTTAGATATAAAATTACATAGTCTTTAGACTTGTGAGATAAGTTTAAGATTAGATCCCATAATCTAATTTTCAATGGAATTGAAATACAGTGCATGTGATGCGCGGAGCCTTGGAATGCTATATATAGATGTACATTACCAAGATTTAGGGTTCTTGCATTTGATACATTCACCTAAGATCCAAGGATCGACCACCATATTATTGGGCACTCACCATTGTGGGTCTTCCATCTTGGTTGTTGTCTTAGGTATGTGTGGAGCCAGAAAAATTTGATCATGGAAAGGATGCATCAGAATTGGATTAGAATTTTTATCGATGAATTTGTTTAACTATACTTCATTATTCTAATGTGATTAGAATTAATGATTATAGATTAAATCAAATTCATAGTTTTTATTTGATTATAATTTATGTTTAATTTAGGTTGATCAAATTGTCATTTATCTAATTTGATTAGAGTTTGAGTCATGGTTGATCGAATCTATACTAATCTAATTGGATTAGGATTAATCTAAGAATTGGTCAACTTAACTCAAATGGATGACAAATGATTGGCTTAAAATTATGAATTGGGTCAAGTGTTGAACCCGAATCAAAAATCCTAAATCGGCCTTATGCCTATATATTTGATCATCTTCTTTGACATGTGTATGAATGATATCACAATGAAGATAACATGAGCTGTTTGTTACTATATTTTATAATTATTATAAAATACATGTTGAGTGTGTTGGGATCTTTCCTTGATGCATGATGATCGTGGAACCAGCAACAAGGGTTTGAGGAAAGCTTTGATCTTTGATCTATCACCTAGAACAAAATAATCTATATGAAAATTCAGCAATCTTGTAGATCTAGGAGATTTACCTTTGGAAGGGCCTTAGATCAATTCTTTTTGCTTTCAAATCTGAAACTCCACCTTAAGAACCTTCAAACTAGAAGATTAAAGATGATAAATCATCTTTTGCTAGCAGCAATCTCATGGAACCCATTTGAGATGGGGCGGCAAACCAAGGAAGGAAGGCTAGCCCCTTCAAACCTTCCTATTTTGAAGGTGGTGGCCAAGAAAACTCTAGAAACCCTAGGAATGGCTGCTGGTGGCATGGAGAAGATAAAGAGAGAGAGAGAGAGAGAGAGGAAGAGAGAGAAAATTTGAGAGAAAATAGCTTTGTATTTAGCTTTATTCAATCAGAATCATAATATAATGTATATATATACAGGGTCAATGTGACCCAATCCAAAAACTCCCATGACTAACCCAATGTGAGATTGTGTTCACCCAAGCCCATATATACCCATGACTTAACCCAATCTCACCTCTCTTGGACTCAATGCTAGCCCAATACAAGTTAGCCCCTCAAGGCCCAAATCCCTTGGACCTCGAAACTGTGAAGGCTGACAGCCTTTCACCCTAGGGCCCAAGCTAGCCCTAGAACTCTCATGAATGCCTCATGAACTTTGAACCTTGGTCTTTTTCTTGGTCCTTTGAGCCTTGGAAGCACCACATCAGATCTTACAATCTCTATCTTGGTGCCCCAAGGCCTCAGCAAACTCCATCCTATCGATCAAGCCCATCAGTCCCACATAATAGTGAAAACTATCTCGCAGAAGTACTTTCGTAAGTGCATTAGCTGGATTCTCCTTAGTATGAACCTTCACTAGCTTCATCTCCATCCTCGATGAGTTCTCTAACCTTATCATACCTGATGTCGATGTGCTTCATCCTCGCATGATAAATGAAGTTCTGTGTAAGCAACAGTGCACTCTGACTGTCGTAGTGCACTCTGATGGCTTCTTATGGAATGCCCATCTCCAGTGCCAAGCCCTTCAGCCATAAGGCCTCCTTCACTGTCTCTGTGATACCAATGTACTCATATTCAGTCGTGGATAAGGCTATTATAGGTTGCAAGCAAGATCTCCATGAAACAGGACCTCCATATAGGTTGAACATAAAACCTATTGTTGAACGTCGGGTGTCCACATCTCCACCAAAATCTGCATCTACAAACCCTTGTATTTGCCCATGAGCTTCCTTGGACATGTTGGAGTGTCTCTCAGCACCTCCTAACTGTCCGTAGTAGATGCCAACTCCAATAGAACTCATCAAGTATCTGAAGATACCCTTCAGTGCTCGCCAGTGCTTCCTGCCAGGCTGTGCCATAAACCTGCTCACCTGACTCACTGCATAGGATAGATCCGGTCCACAACATATCATGGAGTACATAATGCTCTCCACACCAGAGGCATATGGCACTTTCTCCATCTCTTGAGCTTCCACCTCAGTCTGTGGCAACATAGTCTTCGAAAGGCTGATGTGCCCAGCAAGTGGTAGTACTATCGGTTTGGCTTCCTTCATCCCATATCTTTCTAAGACCTTTTGTATGTAGCCTCCTTGAGATAAATGCAGTAACCCTTTGGCTCAAGTTTTGAAAATTTTTATGCCTAGGATCTTCCTCGCAGGTTCCAAGTTCTTCATCTCAAACTTCCGAGATAAGGCTGCTTTCAATTCCTGCACAACTTCCTTACTCTTGCATGCTATCAGCATGTCATCTATATACAAGAGTAAGTACAATCGAGATCTATTCTCTAGAGATTTAACATACACACATGGATCATAATCACACCTGAAAAGTTCTATGCTCCTCACATAGGTGTCGAATCGCTTGTATCACTATCTTGGTGACTGCTTCAGCCCGTATAGTGACTTCTTCAGCAAACAGATCTCTCCCTCTGACCCAGACTCTCGAAACCCCTATGGCTGCTCCATGTAGATGCTCTCCTCTAGATGTCTATGGAGAAATACTGTCTTGACATCCATCTACTCCAGTTTCAGATCCTGAGCTACAACTATACTCAACAGCATCCTGATGGATGTATGCCTGATGACTGGAGAGAAAATCTCTGAATAATCAACTCCTTCTCTTTGTAAGTATCCTTTGGCTACAAGTCTAGCCTTGTACCTCACTCCACCTTGCTCTGAAAGTGTCTCCTTTCTAGTGAAAGTTCATTTGGAGCCAATGGGTCGAGCACCTTCTAGTAGATCCACTAGCTGCCATGTCCGATTCTTTCTGAGGGACTCCATCTCCTCCATCATGGCCTGCATCCATGACTCCTGATTCAGACTCTCCATGACCTCCTTAAAGGTCTCTAGATCTCCATTGATAGTGATGAGAGCATAAAAAATGGTCTCATCAATGACATACCACATTGATTTGCGAACAGTGCACTTCGGCTTGTGCAGTGCCACTCCCATTGCGCTGTCCTGTAAGTCTACTGCATGTGGCTACCTTTGCACTTCCTCCTGGATAGATTGCCCTCCTCACTGGTCCTCCATAGGTGTGGGAACATGTCTGCTCATCTTCACCTCAAAATGAACATGATTAGAGAAGTTGATGGCAAATCACCTATATGCGAGTGCTGTCCAATGCTGTCCTGTGCTGACTTTTTAAATTCGTCAGCACCTCCTGACTTCTTCAAGATGCTCTTCTCATCAAAAATTATATTTCAACTGATCATAGACCTCTGAGAATGAGGATCCACCAGTAGGTAACCCTTCATACCCTTTGGATACCCAATGAAGATCAGCTTCTGTGACTTCGATCCAACTTGCTCCTTTCGGCTCCCTCCACCAATTTATAAGCTGGGCAGCCGAACACCTTCAGGTGGCCAAGCTCCACCTTCTTCCCACTCCAGACCTCCTCTAGAATCCCTACATTGAGTTTTCTATGGGGAGACCTGTTAATCAAAAAACATGCAAAAGTTAGAGCATCACCCCAAAAAGACTTGGGCAGTGATGCTTGCAGCCTCAAGCTTTTGGCCTTCTCCATCCATGTTTGGTTCATCCTCTCTGCAACACCGTTCTGTTGAGGGGTCATCTTTACTGTATAATGATGTTTGATGCCATTCTCCTCACAATACCTTCTAAACTTTAGGCTTGTATATTCTCCTCCATTATCAGACCTCAGGTACTTCACTGGTTGTCCTACTTCCTTCTCGACCTCAGCTCTCTACGCTTTAAATTAGATAAATACCTCTGATTTTTCTCTGATCAGATACACCCATACTCTCCTGGAGAAGTTATCTATGAAGGTAACAAAATACCTAGCTCCACCTCAAGCTGAAACAGGTGTCGGTCCCCATACATCCGAATGAACTAGCTCCAAAATGCCTTCACTCCGCTTGATACTACTGGAAAACTTTATCCTATAATGTTTGCCGTAGATGCAAGGCTCACATAGGTCATTTTCCTCCTTTTTGAGTGCTGGAATTAGTCTCCTTCTACTCAACTTAATGAGCCCCCTGTCTTCATGTGACCCATACGATAGTGCCACAGCTGGTAGGCAAGCTGCTCCTCCTGTGCTGCTGCAAACACTTCTGCACTATCTGTAACCACTGAGCCCTCCATCCTATACAGATTGTTGTTCAGTCTTCTCCCTTTCATCACTACTAAAGCCTTTTTTGATATCTTCAAACACCCACTACTCGGTTGGCTACCAAAAGCATACCCCTGCATCTCCAAATATTCCAGAGAGATCAGGTTCTTCTTTAACTCTAGCACATGCTTAACATTTGTGAGTGTCTGTATGATCCCATCATACATCCTCACCCTAATAGTACCAACACCAGCAACTTGACATGGATGATCATCTTCAAGACTCACACTTCCTCCATTGGATTTCTCATATGGAGCAAACCACTCTCGATATGCAGTGTAGTGGTGGGAACATACTGAATCCAGTATCCAATGGCTATCAACCTCTATGATCCCATTTGACACAACCAGTAAGTCATCTCCACTATCCTCAGATGATAGAGCACCACTCCCACTAGTTGAACCACCCTTGGAAAAGCCCTTCCCCTTCTCATTCTTCAAAAGTGGGCAATTCCTTATCAAATGACCAGGCTGTTGACACTTGTAGCACTTCGGAGCTTTTTGATTCTCTCAAGACTTTGATCTACCCTTAAACTTATCTTGAGCCCTCTTTTTAGGCCTCCCTTGTCTCTCATTTATAGCAAAAATCTCTGTACTTCGGCTTTCTTTACATATCTTTTCCCGCTGCTCATTGGACCTGAGGACCCCAACCACATCTTCGAAGTTTAAGGTCTCTTTTCCATACACCAATGTAGTAATGAGACCATCATATGAAACTGAGAGTGAACACAACAGCAGAAGAGCTCTATTTTCCTCATCTATCTTCACATCAAGGCCCATAACATCCGAGCAATCAAGTCTCCACCCTCATACATGAGCAATCAATTCTCTGCCCTCAGACATCCTCAAGCTGTACAACTGTTTCTTCAATTACAGCTTGTTTGTCATATTCTTGCCCATGTATGTGTTCTCTAATTTCTTCCAAAGCCTCTTTAGAGTGATTTCTGTACTTATCTTAGATAGGACTTTATCAGCAAGGCACATTCTAATTATGCTAGAAGCTATTTTCTCTAACTCCTCCCAGTCTTCAACACTGATCTTCTTAGGCCTTTCTCGAACCAATACCTTGTAGATCCTATTCTGAACCAAAAGATCCTTCATCCATTGCTGCCAAAGGCTGAAATTTCTCTTACCATCAAAGTTTTCAAAGTCTGTCTTGATGCTATTCGATGCCATCACAACCAGATCTCCAAAAATAAATACCAAAAATTGAAATGTATTTTAGAAAAAAAATCTGTTCAACACCTTACCACAATCCAGGCGAGACTTTGATCTTTCATCCACCAAATCTATCCTCAAAGCTCTGATACCAGATGTTGAGATTTTCCCTTGATGCGTGATGATCGTGGAACCAGCAACAAGGGTTGGAGGAAAGCTTTGATCTTTGATCTATCACCTAGAACAAAACAATCTACAAGAAAATTCAGCAATCTTGTAGATCTAGGAGATTTACCTTTGGAAGGGCCTTAGATCAATTTCTTTTGCTTTTAAATCTGAAACTCCACCTTGAAAACCTTCAAACCAAAGGATTAAAGATAAAAAATCATCTTTTGCTGGCAGCAATCTCGTGGAACCCCTTTGAGATGGGGCGACAAACCAAGGAAGGAAGGCTAGCACCTTCAAACCTTACTATTTTGAAGGTGGCGGCCAAGAAAACCCTAGAAACCCTAGGAATGGCTGATGGTGGCATGGAGAAGACAAAGAGATAGAGAGAGAAGAAGAGAAAGAAAATTTGGAAGAAAATAGCTTTGTATTCAGCCTTATTCAACTAGAATCACAATACAATGTATATATATACACGGTCAACGTGACTCAACCCAAAAACTCTCATGGCTAACCCAATGTGAGATTGTGTTCACCCAAGCCTATATATACCCATAACTTAACCCAATCTCACCTCTCTTGGACTCAATGCTAGCCCAATATAAGTTAGCCTCTCAAGGTCCAAATCCTCTGGACCTCGAAACTGTGAAGGCTGACAGCCTTTCACCCAGGGCCCAAACTAGCCCTAGAACTCCCATGAATGCCTCATGGGCTTTGGACCTTGACCTTTTTCTTGGTCCCTTGAGCCTTGGGAGAACCACACCAGGTCCTACTGAGTGGTTATGGACTAATATACATCTATGTGATGGATGTATGTATAAATACTTTCCTATTGGCTGATTATATAAATACATCTGCAAGAGTTGCAATAGGGATTGCGTGCCCCTGATGTATTATATTATCAGCTGAATCTTTCTTTTGTATGTTTTCAACTATTGATTAAAACTTTTACATATTTATGTAAAATTATAGAAAAAAAATTATTTGAGAATAGATAAAAATTATTTCTTGCTATTTTCAAATAAAGATTAAGCATTCATAGTAGACTTCATGGAGATGAAGACTGCACTACCAGGTGTTTAAGAGTGGAGGTACATCATAGATTGACCATGAGATGATTCAATCTATGATGCACCAGGGTATGAACCATATATCATCCTGTGGCTCGGATGATCTTTCAAAAGTCTATAACCATTAGTTTTTCTTTTTATGCTCTTATATACTGTTAGTTAGATTTAAAGTTTAGATTGCATATGATGCATGAATATATGTTTAGGATGTGCATGAGATCTAAGACTCTCATTTAAATTATGTTAAGTCATAATGGTGAAGTGCTAAGAACACTACCCATGTCTTCCTTCATGCCAAGCCAGTATTATATCAAAAACTATAGTAGACTTGTTGTGCTATCCACAAGGCTTACTGTGGGGACTGATTTGATACTGTCTAGGTGCATAATGAAGCTAATGGTATTTAGCTCATACTAAGTCAATAGAGTATATCAAAAACTGTAGTGAGTTTATTGTATTATCTACAAAGCTTGCTATAGTGATTGGTATGATGTTGATTTAATGATGCTTATAACATATTCTGGTAGTGTTGTCTTGTTGTGCTATCCATAAAGGTAGTATTATTCAGATAAAATCATATAAGATTAAAAGATATGACTAAACTAAAATACTATAGTTTATTGTGCTGTTCATAAGGCTATAAGTATTTTAGAGATAAAAATTATGTTGAGAGTTGCATGAGATGTAATTGATAAAGAGTTATCAACCTTTGAACTTATAGGAACTTGTTGTGCTATCCACAAGGCTTTTTATGAGGAATTAAAATCTCAACCCCACTAAAGAACTTTATGATAGGTTCCTCAATTTTATACTTGAGGACTATGAAATTTATTAAAATAGTGGGAGACATATTTAGATAAAAACTTTATCTAAATTTTGTTTGTCATCATGAGTCATTCTTTTATGTTCTTATATATTCATCTGCATCTTCACTATCACTGTATGGTATGTTTTTAAAATTGATTGAATTTCATAGAATGGTTGAGGACTCTGAGAATAGTTCTCATATAGGAGATAGTCTCATATTCTCCTAATTTCAATTTGATCGGAGTTGATACTATATAGAAGAGAATATAGCATATAAGATATGGCAGGGTGACAGTATGACTATCAAATATATCTTGATTGACTTAATCATATGATTAAGTTAATGTCATGGATGATAAGTTAATCTAGGATAAGATCCTACTAACTCTCCTAAATTTCTTCTTTAATTTCTTCCAGGAGAAGATAGGTGAAGAATGTCTTCACTAAAGATATCTAATATCATTACAACAATGATGAGTATTAGAGATTAATTGCAAGAGTTATCTTGCAAGTGTGAAGCAATAGCAAAATGCAAAAGTTGTATCTACTAATGGTTTGTATGTGATACAAACTAGTTTAATCATTGAGTATTTCAACTTTAAACTTTTGAGTATGTGATACCTAATATAGGTCTCACTTATGTAAAGTGTTGCTGGACCTATAAAGCTGAAGTAAGGTGTCTACTTTTCTTTTGGTATTGATGGATAGTCCATTCATGCTAAGGTTGTAGGAACCTACTTATTTAGAAACTAGTAGACTGTTATTATATGTCTAAATTTATTAAAAATATTATTTCAAATCTTTTTCTATTGTAGCATGGTTTTGAAATTAATGTAAAGAGTAAAAGTTACTCTCTTTTTGATAAATTTTATGGCAATGGTCTTATATTTCTGTCACTCAATGGCATTATTCTTTATGTTGATAAGAATAAGAAATAAATATGTGATGGTCACATATCTTTGGAATTGCCAACTTGGCTATTTTTATGAGTTAAAGATAAATAAGTAATACAAAGAAGAGTTCTTTGTCTGTATAATTTTGAATCATACAGAACTTATAAATCTTATCACATGGATATAATGACCAAGATCTCATTTACTTGACATGAAAAAAGGCGAGCAAGGTATTAGGTCTTGAACAAGTGGATGTTCGAAGACTAATAATATCTTGACTCAGAGATGGATACCCCATATGAGATATGGTGTGATTATCTAATATGCTTCACAAATCTTATTATCTCATTCTGAGAAGATGTTCTAAAAATTACTGCATATATTTTGAATTAGATATCATCTAAATCTGTAACTAACACTCTATATGAGATATGGAAGAGGCAGGTTGCCCAACTTATGTGAAAAGAGTTGATGTACATAAGTTTTGTGCTAGATCAAGTTTTATATATGTTTATAGGTTATCCTAAAGAGTAGTATGTGATACTATTTCTATCATCCTACTAGACAAAAAATATTTTATCAGTAGGAATGCCATCTTTTTGGAAAGAAATTTGTCTAAGAAGGGGACAGTAGGAGGATAATTAAACATGAGAAGTTCAAGACCTACGAACTATTATAACTTGTGGAGTGTTCACAAGTTGATTCTTGACTAGATGTGCTCATTGGAGAGGCACAACCATGACAGGTCCTCACCGAAGGTCAATCTGAGTGTGTAATGTACCACTCAAATATGGATTTATCATTGTGAATAATTGTGTACATACATCATTGAGAATAATATTTTCTTTGATCTATTCGAAGATTGTCATGAGTAGAGACTTTGACAATCGACTTGAAACCATGACATCCGATATGAACTCGATATGAACTCTCTGTACATCAACCAAGTATGGGTATGATCCAATAGGTTGCTATCAGGGATGTCCATCTAAATTTTTGCTATTGCCACACATTATCTAGAGAGTTTGTCTCTAGTGGGAGGGCAAATTCATTTATGGATTATAGCAGGTATTGAGAAGTCGGTACTTCTATTTTTGATGAGATAGTCAAAATATTTGACTTTATTAAATATAGATGAACTGTATGTGTGAGAAGGCAAGTAGGAGATCCACTAACTTCTTATATATATGAATGACATACAGCATATTTAGAAGCTAGTCCCGATATTGTGCTCAGTCAATGACATGCTTATCACAATAGTTTTCATTGAAAAGACTTGGGTGTAGCATCCAATATATTTGGCATCTATAGTGATAGATGTAAGTGGATGTTAGGCTTATCCCAGTCTAGATACATGATGTTTATGTTAAAAGGGTCCAATATAAATGGGTGTAAAAGAGTTTACTTACCCATGTACCAAGCCTGATGTGATTTATGCCTTGTGCATAATCATTGATTTCAGGCAGATTCATGATAAGATTTTTAAAAACTGTGATAAACATTCTCATAGTACTTAAGAAGTACTAAAGGAGCAATGAATTAGAAGAGTTTCAAACAGCAAACTGTATTTAACTCAGTTAATTGCTGTTAGTAAAGATAGCTAAGGAAAGTCGCCAGATGAAAAGGTTCATCACTAAGTTGGGTGTGGTCTCACTAGGTACCCATGCACATCCTAGGTACTTTTACCTCATTCATGATTTGATCATAAAATGAGTTAACATTAAGAACATCATAATGGACCAATTTACTAAGCCTTACACAGCAGCAGCATAATCGCCACCCAGATTGCATAGGTATCAGGTACAGGGGTGATTGGCTTTAGTGCAAGTGGGAGATTGAAAGAATAGTATCCTACAAGCCAATCATATGGGTGATGTGAAGAGATTTTTTTGTGATATATTTCTGCTCATTTGCATGACACTAGTTATTGTATTCATGAGGTACTGTATTTTATCATTTGCTACATCATATTTTCATGATTATGATAAACCCCATCGATCAGGGCAATAATTTTAGAATCATGGTGAGATCATGCCAATGAGACCTAAAATCTTGATAGTCTTAATCTAAAATATTTCAAATCATTGGATCATTAAGTTGGGGATCGATGATACCGAAAAGACTGGTACATCCTATATATGCTCGATGGAGAGGGTGGTTGATCTCACAATCACTTGTATAGTGACACTAATACAAAGATATAGGTGCTTATTAGAGCAACTCACTTAATTGACCCGCAGGAAGAACATTTGATAGAGTTTTATAGCATATCTGTTGCCCAGCTATGCAACCCAAGAGGGAGGGTGAATTAGATTTCTAAAAATTTAAAGTTAATTTACAACTATGAGAATTGTATAACAATAAGTAGGATAAATGTGGAGAGTAAAATTTATGCAAGGTGTAGAAGCTGGATGCAAGAATGCAAAAAGATAAAAAAATTTAAAAGGAGAGCAAGTAAGCACAACACAAACAAAAAGATTTATAGTGGTTCGGTGCCAACCTTGCACCTACGTCCACTCTCCAAGCTCCTACTTGAGAATTTAAATCCACTAAACCGTATTCAACCCAAATACAATGTCGGAACCTCCGACTCTAGCTATTCCAAACTAGAACACTTATTTCTCGGGTACAAGCCAATCCAATACAATCTGATTCAAGGTTCGGATCAACCTTTCCATATTTTGGAATCCTTCCAAAATAAAATATCAACTTAAAATAGAGTATAGTAGTTAATCACACAGAAATATAGATGTAACTCCTTTAATGAGCAAATAAAGTTTTAAATACACTTTACACAATAAGAACGAAGCTCTTCTGATTTTCCTCAAGGTGGTTGAAGACTTGAATCAGCTCTTGAGGGGTTGGTGATCTTGAAATAAAAGCTTTTTGAACTTTTAAGAGGGCTCTTGCTTAGGGTTGAAATGAATGCTTGAAGAACTTTTTCAAAACTTGGTTGATTCCCTCCTTTAAGTACCTTTTATAATTTCAAATAATGGTGGAGAGTAATCTGGGCTAAAATAGAGCTGTTGAAGCACATTAAATAGGCATTAAATGCAACCAAAATGAGCTGAAAACTAGCTGTTGCAGAATTTTTCCATCACAGGGGTCGACTCATAGGGTCGATTTATGCTCATGAGTCGACTCATGGGGTCGACTTCTGTGGCACAGAACAGAAAATGACTGTTCTGTAATTTTGGCCTACACAGTAGTAGAGGTCGACTCATGCTCATGGGTCGACTCATGGGGTCGACTCACAGAGTGTGCCAGCCAAAGAATTCAGCATGCCATTCAGCCCCTTTTGCCATTAGTCGACTCATGGGGTCGACTCAAATATATAAACATGATTCTTTTTAAAAATACATATTCAAAAATATTAAAATTACCTCCAATAGATTACAAATCTTGTGTTCTTGCTCTTGAGGCTTCCGAATTAGAACTTGGTAAAATTATGATTTTATCCCTAAAATACAATAAATCTTTTTCCAAGCCAAAATCATTAGTCACCTCCTCAAATGCTTTATAATCATCAAAATCAATTCAAGGAGCAACAATCTCTTCCTTTTTGATGATGACAAAATATTTGAGCAAAAGCATATATAAAGCATTGAACATGAATTTCAAATTTATGAAGATGCATCACTTCAATATCATAGCCAAGTATTTGAACGAAATACATCATAAGCAGTTTGAAGATCAATTTAAAATTTGCTTATAAATTCATTTGCTTTGAAAATTAGATAAAAAAGGAGCTAATGATTTTGGTTCTTTTGACACATTTGCTTAACAATTTTACTTATTACTAATTTCTTTATTGCTTATTGCTCATTTCTTCATTGCTTATTGCTCAAATTCGATTTTGATTCTCTACTCTCCCTTCTTGACAGCATCAATTAAGATTTTCTACTCCTTTTAAGGGATCTTGAAAGGATAAATTTTCTTTACTCTCCCTTTTTGATAGCATCAATTAAGATCTTAAGGGATTTTAAGGATAGAGAAAAGAAAAGAAAGATGACAAAAAAGACATACTTTGTTTACTCCCTCTTTTTGAGACCATATTTTACTTCTTTAGCCCCCTTCTTTGATTGCTTATTTCTCTACTCCCCCTCAAGATAGCAAACATAAAGGATATATCAACTTGCTTATCTAGAAGATATTGCAATTCATAGTATTTCTCAGCACTAATATGAGTTACTTTTCAGATCTCATAATTAAAATAATTCAATTTGATCACATTCATAGATATTCATTGAAAGTCAAAGCACACATATATATATATATATATATATATATATATATATATATATATATATATATATATATATATATATTCAAAAGTGACTGAATACAAAAAGTGTCCCAATACACATGAGTCAACTCAAAATACAAAAGTCATGGATAGAAACTATCCAAGAGTTAATTAGCCAACAAATACAAGGCCCATAAGACAAATCCTAGACATAAGAGACAAACTAATCTAGATCTAATAGATGTCATAGCTAGAGGGATCAGAATCTGAAGAATCAGAGATAGGGTGAGGAGATGTAGGATCAAGTCTACGAGCATGACCTCGACCATGTCTGCCTCGACCACGGGTAGAGGTACCAGCACGAGTAGAGGGGTGAGAGGATCCTGGAGCCTGAGAAGCTACAGACTGTGCAATAAGAAAAAGTCTAATAGTGTCCAAAAGATCCAAGGCTCTCAATACAGACTGCATCAGGGCACTAACTGAGTAGAAATATTCTCACTGGAGCCCCTGATCTCTCTTCTCAAGAAGTCAAAGCCACTCTCTAAAACTCCTCAAAGTCTAGCCGCCTTTGTAGATAGGTCTGAGACTTCTGTGATATCCTCATGCGGCTGGAGATGGGCTAAAGCTAATACTTGTCCCTACAAGTCTAATACTCTGCCTGTCAATCTCAAAATATATCCCTCAAGCTGCTCAATACGTACCGACTGAGCAGTGAGCATCTGAAAAATAGTAGAAATATGAGGAATCAGAGTCTAGTCTAAGACATCCTGGGATGTCGATCTCTGTGCAAAGACTGAAGTGGCAAACTACTGAGATAAAATGGAGGCAACATGGTGGGACATCATCTCAATCTGATCATCTGTTAGTCTGAACTCTGAAGGATGTGCCCTGTTCTCTAACTATGGAATTGAAGCATGCCTTTTCACAGATTCTGAAGGACCAGCCTCATGATCAGATATGAACTGAATATCTGGGGATGCTCTATGATCACAAAGAGGTGAAGATGGTCCCTCCTCCTCTGCTCTATCCTCCACTTTCTCCTCAACATCCTTTGTCCAACCGCCATCAGTTTTAGAAAAACCCATGCGATGCAGTGTGTAGCGGTTGATGGTGTCGGAATGGGATAGTCTAGCAACTGCCTCTCCCCCAAAACTGATTCCGAACCTTCTAAAAACTAAGGTGAGTGCCATACCAAATGGCAAGTGAGCCTTGGACTTGTTCAGGGTTTCTCTCATGGCCTCAAACATCAATGCTGGAAGGTTTAGGGGGGTTTGAGTGATCACATGGTACATAATGCAAATGTCCCTACCAAATAGAAGGTCGTGTCTACCACTCCTAGGGACAAACAGTTTGGTTATCAAGTGATATTACAGCCTCATCTCAACACAAAGAATTTTTGCTTCCAATTTATTTAGACTTCCAGTATAAGTTCTCCCTAAGATAACATTAATTTCTTCTTCTTTAAAAGGGAGCTCCATACTGGTATAGCCTTCACAAGGCAAATGCAGTATCTGTCCCAAGTGTACTGGATCAAGAATAATATCAATACCTTTTACTGTAGATTTTACTGTTCTATTGCTATAGCTCAAATTTAAGTAAAATTTTCTGACTAGATCGACATAAGTATTTTCCTTTAAAGAGCAGTAAAATTTCCATCCTTGATACTTAATCTTCGATCCAATAGTGAACCCTTCTTTTTCAAAAAACTTGAAATCAATATTTTTTTCGAGTTCCACTTTTCGATCAGAGAGAGGTACCTTGCTTGGAATGATTGGGGACTGAGTAGAAGCTGAAGCAGGACCTGGAGCAAGGATTGGAGCAAGAGAGGGCTTGATTGCTAATCTCTTTCTGTACACACTATCTTCCAACCCGCGAACAGATTTCTTTCTTTGCGGTAGCTTCATTTTTGAAGCCATTAGGTCAAGAGAGACTTGAAAGGAGCTTAGGAAACTAAATGTGAGGCAGAGAGGAAAGGATTTTGGAAGAAAAAAGGCAAGGATTTGAGGAGTTAAATCACCGATTTGGAGAAGAGGGGATGATTCTAGGGCAAGCTCGAACCGCCCCAAATGAGGAAGGGAGAGGAGAGGAAGTTGGTTCCTTAACGGGTGATTTGAGGAGTGAAAATCGATGGGAGGAGATATTTGAGAGAAATCTTTGGTTTGAGGGAGAAGAGATTGAGAGCTTTTTGTTCGCTGGGAGGAAAAAGATGAAGGGCTGAGTCGGCTCAAGGAAAAATTCCCAATAAGAAGAGAGCGCCCGAAGGGTTTTGACAAAATTGCAAGATTACCCTAGGGTCGACCTTTGGCATAGAAAAATTCAAAAGAATGATGGTATAATTTCGAAAAAAAAATTAAACTCTGAGAGAAGGATGTTTACCCAAATATTGATTATGTGAATGATAGTTTTGAGCTTTTGAGCTCTTAAGAAAAATGAGAATTGAGCTCAATAGATTTAGTTCAATGAATTTTTGGTATTAAGAATTTGGAATCAGAGAGATACTTAAGCTGATGATCAAGGATTCCTTGTTCTCTTCTAATTTCACAAAATCTATCTTTACTTAAGGCCTTGGTAAAGATATCAGCCAATTATTTTTCAGTACAAACATAATCAAGAATTATATCTTTATTTTGGACATGTTCTCTTATGAAATGATGCCTAATTTTAATATGTTTTGATCTAGAATGCTGAATTAGATTTTTAGTTAGATTTATAGTATTGGTGTTATCACATCTTATGGGAGTTTCATTGAGTTTGATGCCGAAGTCTTCAAATTGTTGCTTAATCCACAAGATTTGAGCACAACTTTCGGTTGTAATATATTCGGCCTCGACCGTAGATAGTGCTACCGAGTTTTGCTTCTTGCTAAACCAAGAGATTAAGTTAACTCCAAAAAATTGATAAGTTCCACTAATACTTTTTTTTTATCTAATCTACATCCAGCAAAATCGGTATCTGAATATTCTATCAAGTCAATTGATGAGTCCTTAGAATTTCATAGTCCTAGAGTTTGTGTACCACTTAAATATCTAAGGATTCTTTTAACTGGATTCAAGTGAGATTCTTTCGGATTTGATTGAAAGTGAGCATAAAGACAAACACTAAATATAATATTTGCTCTACTAGCAGTTAAATACAATAGAGAACCAATCATATCTTTATAAAATTTTAAGTCTATATTTTTACCTTCTTCATCCTTGTCAAGCTTACATGATGGGCTCATGGGTGTTTCAATTGCTTTGGAGTTCTCCATTCTAAATCTTTTGAGTAGTTCTCTTGTGTACTTGCTTTGGGTGATGGAGATTTTTTTCTTTGTTTGTTTGATTTGGAGTCCGAAGAAGAATCATCAAACCTTATCATCAGTCATATGATAAATTCGATCAGCTCGAGTCCAGTCATGATCCTTATGGAAACTCTTTTCCAACAATCACACTACTGTGGCTACAGACTCTCGGACTTAGCCTCTCAAATTTTATAGGACTACTTCTCTCTATCAAGATCGATAGATCCTATCTTGATACGTACCTTACTTTTATGGTGGATCAACTGTCGCCAACATCCACTATAAGGGCTCATTGAGATCCATATTTATGTAGTCGTACCATCTTAGGTCAAAAGATCATTCATACAACTACAGCATCGAGACAATCACTGATGATTGAATAGAAATCTAAGTGATCTTTCAAATGGTCATGTTCAGTACTAGTTGTTCTCGAATAACTACCCACACTCATTGTCCAATGTCTCTATACTATAGACCAGAGACTCATCTACCTCGAAGAAAGTGATCTATATCAATCACTATCCTCACGATGATATTATGATCTAAAGAATTTAGAAATTAAATATATATCTCTAATTCTCAATACCTTGAGAATATATATCAAAAAATTAATTTTATGGATGATTCAAAGACACATTACACTTGAATAAAAAATAAACTTACCATTTTATTGATCAAATCAATATATTAAGTACAAAATTGTATCCTAAATTTATTATAATGTGTCAGTCATATTGGCTTCTAGGACTTACATCTAACAATTTTCAACTTGGACTAAAGCCAATTGGCTACTAATTTAAGTCTTGTTGGGTTTTGATGGCATAGTGGAAGGACTAGGTGTTTAAAAATTTTATTTGAAACATCCGATACACCGAAAACCCTAATACCTAGAAACTCTTGATTATAATAATCAAAGTACAATAAATTAAACTTGGATAAGAAGAATACCTATAGCGCTAATCCAATTTTCATGAGGCATCCACATGTCCGGCCTTCAATGGTGATCCACATAGAAATTGAACCAAAGATAGCACTCCTCCTTCAACTTTCTTCAAGAGTTCTAGTCTCTAGAACTCGATTAGCCTCGTACCGATCAGATTTCTTCAAGAACCTGACTCCACCCTCTCAAAACCTCATCTAAACTTCTGGTTCCCCTTCTTTAAGACCCTCACAATCTTTGTTAGGATCAGATAAGGCTTTATCTTAAATCCCAAAGCCTTCTCCTAAAACTAAGATAGGTTGTAAGAAAGAAAGGAGAGCAATCAGAGAAAAATTTGAAATTTTTTTGAATATCTCAGACACCCAACACCCCAGCCATTTTATAGCCATCAGAGGGATGCCAAAAGGAAGGGACACACCTCATCCAAGAGGCTTATTTGATTAGACTATTAGAGATTCTTCCTTCAAGCAGAAGGACTCTTATCATCGATACGTTGACCTGCACTTGCATCTGCACACGTGACCAGAGAAGGGATACTTTTGCATCCCTTCTCAAATCAGAAAAAATACTCAAAAATCTACATGGATAGGGAATTCAATCTTGATCTCAGATACCCTAATAAAGAGATCAAAAAATCCATAAAAAGAAGTGATCCTCACACCTCTTCACGTGAGTGCTGATCACCGCACATGCACACACGCAAGGAAGTTTCCGGCATCCATTTAGCCATCTGATAAGTCTGGAAAATTTCAAAAAAAATCAGCAAAAATAGCTTATCAAATGTAGAATATTATCACAAAAAAAATATTCCAATCTAAAAGCATTTGTTTAGGAGAAGGACTCTCCAAACCACAGAGAGATGCGATGCTTCATCCCATGCATGGGAGACATCCTTCTCATCTCCAATTTTTCTCCACCCTAAAATTTTTAGAAAAAATCCATCTCATGCTTTGAGATGTGCATTAGAGAATGAAGGGTGATATGAGCTACCACATGCATCTTAATCCCATGCCAAAAGGACTCTTTTCTTCTGCTCACACCAATATGCATGCGCAAAATCTGTTTTACACCAAGAGTCCTTCACAACTTGAACTCTTCATAATTGGCATTAATTTGGGATGTGGTGCCCCAATTTGGGTTGGTTTTAGGTGACACGACTTGGCCTAAATGCCCATCAAATTAGGCTAGCTAATTGGCAAGAGATGAGACCAAATCGATCTCCAAAGAAGTAAGGGTTTCCACATGTGCTAACATGCTTACCGGAACTCTGATTGAATCCAAAATTTCAATTAATCTTTTTCAAAAGGATCCTTGGCCAATTTTTATATATGTGTAACCCATTGGGTTCCACATATAGCCAACAGTAGATCTAGGTGTAAGTTGATCAAATTTGATTAGATTTCAATCTAACCGATTTAGGTCCAATCGAGCTAACCCGAGCTCAACAATTAGAAAATCCTTTCTAATTGGCGATCGAATTAAACTCTTTAATTTGATCGAACCTACAAGTTAAGATTGACATCTAGCAACGTATCATGGCTATCCAGAAGATGTAAAATTTGATAGAAATACTAAATATATCATTCAGTGGCAAGTTACTGTGTAATTCAATCCCTCGATCATCTCTGCATCCTGAATATGTTCGTGAGTTGGAATCATATCAAACTCAAATACATATTCATATCGATTCTCAATTAACTAATGATGACTCTAATGAAGAAGCATTAGAAACTCTTTCTAATCTCCTTCCTGCTTTTGGCCAAAAAGACTTTTTTTGAGTCATCTAGGATTGAGAATATATAGGATACGATCTCCTCTTACTAGGAGTGATTGATTCCATATTGACCTACTCACAATTTTCATACACACTCCATCATATTCAGAACACCCTGTACATGTCTTAATGCTATGCCTGGGTATGAACCAAAATATGAGTTCATACGCACAAGATTCCATGATGGTCTCAGGTCTAAGGATCACTTGCACAACTTCTACTTAGAGAACCATCTTTGACATGCAAGTAAGGCTTTCATAAGATATTTTCTTTCATCGAGTCAATTCAATGGACTCATTTTTCAAATGAGCAGCAATATCCTTATATTAGTGTCCAATACATAAGTGACTAGTGAGATTTACCACCCTCTCCATCGAGCATACATAAGATGTGCCAGTCTATCCGGAATATTGATCCCCGACTCAATGCTCCTACGACAAGAAATTTTTAAGATGAGAATTTTAGGATTTTAGGTCTCACTAGCATGACCCATTCATGTCTCCTAAAACTATTACCCTAAACTTTGAAGTTCATTATAATCTTAGTTATAATAAGATGCAGCTAAAATGATGAATCAATACCTCATTTTATTATCAAATAATAAATGTCATTACATGAGTTACAAAATTACAAAAAAAAATCCCATCGCAACACACTTGCGATTGACTTATAGGGCAATCTTCTTTCAATCTCTCACTGACACTAAAGCTAATCGCCTTTGTATCTCATTATAATCGCCTTAGTAAATGGGTCAACTATATTATTCTTTGTATCTACTCGTTCAAGGACAACATCTTGTCTCTAATGAGATGGAAGCGTCTGAGGATGTATTTGAATCAATAATGAGACCTAGATTCCTTAGCTTGAATAATGGCCCCAGTGTTATTACAATAGAGTGGCATTGGTCCTTCAATCTCAGGAACGACTCCTAAATCTATGATGAATTTCTTTATCCAGACAGCTTCCTTAGTAGCTTCACTAGCAACGATGTACTCTACCTTAGTAGTTGAGTCAGCTACTGTTTACTGCTTAGAACTCTTCCAACTCACTACCCCACCATTTAGGGTAAACACGTACCCTGATACTGACTTGCTATCATATGAATCAGATTGAAAACTAGAATCTATATATCCCTCTAGTTTTAACTTTGATCCTTCACCATATATGTGAAAAACATCTTTAATTCTTCTTGGGTACTTCAGAATATTTTTTATAGTTTTTCAATGATCCTCTCCTGGATCAGCCTGAAATCTGCTAGCTACGCTCAAAGCATAAGCTATATTAGGCCTGGTATATAGCATGACATACATAATGATCTCATTACCAAAGCATAAGGGTTTTCATTTATCCTCTTCCTCTTTCCTAGTGTCTTAGGACATATTTTCATAGAGAGACGTATACCATGACTTATAGGCAGGTAACCTCTCTTACTTGCCTTCATATTAAATCTCTTTAATATGAAATCTATATACCGTGACTGAGATAAGCCTAACATCATTTTAGATTTATCTTTATAGATCTTTATACCTAGTATATAGGATGCTTCACCAAAGTCTTTCATAAAAAATTTATTCGATAGCCAAATCTTGACCGATTGCATCATTGGGATATCATTTCCAATGGGCAGTATGTCATCGACATACAAAACCAAGAGAAGACAATAGCACTCCCACTTGTCTTCTTATACAAACATGGTTCATCCTTTTTTTGATCCCAAACTCTTTGATTGTTGTTGCCCAGATATGGAGCCCAAGAGGGGGCGTGAATTGGGCCACTTAAAATTTTTAGTGATGATGCTAGAATTGTCATAGAAAATATACATAGAGAAGGTGCTGAGGAGGTTCAGCATAAAAAACTTCAAGAAAAGACTTATACCCTTTAGATATGGAATCCATCTCTCCAAGAAGTTGTGCCCCAATACACGAAAGAGATATATAATGCATGAGCAAGATCTCTTATGCTTTGGCTATAAGAAGCCTCATGTACGCCATGCTTTGTACATGACCTAATATCACTCATGCTATGAGTGTCATGAGTAGATATCAGTCGAATCTAGGGAAGAACACTGGACTTCTGTGAAATGTATGTTTAAGTACTTGAGAAGGACTCAAGATATATTTTTGATCTTTGAAAATGGAGAATTAAGGGTGTAAAGATATACTGGTTTAGACTTTATGTTTGACATTGACAATCGAAAATCGACATCAAGCAGTATTTTCTTGTGCAATAATGGTGCTGTGAGCTGAAAGAATTTTAAGCAGCCTATTATAGCAGACTCCACCATGGAAGTAGAATACATCACTGCATCAAAATCTGCTAAGGAGGCATTCTGATTCAAGAAGTTTGTTATAGAACTGGGTGTGATGCCATCAGATGTTGTCCCACTATTCTGCGACAACAAAGACGCCATAGCCCTTGCTAAGAAGTTGAGTTCTCACCAAAAATCTAAACACATCGAGCAACAATTCCACCTAATCCGTGATTATCTGGAGAAGGAATACGTCAAGGTGAAGGGAGTCGACACCGCGGACAACATGGCTGATCCACTGACAAAGCAATTAAGCCAACAAAAAATTGAAGCCCATCTTGAGAAGATGGGATATAGATTTTGTAGCCAAGTAGCTTTAAATCAAGTAGGAGGTTGTTAAATGTATGCCCCAGAAGTCAGATTGGTTCATATTTATAAAACTTTCTTAGGACATATTTTGTAATATTGACTTATAAATTAATAAATCTAAATTTATTTTCATTCATATCTGTACTTTTAAGTGTCTATAATTGTTCATTGAGTTAATGTGTATAGTGACGCATATTCTCAAGAATTAAGAATTTGAGATATGTGCCATTAATAATCAATTTACAAACTGCTTCTGATCATAGGATCATAACGAAGATGGTGTTTGATCCAGAGAGATTAGTACACGATCGCTTTCTTAGGATAGATGGATCTTGAATCTATAGTGTAGAGACATCGGAGCGAGAGTGTAAGTGCTTGTTAAGAACAAAGGTACTGAGATGACAAAATACGAGTAGTCACTAGGATATCTACCTTCTCGTTAGTGACTAACACGATGCTATGGTAGTGAATCTAGTTCTTATCCTACGGTACCCTGACTATTCACAGTGAGGCTGCTGTGGTTTGACTACACCATAACTCGATCTTCTAGCCATACGGAATCTTAAGGTGTATGTTAACTACAATAGATTTATTATAGAAATAGGATGAGCATCAGATAGAATCTATCGACCTTAGTAGATGAGAAATAGTCCTATGTAGATCATGATATTGAGTCCTAAAGCTCATGGCCATGATAGTGCGAATGATGGAAATGTGTTTTTATAAGATTTCACAAGTGGACTCAAATCGATTGATTCTATCATATGACAAGAATCAGATTTGATGAGTTATCCTTAACCTCTATCTCATCGGGACTCATGATAGAAGAATCGAATCACACAGCAACCGCACCTAGAGGTTCAACTATTTAATTTTGATTGCCACTACATACTACTAGGTTCACTAGTAGATCATGGGATCAATTAGAATCATCTTGATGATCGATAATTCTAAATTTATTAAATTAGAAGGAGTTCCATCCATCAAAAAGGGTTTCGATGATATTGATGATAGAGATCACAATATATCCTACTACCAAACAGAATTGAACCTATAAGGTCACACAAATAAGAGCATTAGTCTAGGATTGCACAATTGGGCTAGCATAGTCTGATTGGATTAGGATTAATTAAATCTTAATTTTAAATTTAAGAAAATCATGCTAGCATATGATTAAATCCAATTTCTCATTGATTTGGATTCCCTATTAGATAGAACTTGACCAAATCAAAGCAAGCTCATTCGAATATGATAAGTGATACATTTTTACATTTATTGAAGATATTTTTGGTATTTTATGGTGCTAACATCTTCTAAAAAATTTAATTTCATAAATAAATTAAATTTTCTTATAAAAATAGATAATTTAAAAAAATATATAAAATTAGAGTATATTTATGAAAAATAGATGTCAATTTAATTGAGTAATTTTAAAAACTAAAATGATAAAAAATTATTGAGCAATTTAATACATATTTTTTCTATTTGTCAGGAATAAATCAAAGCAAAAATCAAGCCAAAATACCCTGTAAATCAATTTTTATAGCCTTCGGTGCATGGTGGACTGGTCACTCGATCCACAAATTCAAGGCCACGATCCACAGAAACAGTTCATGGTGTTTGGTGTGGTTCACAGGTGGGTGAAAGAAATTTACGTCATCCGATAGCTGATAGCACTCCAGACATGCAATCAGACGACTGAAATCACATGTTACCATATCCAACAGTGGTGACCCACTATAAATGCATGATCTGATGGTCCAAATTAATCTCGAACTAGATCTGACGGTCCATATTCGTTGCCGGCTGAAAACTAATTAGAAGAAGGATTTCTTTTCGCGATCCAATGCTCCAGATTCCATCAAGCATGCGATTGGACAGCCATCACATTTTCGACTATAATAAATAGTTGATCTATATTTTTTGGACTGATCTGGGTGGTCCAATGAAGATCCAATGGCCAAAATTAATTCATACGAATATTATATGATTTCTAAGGATTTTAGGACTCCTTTTGCTATCAAAAAAAAGTAAAAAATTTATCTATAAATAGGGAGTCCGAGAATAAGAGTAAAAGGGAGAAAAAATTAGTAGAAATATGAGAAAAAACTAGAAAAAAAAAATAGAGAAGTTTAGGGATCCAAGAGTGGGAGAGGCATAGAGAGAAGATAGCAAGCGGCAGTGGAAGTAGAGAGAAAGCATAGGAGCAAAGAAAGCAGAACAAAAATTTTTATTTTATTATTTTGGATCATAAAAAAGGGGAGAATATGGAGCTAGAGATCTTGATGTATGGCTAAATCCCTTCAATCCAGGAATATGATGAAGCCTGTAAATAGATTTTTATTATCTTTCATGTATTTAATTTTTATATAATAAAATTATATTTTTATTTTATATCTTTTTATTCTAAGATATTGATCTAGCCTACACGACCTAAACCATCCATTGATGTGCCGTGTGTAAGTGATCCTTTGACCTGAGGTCACCATGGTACCTTGTGTACATGAATCCATATTTTGGTTCGCTACCTAACTTGGTTCTCTGAATCATTGTATGGGTTATTCTAGATATGGTAAAGTATGCATGGAGGTTGTAAGTGATCAATAAGAAATCAGTCACTCCTAATAAGGAGAGCGAACATCCTATGTGATCTCATAGGATGGTGATTCTGGAAGTCTTTGGCAAAAGCAGGGTGATAATTAGAAAAAAAATTTTAATGTATCATCAACTGAATCATCACCTTCAGATCGAGATACATAAAGATAAGTGATTAAGTTTGACATATTTTCATGCCCACAGCTCATCTGGGATGTTGTTTGACTGAAGGATTGAATTACACGAAAACTTATCACTGAAGGGTATTTTGATAATTTTTATCAAAATTTTAAATCTTTCAGATAATCATGACATGTTGCTAGACATCAATCTTGACTTATGAACTTAATAAAAATTGAAAGAATTTGATTCTGGAATCAATTTAGAAGAGTCCAAGTTGATTGAGACTCTTCGAGTGACCTAATCTCATTGGATTAAGGTTACGTCGAAAGTCTGAATCCACTACTGGCTAGATTTGAAAATCAATTGAGTCACACACTTTGAGATTTGACTTTAGTCTAATTTAATTAGAGTTTAATATAAATTCTATGGGTTAATTTAATATGCTAGCACACTGTATTAACCCAAGTTCCCAAATTGGTTTGGTTCAAAGTATTTGAGCTAACCTAGACCAGTTGGCTTTGATCTAATGGGATTGGGTCAATTTGGATTGGATCCTTATCCAACTTGGATCAGAAATAAAGAGTCCTTAAAGAAGGCTCTTTATTAAATGCATTGCCTTAGAAGATAAATCAGAAATTGAATATTTTAATATCAAAAATTAATGAAATTTTCATGGCACATAGAGAAGGAAGAGTCCTTCTGCTCCAAGTATCTAAATTACCAAAAATTTACTCAGTGAATTTATTTGGCACATGGAAAGTTGGAGGAAAGTTGGAGTGCCAAAAGTTGGTGTCCCTTCATCCTATGTAACATCCCCTGGCCCCCTAATTATAGGGGATGCCCCAGATGGCTTCTAACTAAGATTTTTGGATGAGCTAGATAGAAGGAATGTAAAAATCATAAGAAAAAATATGAAAAAAATTTAAGAAAAAAAAGTGGGGAATTTAAGTGGAAAAAGTTGCTACAAGGATGGTGAGATTTTCAGCAAGTGTTGCTAGAGTGCCATAGGATTTGATTTCTCTATGTGTTAGAGCTAAAAATTAAATCCTAAGTTGTATGATATCTAAAGAGTATCTTCTTGGTATTATTTTGGTGGTAAGATCAAAAGCAACTAAGCTTTGGTGCGATCGTGATGCAAGTTTGAAGCTGACAGTATTCTTGAGAAGACAAGGCCGCGGTTGCGCACCAATTGGGAAGGATCTTAGCCAACATTCGTGTGGATCACTGTTAGAAGACTTCTACCTTGGGATCTTGTGGAGAACACCAATGTGCTACTTTTTTATTTTGGTTAAAGTATAATATTCTATTTCTTTGCATGCTTGAATTTACTTTGATCTGTTCAGCAAGGTGATTTTAGGGTTTTAGATTTGGCTCGATAATTTTATTTGATAAAGCTATTGATTTGAGTATTTTAAAAAATTTTAAAAATTACTTTCTACTATGTCATTGAAATCCAACAGTGGTATCAAAGCAACTCTTATCTGATTCAATCAAACAAGTGCAATATAGTAGCTTAGAATTATTCTTGTTTATATCCTGCCAAAAAAGTGGCATTGTTATTGCATCGATTTTTCAAATTCAAAAAAATATTTTTTACTTTTTGTGAACCATGATTCTTAATTTTAATTATTAAATTATAAATTTATGATAATTTAAAATTTTATTATCATGGTTGCATGATGATTAAATCAATGTATAGCTAATAAGGGTGCTATGCATGCCTAATTAGATTAGAGTATGTTATATTATATGAATTTGTTTGTTATATGTTATGACTTTGATTGTACCCTTATATATTTTTTGGCATAATAATGTGATTGCTATTTTGAATAGCAGAAGCATGCAAATTTGCATAATTTGTAGTATACATTTTATGTGCTTATATAGTTAAGATGTGTCGAGATCAGTTTAAAGTTCCTCATAAAATTATATTAAGTTGTAATATCGGGATTCACTTTTAAATCAAAAGTCAAATTCTTAAAATCAATTGGTGTAGAAGAAAGTGTGAAAAGTGATTTTCTAATTAGGTCCATATGCTGGCCTGACGAACTCTGTTGGTGTCTAAAAAAAACTACAAAGAGTCTCCCACCTACTTACTTGATCAATTTGGTCTTCTTGAATTTTGGACTTAGATTGATTAGTGATGTAGATACTACAAGGATCTTCCTTCAAACTTGGTTGATAGAGTATGTCAAGATCTTAGTGAGCTTGTTGTGCTATCCACAAGGCTTACTATAAAAATTGACATGATGTTGATCAAGTGCATATTGATGCTTATGATATATTTGAATAGTGTTGCTTTGTTGTACTATCCACAGGGGCTGCATTGTTTAACTATGACTATATGGGATTGAAGGGTCAACTCAACTAGAACACTCTAGTTTGTTGTGCTATCCATAAGACTATATGTGATCTAGAGACCAGAATGAAAGATGTTGAAAATTATAAAGGTATAATTGATAAAGAGTTATCTACTCTTGAACTCATGAATACTTATTATGCTATCCACAAGCTGTTTGTGAGGAATAGAGATCTCAACCTCACTAAAAAATATTAGTATATTTCTCGATTTTCATATTTGAGTGCTATGAAGCTTGATAAAATAATGAGAAACACAATTAGATAAAAGTCCTAGTCTAATTGTGAATATCTTCATGAGTTGTCTGCTTATATTATATTCTTATCATTGTAGATTAACTACACTTATGGCATTCTCACTATTCCTTAGAGGTATCCTAGATACTAACAAGTTGATCGGACCCAACTATGTCGATTGGTTAAGGAAGTTGAGAATTATATTCACTCAGAAGAAAGTTTCTTACATGCTGGATACACTTGCTCCAGATTCTCTTGAGGAAGATGCTTTTGAGGAGGAAAGGGCCACATACAAGATGTGAAAAGATGATAGTGTGACTGTCAAATGTATCATGCTTCCCTCCACGAGCAATGAGCTCCAAAGGCAGCATAAGGACATGGATGTTTCCTCTATTCTCCTTAATCTTAAGGAGTTATATGGGGAGCAAAGTCGAACTGCTTGATATGAGATATTGAAGTAGTTATTCCATACCCGTATAACTGAGGCTCTTCTGTGCAAACGTATGTCCTAAAGATGATAGATTTGATCACTCATCTGAGACAGCTGGATTTTGTCATGGATGATGAATTGAGCCAAGATTTGATCCTGCAGTCTCTCTCTGACTTCTTTCTCAGTTTGTCATTAATTATCATATGAACAAACTAAACATTAGCTTGTCTAAGCTACTGAATATGTTAAAAATAGCAGAAAGCTATTTCAAGGGTGAAAAGGCTCAGGTTCTTCATGTTGATAAGATCAACAAGAAGAAGACGAAGAAGGATTCTTAGAAAAAGTTGAACCCTAAGGCTGACATCTCCAAAAAAAAGGTCTCCATCAAAGATACTTGTTATCACTATGGTAAGGAGGGCCACTGGAAGAAAAATTGTAAGGAGTATCTTGCAACCGTGAAATCAGTAAACATTGCTAAAGATTTGTATATGATATAAACTAATTTATCATTAAATACTTCAATGTCAAATTCTTGGGTATTGAATACCATCTGTGGTTCACATCTTTGCAAATTATTGCATAGTCTACAGAAAATAAAGAATCTGAATAAAGGTGACTTCGAGCTGTTCGACGCATATGAAGAGTCCATTCAAGCCGAAGCCGTAGAAACCAGAATTTTAAAGTTGCCTTCGAAAAAAGTTTTGAAACTAAAGACCTGTTATTACATTCCAAATATTATTAGAAATATTATTTCTATATCATTGTTATTGAAATAAAATTTTGAAATAATTGCAAAGAACAATGATTGTTCTATATATTTTTTTAATGAATATTATAGAAGTACTTTTATTGATAATGGTCTTATATTTCTTTCACTTAATAATAATGTACTTCATGTTGATAATATGAAGAAAAAAAAGAGAGAGGATGTGATGTCACATACCTCTGGCACTGCCGACTTGGCCATATAAATGAGTCAAGAATTAATAAGTTATACAAAGATAATTTCTTTGATCCTTATGATTATGAATCATATGAAACTTGTGAATCTTGTCTCATAGAAAAAATGGCCAAGACTCTATTTACTAGATATGGAGATTGGGCGAGTGACATTTTGGACCTTGAACATATTGATGTGTGTGGTCTAATGTTAATTCAAGCTAGAGGTGGATACTCTTACTTCATCATATTTACTGATGATATGTCTAAGTTTGGATATGTATATTTAATGAAATACAAATTTAAAGCCCTTGACAAATTTAAAGAGTATTAAAGAATGGTCGAAAAACAAACTGGTAAAAGTATTAAAGCTCTTTGATGGATCGAGGAGGAAAATATTTGTCTAGTGAGTTTCTCAATTATTTGAAACAAAATGGTATACATTCTCAATGAACACCTCCTTATAAACTTCATAATTAAATAAAATTATGAAAATAAGTAATCACATCTTATTAGATATGGTGCAGTCTATGATGTGTTTCACAGATCTTCCATTATCCTTTTGGGGATACGTCCTCGAGGCTGCAGCGTATATTTTAAATAAAGTACTTTTGAAATCTGTTTCTAGCACTCCATATGAAATATGAAAAGAAAAAAAATCCAATCTTAAGCATCTTAAGATTTGGAGCTACCCAGCTTATGTGAAAAATATTGATGGACATAAGCTGGATGCTAGATCAAAAAAATACAGATTTATAGGTTATCCCAAGGAGTGTATAGGATACTACTTCTATAACTCTACTCAATAAAAGATGTTTATTGGTAGGCATGCCATTTTTTTGGAGAAAAAATTTATCCAAGAAGGAGGCAGTGGGAGGTCTGTTGAATGATGAGTCCATTATTGAGGCATTGCCACTACACACACCTCCTCTCCAAAGATCGAGTAGAATGCGTAGTATACCATTCAGATATGGGTTTGTTATTGAGAATGACAATACAACCTATATTATTAAGAATGATGAGCCTATAACCTATTCGGAAGCTGTCATGAGTAGCGACTTTAACAAATAGCTCAATGCCATGAAATTCGAAATGGACTCTATGTATGCCAACCAAGTTTGGATATTGGTTGATGCGCCTGAGGGTGTGACCCCAATAGGTTGCAAATGGGTCTTTAAAAAGAAGATTGGAGTTGATGGCCAGGTAGAGACCTATAAAATCAGGCTTGTGGTAAAAGATTTCAGACAAAAATAAGGTGTTGATTATGAAGAAATCTTTTTGCTGGTAGCTATGCTCAAATCTATTTGGATAATGCTTGCTATTGCAACATACTATGACTATGAGATCTGGCAGATAGATGTCAAGACTGCCTTCCTCAATGAAAACCTTGAAGAAGAAGTCTATATGACTCAGTCAGAGAGAGTTATCTCAAGTGGGAGAGCAAATCAGATATGCAAGCTCAATAGAATCATATATGGATTAAAGCAAGCATCGAGGAGCTGGAATATCCGTTTTGATGAGATAATCAAATCATTTGGCTTCATCAAAAATATGGATGAACCTTGTGTGTATAAGAATAGTAGTGGAAGTGCTATTGTCTTCTTAGTCTTGTATGTGGATGACATACTACTCATTGAAAATGATATCTCGATGTTACAATCGATCAAGACTTAGCTATCATAAAATTTTTTTATAAAAGACTTGGGTGAAGCATCCTATATACTTGGTATAAAGATCTATAGGAATAGATCGAAAATGATGCTAGACTTATCCAAGTCTAGGTACATTGATCTTGTATTGAAGAAGTTCAATATGGAGAGAAGTAAAAGAGGTTACTTACCTATAGATCATGACATACAACTCTCTAAGAAGATATCTCCTAAGACACCTAAAGAGAGAAATAGTATAAGTTCTATTCCTTATGCTTCAATAGTAGGATCAATAATATATGCTATGTTATGTATCAGGCTTGATGTGGCTTATGCCTTGGGCATTGTAAGCAGATTTCAGGTTGATCCCGGAGAGGATCATTGAAAAGCGGTGGAAAATATACTCAAGTACTTGAGAAGAACTAGAAATATTTTTCTAATATATGATGGATCTGATTTAAAACTAGAAGGTTATACCAATTCTAGTTTCCAATCTGATCCGAATGATAGCAAATCGATATCTGGATATGTGTTTATCTTGTATGGTGGTGCAGTAAGTTGGAAAAATTTCAGATAGTAAACTGTTGTTGACTCGATCACTAAGGCTGAGTATATTGCTGCAAGTGAGGCCACTAAGGAGGCCATTTGGATGAAGAAATTCATCACAGAATTGGATGTGATTCTAGAGATTGAACAATCAGTGCTTCTTTATTATGATAATACTAGGATAGTTGCTCAAACCAAAGAACTAAAGTCTCATCATAAATCCAAGCACATCCTAAGATGGTTCCACCTCGTTCGGGAGATAGTCAAAAGATGTGATGTGATCGTGGAGCGAGTTGACACCAAGAATAATATAGCAGATCCGTTCACTAAGGCCTTGTCAATGCAGTAGTTTGACCGTCACCTTGATAGCATGGGTATCAAGTATATGGATGATCAGCTTTAGTGCAAGTAGGAGATTGAAAAAATTATGCCCTACAAGCCAATCGCATATGGGATGCGATAGGATATTTATTGTAATTTATCTTCCAAACTCATATAATTGATATTAATATTATTAATAAAATTTATATTTTTGATTCATTATATGCTGCATCTTATTAATTTTAAGATTATAATAAACTCCAAAGGTCTGGACAATAGTTTTAAGGCCGTGATGAGATCACACCAGTGAGATCTAAATCCTTGATAGTTCTGATCTAAAATATTTCTAATCGTTGGTATATTGAGTCAGAGACCAATGATACCGGTAAGACTGGCATATCCTGTGTATGCTCAAAAATGAGGATGGTTGATCTCACAACCACTTGTGTGGTGACACTAATACAAGGATATGGGTGCTCATTAGAGAATGAGTTTACTAAATTAACCTATGAGAGAATAATCAAATGGAGTCTTATTTACATGTCAACTGATAATTCACTAGTGGAAGTTGTATAAGTGATCCTTTGACCTGAGGTCACTATGGTACCTTGTGTATATGGATCCATATTTTGGTTCACTACCTAACTTGATTCTTTGATCCTTGTATGGGGTGTTCTGGATATAGTGAAGTGTGCATGGAGATTGTGAGTCATCAATAAGAGATCAGTTACTCCTAATATGGAGAGCGAACATCCTATGTGATCTCATAGGATGGTGATTCTAGAAGTCTTTGGCTAAAGTAGGGTGATAATTAAAAAAAGATTTTTAATGTATCATCAACTGAATCATCACCTTCAGATCGAGATATATAAAGATAAGTGATTGAGTTTGACATATTTTCATATCCATAGCTCATCTGGGATGTTGTTTGACTGAAGGATTGAATTACACGAAAACTTACCACTGAAGGATATTTTTGATAATTTTTTATTAAAATTTTAAATCTTTTGGATAGTCATGACATATTTTTAGATGTCAATCTTGGCTTTTGAATTTAATAAAAATTAAAAAAATTTAATTTTGAAATTAATTTGGAAGAGTCCAAGTTGATTGGGACTCTTTTGATGACCTAATCTCATTTTTACTCAGTAAATTTATTTGGCACATGGAAAGTTGGAGTGCCAAAAGTTGGCGCCCCTTCATCCCATGTAATATCTCCTGGTCCCCTATTTATAGGGGATGCCCCAGATAGCTTCTAAATGAGATTTTTGGATAAGCTAGTGAAAAGAGATGTAGAAATCATAATAAAAAATTTTAAAAAATTTTGAGAAAAAAAAGAGGGGAATTTGAGTGGCAAAAGTTGCTACGAGGGTGGTGAGATTTTCAGCAAGTGTTGCTGGAGTGCCCTAGGATTTGATTGTTCCATATGTTGGAGGTAAAAATTAAATCCTATGTTCTATGACATATGAAAAGTGTCTACTTGGTGTCATTTTGATGGAAAGATCAAAAGCAACTAAGCTTTGGTGCGATCATGATGCAAGTTTGAAGCTGACAGTCTTCTTGAGAAGACAAGGCTGCGACTGCACATCGATTGGGAAGGACCTTGGCCAACTTTCGTGTGCATCACCGTTGGAGGATTTCTACCCTGGGGTCTTTGGAGAACACCAATGTGCCACTTTTTATTTTAGTTAAAGTATAATACTCTATCTCTTTGCATGCTTGAATTTACTTTGATCGTGTTCGGCAAGGTGATTCTAGGGTTTTGGGTTCGACTCGATAGTTTTACTTGATAATGCTATTGATTTGAGTATTTTAAAAAATTTTAAAAATTACTTTTCACTGTATGGTCGGAACCCAACACTGTGATTATTGGATATGGTACATACCTAGGAAAGATAGATCATGGTATGTTAGATTAAACCTTATATCTTGTAATTAAATTTAGATGGTTTATACTCTAATAAGACGAGCCATGATCTACTGATACAGTCCGTATCTCTTAGTGATAAGCTATATTAATACTCTCTAATCATAAGAATTAATATTATAATATCAAAAAATAAATAAATAAATTTAATTTGCATGATGGATTCAAAATTTTTGGGTTATCTCTCTGACTTATTTTCTTTCAACAAATTAATTTATATTTGTAATTGAATTCTTGCTATTTTATTCTTTTATTCATCTATAATCAATTCTCTTTTATTTTTTTTCTTAAAAAAAAAGAAAAATAATTACCTTAGATCTCCATGGAAACGATCTCGACTCATCCTATCTATATAGTTTGAGTTGATTTTTATTTTTGACCGCCTACGACAGCAATCAGGATACCAAGAGTTGGAGTCTCTTAAGCTATCCATGTAAGAATTAAAGGATGGGGCACCAATAGCTAGTGCCCCACACATTTCTTCAATGTTTTATATGCAGAAAGAAGGGTGCACGCCCCCTTGGATGGGATCAAAGGGAGTGTGCCACCTTGTGGATAAGGCAAGAGGATAAGAGCTTCATCCCTATTTAAATTTGAAGAGTTCAAATTTGATTTTAGATGAGGGATAAAGCTTTATTGAAATTTGAAGAACATTTATCCCCATGTGGATGAGGATAAAGACTAATTTAAATTTAAAGAGTTCAAATTCAAATGAGGGGAGATAAGATGAGGCCACGCCCCATCTGAATTTTGTTCGACACCATGGCGCACGCCCAAGGTATTTTCTCATGCATTTTGTATGAAGAGTGGCATGAAGAGTAGAGGGAAGGGGCGCCAGATATGAGGAGTCTTTCTGCTTTAAGTCATTTGATAACTTAAAGCCCTAGGACTCTTAGGTTTTTTAATTCTATAAATAGGCCCTCTAGCTATATATTTTATACATTCCATTCCAAAGAGCTCTCATCCTATCCCTATGCCATCTGTTGGAATTCTGGATTTGGTGCATGCATATATGTTTCAAAACTTTTATTTTTTAAATACCACAATGGAGAATAATATTAAAATATTTTTAATCTAAATTTGCATGCATAAAAATATAAAACCACATGGATCTATTTCATATGCTGAAATTGATATATGCTGAAATTCAGATTGTGATAAAATCACATACCTATTTCACAATCTCTTTCTTCAAAACTGGATCTGAAAGAAATGAGGCTCTCTGTTAGCTGCATAAGTATCCAACCTCTATAAGTATCCACTTAGGATCAGTCTGGAGTAGCCCTCTATAATCTGAATTTTGATTCTCTAAAATTTAGCCTGCTGAATCTAAACGAAGCCTGAATCGTGATCAACAGTTAATCTTCTCCTTGATCTTCTTCTTTTCCTCTTCTCTAGAGTTTCGCCTTACTATATACTGCTATCAGATGCTAGAAACTAGCAAGGAAGAGGCACCCAAACTTCTTTGGACATAGAACTCCTTGGGACGCGCATCCCATGGAAGGGGTGTATAAAACACCCAAGAGAAGAGAAAAAGAGAGAAAGAGAGGGCGTGGGGAGCTCTTTGGGCATGGCGAGGGGTAGCTTGGATGGTCTTAGGACCTTAGGGGAGGTCTCCTTTTATAAGCACAAAGATTGAATCCTATTCAATCATATAACACAAGTCCTACTTGAATTAGGATTCCTATTAACTTAAGTTATTCAACTTACATTAGGAAGCCCATTAGGTGCCAACCATTAGAGCCCTTGCACCCATAATTAGACACCCTCTTTTGCACCTAAGAGACAACCCATATGAGAACTAAAGACTCTCTAATCAATGGACACACCTAAATTGAATAATTCAAAGTGGTGTCCCATAATAACTATTAAGAAGATTCATAAGGGACTTGCACCTTTAATTTATGTGATCCATAACCTTAGAAACTCAACATTTAGAGTCTCATGAATCTTATTAATGTAGGTAATCAGTAGATAATTAAGTTAAAATTAACTTATCAAATAAGTAATCCTAACTGAAAGAAGAATTGGATCTAACCATGTGGTAGCAAGGTTACCATAAATCTAATGGGTTTCCCTAAACCCAATTAACACTTCATAAGCTCAATTACTAATTCCAAGCATGATCCCTTTATTGTGTGACCTCATAAATTCAATTCTATCTGGTAGTGAGATATTCAATGATCTTTATCATTGTATCATGAAAACTCTTTTCAATGGATCGAAATAATTTCATTCTAACTCAATCAAAAATTATTGATCTAAAACAACCCTAGTGAGCTCTCACAATCCACCAGTGACACCTAACAGTATATAGTGGCAACCCAGTAGAACTAAAATGAACCTCTAGATGTAGTTAACGTGTGATCAGTCCCTCTATCGTGAGTCCTGACTAGATGGCAGGTCATAGATAAATCATCAAACTTCAACATCAGTTATATGATAGATTCGATTAACTCAAGTCCAGATGTAATGTCTATGAAAACTCTTTTCCATCAATCACTCTACTATGGTCATAGATTCATGGACTTAACTTTTCAAATCTCATAGGACTACTCCTCTCTATCAAGGTCGATAGATCCTATCTTAATACACATCTTACTCCTATAGTGAACCAACTGTCACTAATATCCACTACAAGGGCTTATTGAGACCCATGTTTATGTGTCAATCAAACTCCAATAGCCTCACTGCGAGCAGTAGTACCATCTCAAATTAAAAGACCAGTCACACAACTACAGCATCAAGATAATCACTAATGATTGAATAGAAATTCAAGTGATCTCTCGTATGGTCACGGTCAGTGCTAGTTGTTCTCTAACAACCACCCGCACTCATCATCCTGTGTCTCTATACAATAGATTAGAGACCCATCTATCGAAGGAAGTAATTTATACGTCAGTCTATCCGAATCTATCACCATCCTCATGATGATCCTATGACCAGAAGCCTTTAGGAATTAAATACATGTCTCTAATTCTCAACACCTTGAGAATATGTATCGAAACTAATTTCATGGACGATTCAAGGATATAATACACTTAAATAAAAAAGAATTTACCTTTTTATTGATCATATCAATATATTAAGTATAAAATCATATCCTAAATTAACTATAATGTGTCAACCATATTGGCTTCTAGGACATACATCTAACAATCTCCCACTTGGACTAAAATCAATTGGCCATAAATCTAAGCCCCATCTTTTCAAGGTGGACTTCTATTTTTGGTTGGCTCAACTACTTAGTTAGTGAGTCTGCCATGTTATCCGTAGAGTCTACTCTTCGCACCTCAATATATTTCTTATCGAGGTAGTCATGTATGATATGATAACGCCGCTCGATGTGCTTTAATTTTTTATGAGACCTCAGCTCCTTAGCAAGTGCTATGGCTCCATTATCTTTGTAGTATTGTGTCATGGCGTGACATCCAGTTCTACAACTAACACTAAAATCAAAATTCATCCTACACATCTATAGCACACTCAGTCTCTATTGATCGATTACTCAAAATTCTTCTAGTAAATCGAACAAGAATACACCCTCAAATCGCAACTCAGAATCACCTCCAAAGATCAAGAATAGATCCTTAGTCCTTCTTAAGTACTTAAGGATGTTCTTTACAGCTTTCTAGTGCTCCTTGTCTGGATTCAACTGATACCTGCTTGTGACACTCACAATAAAAATAATATCAGGTCGAGTACATAGCATGACATGCATGAGGCTCTCTATTACCGAAACATAAAGAATCTTACTCATGCGCTGAATCTCCTCAGATGTGGTCGGACACATCGTCTTGGAGAGATGAATACCATGCCTAAAAGGTAAAAGACCTCTCTTAGAGTTTTTTATGCTGAACTTCTTCAGCACCTTGTCTATGTACAGCTTTTGTGACAAGCCAAGCATCTGTTTAGGTTTATCCCTATAGACTTTTATAGGATGCTTCCCCTAGGTCTTTCATGGAGAATTTTTTGGACAATCATCTTTTGACCATGGTCAACATGAAAATGTCATTCCCAATAAGGCAAATATCATCCACATACAATACGAGAAAGGCGATTGCACTCCCACTAACTCTCTTGTATACACAAGATTCCTCTTCATTTTTTATGAAATCAAACGATTTGATTGCCTCATCAAAATGATGGTTCCAACTCTGAAAAGCCTACTTTAATTCGTATATGCACTTTTACATCTTGCAGACTCTGTGATCACCATCACCAGATGTGAAACCTATAGGCTGCTTCATATAGATATCTTTTTTAAGATATCCATTCAAGAAGGTAGTTTTTACATCCATCTGCCAGATTTCATAATCATAGCAAGCTGTAACAGCAAGCAAAGAATGGATGAATTTCAGCATGGCTACGGGCGAAAAAATTTTCGATAGTCAATGCCCTCATGCTGACTATAACCTTTAGCCACAAATCTAGCTTTATAGGTCTCTACCTTATCATCGGCACCTATCTTTCTTTTGTAGATCCATTTATATCCAATAGATACAATATCTTCAGGTGGATCCACTAAAGTCTGACTTGGTTCGAGTGCATCGAGTCAATTTCTGACTTCATAGCATCTAATCATTTCTCAAAATTGATTTCAGACATCGCCTCATCAAAGGTATTGAGATCATCACCATAACCCCTATCTCCCATAAGGAACATTTTCTTTACTTCCTTCGTAAGCATACTCATATACCTTTTAGGAGGTCGGAAGACTCTACTAGATCTACGAGGTGGCAGAGGAATATCAACTACTGGCTTATGGATTATGAATTCTTGAAGATCTATAGCTCTAGACTCTTCAGAGACCTCTTCGAGTTTCACTAACTTCTCACTGCCGCCATCCTGGATAAACTATTTTTTCAGAAACATGATATTTTGACTCACAATCATATTACAGTCTTGTGGAAAGTAGTAGTATCTCATGGATTCTTTTGGATACCCTATAAAGCGAGCTATAAAAGATCTATCCCCTAACTTTTTCACCATCTGTCTCTTGACATAAGTCGGACATCCCTAGGTCCTAAGATAACCCAGACTCGGCTTCTTACCAAATCATATCTCATATAGTGTGGTAGGAATAGACTTTAAAGGAACCCTATTCAATAAGTGAATGAAAGTTAATAAGGCATGTCCCCAAAGAAATAAGGGTAGATTAGTGAAGCTCATCATAGACCTGACAATACCCAATAGGATCCTGTTCCTCCTTTTGGATACTGCATTGAACTGAGGTGTTTTAGGAGGGGTCCACTGAGACACTATACTGTTGTCCTTAAGATATCTCAAAAATTCTCGACTAAGGTATTCACCTCCTCGATCAGATCGAAGAACCTTAATGGATTTGCATGTCTGCTTTTCTACTTCATGCCTGAATTCTTTGAACTTTTCAAAAGTCTCAGACTTGTGTTTCATGAGATATACATATATATACCTAGACAGGTCATCAGTAAAGGTAATGAAGTAGCTGTAGCAACTCCTAGTCTGCACATCAAATAACCCACACACATCGGTATGTACCAGGATAAGTAACTCTGTGGCTCTTTTTCCATGTCCTACAAAGGATAACTTAGCCATCTTTCTTTGAAGGCAAGATTCACAAGCTGGATATGACTTTGGGCAAAGAGAGCCAAAGATCCCATCCTTTTTCAGTTTGTTTATCTTGTCCTCTCCAATATGACCTAGCCTATGGTGCCATAAGTACTTCTGGTTAATTTTATTTATGTATCTCTTTTGACCTATAGTACTCATTATTTACTCGTTTAGATTCACATTCGCATCAACATGCAAGTGATAAAGACTATCAATTAAAAGACCTCATGCAATCAATTTATTTCGTAAATAAATAGAATAAAAATCTTTATTGAAACTAATTTCAAAACCTTCCTATGCTAGCACAAATACAAAAATTAAATTCTGACTAGCTACGAAAATATAATAATAGTATTTTAAATCTAATCTAACACCAGACGGTAATTAAAGAGGATAAGTGCCAATGGCCTCGACAGCAATCTTTACTCCATTGATGACTCGAAGGATCATGTCACCTTCTCTCAACTTTTGACTTTTTATCAGACCCTACATAGAGGTGCATATATGAGCACTTGAGTCAGAGTCTAATACCTAACTAGAAGTAGAAGAAACTGTAAGGTTAGATTCAATTACGAGCATACCTTCAGAAGGTTTATCATCTTTTTTGATCTTCAGGCTCTTCAGGTATTTTGGACAGTTCTTCCTCCAGTGGCCTTCAGCATGACAGTGAAAATACTTTTCCTTTACCTCAGCCACCTTTGGAACATCCTTTTTTGGTTTGCTCTCTCTCTTCTGCTTCTTTATGGATTTAGCCTTCTTTCTTTCAATAGACTTTCTCTTGAAAGAAGAAGTCTGCTCCACAGTGAGAATAGTGCCCCTTGAACTCTTCAAGGTACCCTCCATTGTGACCAACATGTTGACAAGTTCGAGAATAGTGCAGTCAAGTTTGTTCATATAAAAATTCATGATGAATTGACTATATGAACTGGTACGAGATTCAAAGATCAAATCCATCTATAATTTCTTTTGCATATCAAGCCTAAGCTTCCCAAGCTCCTTAATATCCTTGATCACTATCATATAGTGCTCATGGATAGATTGTCCCTCACATATCTTGAGGTTGAAGAGTCTCTTGGACACTTCGAAGTACAAAGTATGGCTTTGCTCACCATACAACTCTTGTAGATGAGTGATCATAGCCCGGATAGTGGACATATGCTTATGCTAGCTTTGCAACTTGTTTGACATGGATGCCAGCACATAACACTTGATCCGACTGTCTTCATCCGTCCACTTCTCAAAAGCAGCTCTCTGCTCAATAGTAGGACGGTTTGGTAACACAATAGGATCCTGGTCAAGAATATGGCTTAACTTTTCTGAGATCAAGATAATCTTGAGGTTTCTAAGCCGGTCTTTGTAATTATTATCGGTCAAACGATTAGTTTTAAGGATGTGAGCTAGAGGGTTAGAGGCTGACATGATGGTTTAACGACAAGAGTAGAGATTTAAGTTAGACTTTTATACTTAATATTTTAATTTACTTTTAGGGACTTTAATATGTAAATAATGACTCCTACGAATTTTTTGGATCCCTCCACTCTCTTGGAAGGAAATAGAAATCCTCATGGGACAAAGGATTCTTAGTAGATGCTGCGGTCCCACCGATGATATGATCTTCACCTAACAGTTATTGGTACCATGCACACCGATGCATAGGCAACTCTTTACCCAGATGTTTCACTAGGCATGTTGCAGCTACTTGATCTCTAAGTCATGTGGGCTCACCTAACAGTTATTGCCCACACTTCTTAGTTAAACCCAACCTACCATTCACAAGTAGGTGCAAGGCCATCATTGAGTCACTCACCTAACAGTTATTAGGCCCAACCCCATCCTTATCCTGGAGTAACTCTTTACTAATAGAGTGGTTGCATGTTTCCGATGCAACTGAATCACTGTGACCAATCGAGAACAATCAATGCCGGTAACACGCCCGCACATCTACAACGGTGGAAGACCTATGGACTTAATATTTATGGAAAGGTTAGGATTTAGGTCTCATCTAATCAGTCATCATATAACTGATCTACCCAACATGGGCTAAACCAAACTGCTAAGCAACCTAATTCAAGACCCCATCTTTCAAATTGGCCAGGTAAGTGGAGAACGGTGGGGGTCCCCCCATTGTCTTCCTTAGACACCAATGAATTGGCTAGGTCGGCTAACGAAACTAATTAAATAACTACATCTACTAACTTACCTTAGACACCAATAAGTCGATTGATCAAAATTGGTTAGCTCAAGTGAATCGAATTCAAACCAACGAGCCAAATTAGGTTCTTAGATTAATCAATTCTATATATGGAATTCAATCGATTTGATCAATAATAATTATATGATTATTAACTTAATTGATCTAACTCAATTCAATACTTAACTCTGTTTGACCAATTACTTAATCAAATTAGATCCATATGACTCAAGTCAAAAATCTTAGGTGTAATCAATCCTATTACATGATCTAATTTTTTATTTTTCTATGATCAAAACTCTTATGCATAAACATAAATTTTAGATCCTAAAATCATATTTCAGATCTAAATTTTTTGTATGAAAGAAAGTTTTAAAATATGAAAATAATTTTTAAATTTTAACATACAAACATATATCTTATATATGCATGTATAATTAGATCTAAATAAACTTTTAGATCTAAGAATGATATCATATATATCATATACTAATCATGAATGAGATTAAAAATAAATTTATGATCTAAATATGTAATCATATATCACATATATGAATCAAAATTCAGATCATAAAAAATTTTAGATTTCATACATGCATCTATGTTTCGCATGAACATTAACTAGAACTCTTTCTAGATCAAAATTTAGATCTATACAAGCAATAACATATCAACTATATGTTCTAAAACTAAATTCAAAATTAAATTTTAGATTTGAAGATCCATCCATACGTCTTATGTATTAAGAAAAAAATTAATTTTGAAATCTTTTCAAAAATATGTATATCAAAATTCAGCATATGAAAATCCACGGCTCTGATATCACTGTTGAAATTTTGGGTTTGGTACATGCATGTGTATTTTAAAATTTTTATTTTCTAAATACCACAGAAAAGAATAAGATTAAAATACTTTTAACCTAAATTATATATATATAAAAATATAAAATCTAAGGATCTACTTTATATGCTAAAATTGATATATGCTGAAATTCAGATTGTGATCAAATCACATACCTATTTCACAAATTCTTTCTTTAAAACTGGATGTAGAAGAGATGAGGCTCTCTGTTAGCTACACAAGTATTCAACCTCTACAAGGATTCACTCGAGATCAGCCTAGAATAGCCCTCTATAATCTAAATTTTGATTCTCCAAAATTCAGCCTGCAGAATCTGAATGAAGCTTGGATCGTGATCAATACTTGATCTTTCTTTTTGATCTTCTTCTTCTCCTCTTCTCTAGAGTTTCTTCTTGCTATGTGCTGCTACCAAATACTAGAAACTAGTAAGGAAGAGGCATCCAAATTCCTTTAGGCATAGAACTCCTTAGGACGTGCGTCCCAAGGAAGGGGTGTATAGAACACCCAAGAATAGAGAAAGGGAGAGGAAGAGAGGGCATGGGGAGCTCTTTGGGCATGGAGAGGGGGCGGTTTGGATAGTCTTAGAACCTTAGGAGAGGTTCCCTTTTATAGGTACAAAGAGTGAATCCTATTCAATCATATAATACATATCCTACTTGCATTAGGATTCCTATTAACTTAAGTTATCCAACTTATATTAGGAAGCCCATTAGGTGCCAACCGTTGGAGTCCTTGCACCCATAATTAGACACCTTATTTTGCACCTAAGAGACACCTCATATGAGAACTAAAGGCCCTCTAACCAATGGACATGTCCAAATTGAACAATTCAAAGTGGTGCCTCATAATAACTATCAAAGAGATTCATAAAAGACTTGCATCTTTAATTTATATGATCCATAACCTTAGACACCCAACATTTAGAGTCTTATGAATCTTATTCATGTAGATAATCAGTAGATAATTTAGTTGAATTAACTTATCAAATAAGTAATCCTAACTGAAAGAGAAATTGGGTCCAACCATGTGCTAGCTAGGTTACCATGAATCTAATGAGTTTCTTTAAATCCAATTGACACTTCATAAGCTCAATTATGAATTTCAAGTATGATCCCTTTGTTGTATAACCTCATAGGTTCAATTCTATTTGGTAGTGAGACATACAATGATCTCTATCATTGTATCATTGAAACTCTTTTCAATAGATCAAAACAATTTCACTCTAACTCAATCAAGGATTGTTGATCCAAAACAATCTTAGTGAGCTCTCACAATCCACTAGTGACATCTAACAGTATATAGTGACAATCCAGTAGAATTGAAATAAACTTCTAGATGTAGTTAATGTATGATTCAATCCCTCTATCGTGAGTCCCGACTAGATGGCAGATCATGGATAAATCCTCAAACCTCAACATCAGTCATATGATAGATTCAATTAGCTCAAGTCTAGAGGTGAGTCTATAGAAATTTTTTTTCATCAATCACTCTACTGTGGCCATAGATTCATGGACTTAGCTTCTCAAATCTCATAGGACTACTCCTCTCTATCAAGGTTGATAGATCCTATTTTTATATGCACCCTACTCTTACAGTGGACCAACTGTCGTCAATAGCCACAACAAAGACTCATTGAGACCTATGTTTATGTATCAATCAAACTCCAGCAGTCTCACTACAAACAGTAGTACCATCTCAAGTTAAAGGATCAGTCACACAACTATAGCATCGAGATAATCATTGATGATTGAATAGAAATCCAAGTGATCTCTCGTATGGTCATGCTCAATGCTAGTTGTTCTCTAACAATCACCCGCACTCATCATCCTATTTCTCTACAAAGTAGATTAGAGATCTATCTATCCTAAATAAAGTGATTAGTGTGTCAGTCTATCTGAATCTATCACCATTCTCATGATGATCCTATGATCAGGAGCCTTTAGGAATTAAATACACATGTCTCTAATTCTCAACATCTTGAGAATATGTATCGAAACTAATTTCATGGACAATTCAAGGATACATTACATTTGAATGAAAAAAAATTTATCCTTTTATTGATCATATCAATATATTAAGTATAAAATTATACCCTAGATAACTATAATGTATCAGTCATATTGGCTTCTAGGACATACATCTAATAATCTCCTTCTTGGACTAAAGCTAATTGGCCATAAATCTAAGTCCCATCTTTTCAAGGTGGATTTCTATTTTTTGTTGGCTCAACTGCTTAGTCAGCAGGTCTGCCACGTTATTCGCGGAGTCTACTCTTCACACCTTGATATATTTTTTATCGAGGTAGTCATGTATGATATGATAACGTCGCTCGATGTACTTTGATTTCTGATGAGACCTTGACTCCTTAGAAAGTGATATGGCTCTATTGTCTTTGCAGTATTATGTCACGACATGACATCTAGTTCTACAACTAATATTAAAATCAGAATTCATCCTACACATCTATAGCACACTCAACCTCCATTGATCGATTACTCAAAATTCTTCTAGTAAATCGAACAAGAATACACCTTCGAATCGCAACTCAAAATCACCTCCAAAGATCAAGAACAAATTCTTAGTCCTTCTTAAGTACTTAAAAATATTCTTCACAGCTATCTAGTACTCCTCTGGATTCGACTGATATCTGCTCGTGACACTCACAGCAAAGATAATATCAGATCTAGTACATAGCATGGTATACATGAGACTTCCTATTGCCGAAGCATAAGAAATCCTACTCATACGCTGAATCTCCTCAGATATGGTCGAACACATCATCTTGGAGAGACGAATACCATGCCTAAGAGGTAAAAGACCTTTCTTGAAATTTTTCATGCTAAACCTCTTCGGCACCTTCTCCATGTATAGTTTTTGTGACAGACTAAGCATCAATTTTGGTTTATCCTTATAGACTTTTATGGGATGCTTCCCCTAGGTCTTTCATGGAAAATTTCTTGGATAACCATCTTTTAATCATGGTCAGCATAGGAATGTCATTCCCAATAAGGAGAATATCATTCACATACAATGCAAGAAAGGTGATTACACTCCCACTAACTCTCTTGTATACCCAAGATTTCTTTTCATTTTTGATAAAATCAAATGATTTGATTGTCTCATCAAAATGATGGTTCCAACTCTAAGAAACCTGCTTTAATCTATATGTGGATCTTTACAGCTTGCAGACTCTGTGATTACCATCACCAGATGTGAAACTCATAGGCTGCTCCATATAGATATCTTCCTCAAGATATCTATTCAAGAAGACAGTTTTCACATCCATCTGTCAGATTTTATAATCATAGTAAGCTGCAACAACAAGCAAAATGCAGATGAATTTCAGCATGGCTATGGGCGAGAAAGTTTTCTGATAATCAATACCCTCGCATTGACTATAACCTTTAGCCACAAGCCTAGCTTTATAGGTCTCTACCTTACCATCGGTACCTATCTTCTTTTTGTAAATATATCCAATAGGTGGACCACTAAAGTCCAGACTTGGTTTGAGTGCATCGAGTCAATTTCTGACTTCATAGCATCTAACCAGTTTTTGAGATCAATGTCAGACATCACCTCGTCAAAGGTATTGGGATCACCACCATGACCCCTATCTCCTATAAGGAATATTTTTTTTACTTTCTCCGTAAGCATACCCATATACCTTTCAAGAGGTTGGGAGATCCTGCTAGATTTACGAGGTGGCAGAGGAACATCAACTACTATCTCATGGACTATAGATTCCTGAGGATCTATAACTCTAGACTCTTCAGAGACCTTCTCTTCGAGTTTCACTAATCTCCCACTGCCACCATCCTAGATAGTATTTTTTCGAGAACACAATATTTCGACTTACAATCACATTGTGATCTTGTGAAAAGTAGAAGTAGTATCCCATGGATTCTTTTGGGTACCCTATAAAGTGAGCTATAATAGATCTATCCTCTAACTTTTTCACCATCTGTCTCTTGACATAGGCCGGACATCTCCAAATCTTAAGATAACCCAGACTCAGCTTCTTACCGAACTATATCTCATACGGTGTGGTAGGAATAGACTTTGAAAGAACCCTATTCAATAAGTGAATGGAAGTTAACAAGGCATGTCCCCAAAGAAGTAAGGATAGATCAGTGAAGCTCTAGACGTAACCATATCCAATAGGATCCTGTTTCTCCTTTTGGATACCCCGCTGAGCTAAGGTATTCCAGGAAGAGTCCACTGAGAGACTATATCATTGTTCTTAAGATATCTCAAAAATTATCGACTAAGATATTAACCTCCTCGGTTAGATCGAAGAATCTTAACAAATTTACCTATCTACTTTTTTACTTCATGCCTAAATTTTTTGAACTTTTCAAAGGTCTCAGACTTATGTTTCATAAGATACACATATTCATACCTAGACAGGTCATCGATAAAGGTAATGAAGTAGCTGTAACCATCTTTGATCTGTACATCAAATAGCCCATACACATCGGTGTGTACCAGGGCAAGTAACTCTGTGGCCCTTTCCCAATATCCTACAAAGGATAACTTAGCCATCTTTCCTCGAAGGCAAGATTCACAAGCTGGATATGACTCTAGACAAAGAGAGCCAAGGATCCCATCTTTTTTTAGTTTGTTTATTCTGTCCTCTCCAATTTGGCCTAGTCTATAGTGCCACCAGTATTTCTAGTTAATTTTATTTCTGTATCTCTTTTAACCTATGGCACTCACTATTTGCTCATTTAGGTTCACATTCGTATTAACATGTAAGTGATAAAGACTGTCAATTAAAAGACCTCGTGCAATCAATTTATTTCGCAAATAAATAGAACAAAAATCTTTATTGAAACTAATTTCAAAACCTTTCTGTGCTAGAACAAATACAAAAATTAAACTCCAACTTGCTACAGGAACATAATAACATTATTTTAAATCTAATCTAACACCAAACGGTAATCGGAGAGGGTAAGTGCCAACGGCCTCTACAGCAACCTTTGCTCCATTGCCGACCCGAAGGATCATGTCACCTTCTCTCAACCTTCTACTTCTATCTGATCCTGCATAGAGGTACATATATGAGCACTTGAGCCAGAGTTTAATACCCAACTAGAAGTAGAAGAAACCGTAAGGTTAGATTCAATTACAAGCATACCTTTGGAAGGTTTATCATCTTTTTTTGGTCTTTAAGCTCCTCAGGTATTTCGGATAGTTCCTCCTTCAGTGGCCTTCAGCATAATAGTGGAAATATTTTTTCTTTGCCTCAGCCATGTTTGGACCATCCTTCTTTAGCTTGCTCTCTCTCTTCTGCTTCTTTGTGGATTTAGCCTTCTTTCTTCCAACAGACTTTTTCTTAGAAGAAGAAGTTCTCTCCACAGTGAGAACAGTGCTCCTTGAACTCTTCAAGGTACCCTCCATTGTGACTAGCATGTTGACAAGTTTGGAAATAGTGCAGTCAAGTTTCTTCATATAAAAATTCATGATGAATTGACTATATGAACTGGTAAGAGATTAAAGGATCAGATCCATCTGTAATTCTTTTTGCATATCAAATTCGAGCTTCTCAAGCTCCTCAATATCCTTGATCACTGTCATACAGTGCTCATGAACAGATTGTCCCTCACGCATCTTGAGGTTAAAGAGTCTCTTGGATACTTCGAAGCGCGTAGTATGGCTTTAATCACCATACAACTCTTGCAGGTGAGTGATCATAGCCCGAGTAGTGGGCATATGCTCGTGCTGGCTTTACAACTAGTTTGACATGGATGCCAGTACATAACACTTGATCCGACTGTCTTCATCCGTCCACTTCTCAAAAGCTGCTCTTCGCTCAGCAGCTGGACAGTTTGGTAATACAACGAGATCCTGATCGAGAATATGGCTTAACTTTTCTGAGGTCAGGACAACCCTAAGATTTTTAAGCCAGTCATTGTAATTATTATCGATCAAATGATTGGTTTCAAGGATGCAAGCTAGAGGGTTTGAGACTGATATGATGGTTTAACTGCAAGAGTAGAGATTCAAGTTAGACTTTTATACTTAATATTTTAATTTACTTCTAGCAATTTTAATATATAAATAATGACTCTCACTAATTTTTCGGATCCCTCCACTCTCCTGGAAAAAAATGAAAATCCTAACGCGACAAAAGATTCCTAGTGGATGCTGCGGTCCCACCGATGACATGCACCTCACCTAACAATTATTGGTAACATGCACACCAATGCATAGGCAACTCTTTACCCAGATGCTTCACTAAGCATGTTGCAGCTACTGGTCTCTAAGTCATGTAGGCTCACTTAACAGTTATTGCCCACACTTCTTAGTTAAGCCCGACCTACCGTTTACAAGCAAGTGCAAGGTCGTCATTGGGTCCCTCACCTAACAATTATTGGGCCCAACCCCATCCTTACCCTGGAGCAACTCTTTGCTAATAGAGTGGTTGCATGTTTCCGATGCAACTGAACCATTGTGACCAGTCGAGAATAATCAATGCTAGTAACACACCCGCACATCTACAATGATGGAAGACCTATGGACTTAATATTTATGGAGAGATTTGAGTTTAGATCTCATCTAATCAGTCATCATATGACTGATCTAACTGGCATGGGCTAAACCAAATCGCTAAGCAACCTAATTCAAACCCAATTTTTTAAATTGGCTAGGTAAGTGAAAAATGGTGGGGGTCTCTCCGTTGCCTTCCTTAGACACCAATGAATTGATCAGATCAGCTAACGAAACTAATTAAATAACTACATCTCATTAACTTGCCTTAGATACTAATAGGTCAATTGATCAAAATTAGTTAGCTCAAGTGAATCGGGCTCAAACCAACGAGCCAAATTAGGTCCTTAGGTTAATCGATTCTACATATGAGACTCAATCGATTTGATCAACAATAATTGTATGATCATTAACTTAATTGATCTAACTCAATTTAACACTTGACTCAGTTTGACCAATTACTTAATTGAATTAGACCCATATGACTGAAATCAAAAACCTTAGATGTAATCCTATTACATGATCTAATTTTTAATTTTTTCATGACCAAAACTCTTATGAATAAACATAAATTTTAGATTCTAAAATATGAAGGTAAGTTTTAAAATATGAAAATAATTTTTAGATTTTAACATATACAAACATATATCATATATATGCATGTATAATTAAATCTAAACTAAATTTCAGATCTAAGCATGATATTATATATCTCATATACAGTCATGAATGAGATTAAAAATAAATTTATGATCTAAATATGCAATCATATATCACATATATGAATCAAAATTTAGATTATAAAAAATTTTAGATTTTATGTATGCATATATATTTCACATCAATATTAACTAAAACTCTTTCTAGATCAAAATTCAGATCTATGCAAGCAACAACATATCAACTATATATTCTAAAATTAAATCTAAAATTAAATTTTAGATTTAAAAATCTATCCACACATCTCATGTATCAAGAAAAAATTAATTTTAAATTTTTTTCAAAAATATATATATCAAAATTCAGCATATAAAAATCTATGGCTCTGATACCATTGTTAGAATTCTGAGTTTGATGCATGCAAATACATTTTAAAATTTTTATTTTCTAAATACTACAGTCGAGAATAAGATTAAAATATTTTTAATCTAAATTTTACATGTATAAAAATATAAAACCACATGGATCTATTTGATAAGTTGAAATTGATATATTCTGAAATTCAGATTGTGATCAAATCACATACCTGTTTCATAATTTCTTTCTTCAAAACTGGATTTGAAAGAGATGAGACTCTCTGTTAACCATACAAACATCTAACCTCTATGAGTATCCACTCGAGATCAGTCTGGAATAGCCCTCTATAATCTAAAATTTGATTCTTCAAAATTCAGCATGCTGAATTTGAACAAAGCCTGGATCGCGATCAACACTTGATCTTTCTCCTTTATCTTCTTCTTTTCCTCTGCTCTAGAGTTTTTTCTTACTATGTGCTACTATCAGATACTAGAAACTAACAAGAAAGAGGCACCCAAACTCTTTTGGGCATAGAACTCCTTGAGACATGCATTCCAAAGAAGGGGTGTATAAAACACCCAAAAGAAGAGAAAAGGAGAGGAAGAGAGAGCGTGGGAAGCTCTTTGGGTGTGGAGAGGGGGCGGGTTGAATAATCTTAGGATCTTAGGAGAGGTCCTCTTTTATAGGTACAAAGATTGAATCCTATTCAATCATATAATACAAGTCCTACTTATATTAGGATTCCTATTAACTTAAGTTATCCAACTTATATTAGGAAGTCCATTGGGTGCCAACCATTGGAGCCTTTGCATCTATAATTAGACACCCTCTTTTGCACCCAAGAGACATCTTATATGAGAACTAAAGGCCCTCTAATCAATGGACATACCCAAATTGAATAATTCAAAGTGGCACCTCATAATAACTATCAAGGAGATTCATAAGGGACCTGCATCCTTAATTTATGTGATTCATAACTTTAGACACTCAATATTTGAAGTCTCATAAATCTTATTCATGTAGGTAATCAGTAGATAATTAAGTTAGAATTAATTTATCAAATAAATAATCCTAACTGAAAGATGAATTGGATCCAACTATGTGCTAGTAAGGTTACCATGAATCCAATGGATTTCTCTAAATTCAATTGACACTTCATAAGCTTAGTTACTAATTTCAAGCATGATTTCTTTATTCTGTGACCTCATAGATTCAATTTTATCTGGTAGTGAGATATACAATGATATCTATCATTGTATCATTAAAACTCATTTCAATGGGTCGAAATAATTTCACTCTAACTCAATCAAGGATTGTTGATCCAAAACAACCCTAGTGAGCTCTCACAATCCATCAGTGATATCTAGCAGTATATAGTGACAACTCAGTAGAACTGAAATAAATCTCTAGGTGTGATTCAGTCCCTCTATCGTGAGTCCCGACTAGATGGCAGGTCATGGATAAATTGTCAAACCTCAACATCAGTCATATGATAGATTCAATTAGCTCAATTCCAGATGTGATGTCTATGAAAACTCTTTTCTATCAATCATTCTACTATGATCACAGATGCATGAATTTAGCTTCTCAAATCTCATAGGACTACTACTCTCTATCAAGGTTGATAGATCCTATCTTGATACGCATTCTACTCCTACAGTGCCAATATCCATTACAAGAACTCATTAAGACCCATATTTATATGTCAATCAAACTCAACAGTCTCACTGTGAGCAGTAGTACCATCTCAAGTCAAAAAATCAGTCACACAACTACAGCATCGAGATAATCCCTGACGATTGAATAGAAATTCAAGTGATCTATCATATGGTCATGCTCAATGCTAGTTGTTCTCTAACAACCACCTACACTCATCGTCCTATGTCTCTACATAGTAGATTAGAGACCCATCTATCTCGAAAAAGTGATTTTATGTCAGTCTATCTGGATCTATCATCGTCCTCATGATGATCCTATGATCGAAAGCCTTTAGGAATTAAATACATATCTCTAATTCTCAACACCTTGAGAATATGTATCGAAACTAATTCCATAGATGATTCAAAGACATATTACACTTGAATAAAAAAAATTTGCCCTTTTATTGATCATATCAATATATTAAGTACAAAATTGTACCTTAGATTAACCACAATGAGAGAGCCATATTAACTTCTAGGATATACATCTAACACCATCTCCCTCTCCTCTCCACTCTCTCCTCCTCTCCCACACCCAAAGGTGTTGGGCTGATCCACTTGAAGTGCTCGAGGGGTCGGGTGCTGGTCGATCTATGTGAAGAAAGAAGAAGGTTGCGATTAAAGATTGATCAAGGTTCTGTCGGAGATCTGATCAAGGGCTGATCCAAAGGCTTACTGATCCATCTTGGAGAAAGATGGATCGAAGTTGGAAAAAGCATCCTAGTCTAACTCTGAGTGGATACTTATAGAAATCCGATACATTTGCGGCTCGACAGCGAACCTCAACACCACAATCATCGGACAGCGGTGTTCACTACTCGCACAAAGGTGATGATGCGATCATCATGATAATAATCATATTTTAAATTATTTTAAATTTTTTTAATCTTAGATTCATGAACGCTCTGACATAGATCGAGATGCGATCTCTATCGGATCGCATGTAGAGTCAAATTTTAAATTCCACTGCATCTTGATTCTATCAATCAGACGTGTGGTCTTCCCTTCACTTTGTAGCTTACAAGTATCCCCCAAAGTACATCTACTAATGTACCTTTATTCATCATTTTTTTACACCAGAGGGTGTATTTGAATCTGTTTAATAGTAGAGAGCTGTAAGTGAAATGAAGGAAAATTTTAGGGGTGGTTATCGAAATTTTATAATTTAAAAGGGGATGAGATTTTGACATTCAAAAAAATTGAGGGGTGGTCACTGAAACTTTATAAATTATTTCAAATTATTACTTTATGATATTTTAACTTCAAAAAATGAATTTCATATTGGTTCTCTTTTACTATGCTACTAGTGCTTACTTCAGGACATGATTTTGCAACCATATGAATTACATTTGAGGAAATACATTACATGTTTGTCCTTTTACTATGCCTACTTGGGACAAAAAAGCATCTATAGAATTAATGATGCAAGAATTACAACGAGCATATATGCTAGCAAATTTAAGAACAGGTTTCTCATTTTCTAAATCATTAGACAACAAGTTAACTTAGAAATTTTCCAAAATAAAACACTCATATTTTGAACAAACCTCAAATATTTAACCCAGCATACTTAGTACATTTAAAACTTAGACCCCATTACATAAAAAATCATAGCAATCCAGCATGCTATCAACTAGTAACTAGCCTATTTGACCTTTCTTTTGTAGCTCGAAATTTGGTCCTCAAGTTTCTTGTTCCATTGCAATAGTCTATTCATAATATCCTTATCCCTTGCATTTGAAGGCAAATCATGTGAATGGAAATAACCATAGCCCCCATTTATCTGAAAAAATAATATGGGGTGGGAGATTAAAGCCAAAAATCAGATAAAAAATCGAAAATGAGAAAAATGGCAATTATCTCATACATCCCGCATCCAAAGAAACATCGGCCAATATTTCTAGTAGTCCATGAGGTCCTCAAAAGTAATCTTGTTCCATAGTGGCAAAAATCGATAGTTCAGAAGGAGTAAATGGAAGAACCTAATTGGGAATCCTCCATTATCTCCTTCTCTCTTAACAATCCTTCTTTGTTTCCTCAGATTTCTTCTCCACCCATGGCTTGATTGAAGATCTTTTCTTCTCCACCCATGGCTTGATTGAGGATTTCTTCTCTTCACATGGTTTGATTTTAGGTTTTGTTTTTCTTCCCTTTTGATTTAGGGTAATTGGGTATCATTACCTTAGGTCATGTGAGGCACATGCTTTGACATTTTTGGCACTATAGCTAACACTCTACTAGCAACTAAAAGTAAGGTACCTATTGTCATTTCATAAAAATAAGATATCATGTAAGGGTCATGTGATACCATTCCATTAACGAAAATAGATGGTAGGGCCACATTCATATACTCTATTAAATATGAGAATCCATTTGATACATTTTAAAGTACATGGGGTGTAAGTGAAATCACACTAAAGTTGAGGGGATGTTCCTATAATTATTTCTATTTCTATCTCTCTCTTGGTAAAGACCCCCATTGTTAGGCCACATTTGATTGGTGGACACCTAACTAGTAGGTTAATAACCTTAACTGATATCCACCAATTACCCAGTTAAACATCAAACTTATCCAGCCCTAAAAAAAATGCATTAGTAAAGAATGGTAGAAGGTGAGGGGAGAAGGATAAAATGGGAATAAATGAGGGAGCTTAACCAAGTGGTTCTAAGGCATCTTTGACCAAATTAAGTGGGCAAATGAGCACTAATCGGTACCATAAAAGTGATAATGTTCATCTGATTAGTTGAATAGCTGATACCCCATGAGGGTTATGCACAAATCAAACAGAGCCTTAAAGTCCATGTAATAAGATAGGTCCTTAAATGTTATTCCCGTCAATACAACTTTTATAAATGATAATTTCTATGAATGCACCATTCCTCCAAATAGGCACTAAACTTACTATTAGTCGTTAACACCGCAATTAAAAAAAAGTTCTACAAATTTGGACATGTATTAGGCACCACTTATTAATGGAAAATTACTCAAAATTACTGTACTATAATAAAAGATTCTGTTGCTGCAAGGCTCTGGAGGTAAAGTCGGTGTTGAACCAAGCTAGAGAGTTGAGAGCTGTGCTGATGTGAACTGCGAGCAAGATCTATAAAAGAAGTCCTAAAATTATGGGGTTCCCTCTTATTTAGGACCCTCCGATGCTTAAGTCAGCTAGGCCTTGAGAACAGATAATAGAAATGAAGAAGTAGAAAGCAAGAAGTGAGAATTTGAGTGGAGAAAAGAGAGAGAACTCTTTTTTTTTTTTTTTTGAGAAAGCTGATAGAGTTTTATCTCTGTTCTCTTCGACTTGACCTAGACTTACCTTCTGAAGAGCACCTTGTCCCCCTTTTATAAAGAGAGCTTGCTTAGGCCTTAAGAAAATGCTATTTAGGCCATTAGAGATCTATTAAATCATTAAAGATGGTTAGTCTATTGGGTTGTTGTAACAAAATGGCCAGCTATATAGAGATCGTGTGACGGTTGCCCACGTGGCAAATGAGTTGGAATATAAATAAAAGGCAATTATGGCTAAGCTAGATGACAGTTATCAGATGAATATCTGTACTTGTGATGACACATCAATAATAGACTGATGTAGAATGACTAATATCAGTAAATATCTGAACTAGATGTCATGCCTTTAGTGTCAGTAATCAGGTCAGTCAGAAATCAATGTAACTTCTAATTCGATGAGAGAGATCAGCAAATAACCGAGGTGAGTATCTTGCTTACTAGCAGTTTTGGACTAAGCCGATTTAGCTGATAATACTAAAGAGTTAGGTCAGCTAGAGGCTGACATAAATTGAGAGTGTCATTAACTCAGATAATGATCTACTGGCACATGCCCAAATGAGGATGATCTCAGCCTTCTAATGAGGTCGGCTTTTCGATGACCTTGACTTTCTGATGAGGTCGGCCTTCTGTTGAGCTTAACCTCCTGATGAGGATGACTTTTTGATGAGCTCGACCTCCTGATGAGGTCAGCAGTCAAGGATCATATCAGTATTCTTGTCAACTCGAGAGCTCCTAAGCCTCGAAGACATTAGCTGAGGTGCGATCCCATAATATTTGCCCACCACTTATAAGCCAGAAGAAGTTTGAATGAAAGTAGTCCATGAAAAAAAAAATTAGCTTGTCCTGGGTGATGAATCTAGGCCATTTGGTTCAAGTGAACCATTACATCCTTCCCCTTGAGCTCGAAGTGGGCAGATCGCATCTCCTGCATATTTGATAGGATTTCAATCTTTAGTACCTCATTTTCTTCTCTTTCAAAGGTATGTTGTTTGAGAATTTAAACCAGAACTTGTCAAATTGACATTTTAAGAGGTCCGATCCGAAGATAGGATATCTCATTTTTTTGTCTTGGTCCTTTCGGTGCTTTTGGTCCAATCAGGACTTTGGATTTTTGTGAGGTCCAATCCAAAAATTTGATATCTCACTTGATCTTGATCCTTTCGAGACTTTGGTCTAATCGAAACTTCGAATTTTTATGAGGTCCAGTCCAGAGATCGGTTATCTCAATTGATCTTGATCCTATCGAGATTTATCTCGATCTGAAATTAGTATTTTGGTCCTCAAGGAGACTTGGCCCATTGGGGCTTTAAATCGACCTAGAGATCGGATTTTTAGTCCTATTGGGACTTATCTTGATTCAAAGATTGATATTTTGGTCCTCAAGAGGATTTAACCTATTGGGGTTTTAAATCGATCTAAAGATTGGACTTTTGATCTCGTTGGGACTTTTCTCAATCTAGAGATTGATATTTATAAGGTTTTAGGGTGGAGATGCACAGTGAAAGCATAATAGATTTCAAAAAATTTAAATTAAGAAATCTTAAATATTAAACTCTTAAACTAGCATCATCTTAATGATTAACAATCATATAATATATATTCATAATAAAATTCAAACTATAGAAGAATATCTGCAATGCTTATTCCAAATTCCGACAGAACCTCCACCAAGTGCCCAAGTGTTCGTCCTCCAACGGTGATCTACACAAGGCTATGATCAGGACACCAACTCCTTAGGATGATTCCTCTTTCAAAATTCTTACTCTGAGAATTTTCTTGGCAGCAAGACCTCAAGACCTTCTTCCTCTCCTCTTAGCCTTCCTATCCCTTCCTTTCTTCTCTCCTTGTCTTCTTTAAATCTTTTCCTAAGCTCTTGTCCTAAAATCGAACTTGTCCTTACTATTTTTGGACTTATCTTAATAAGACAAGGAAGAGACTAATTGGACAATAGGAAGAGGATATAAGAAAGAAGGGAAGAAATTAGAAATCTGAATGAATCAAATCTCCGATGTAGCCTCCTTTAAATAGTTAGCAATAGGTTGCCTTCGGAAATGACTCCCACCCTCTCCATGTGCCATCTCGTGCCTATCCAAAATTTTTCACACCCCAAGATAAAATCTCATGCCCATCAGGAAGCTTCTGACATATGACAATCATCAAAAAAAATTCGAGAGATGCTTCGCACAGAAAGACTCTTCGAAATATTTTTCTCGATATTTCTTCGATGCATCGCGAAGCTTTCTTGGGCGTATTTTTTTTCTCCACTACATATTAGTGCACTTTGGCCATCCAATGGACCAAAATTGAGGTGCTAACCTAAAGATGGCATGGAAAACAATCAGAGATAAGATGTGGTGTGACATTTAGATTAGAATCCTTAATAGATTGGACTCTCTATTAGGCACATGGATTGATTTAGCAAGGTTTCAAATTTTAACCAATTTTAATGATTAAACCAGAAGGTGATTTAGCCATAGAAGGACTCCTCTGTACTCAAAATTAAATCATGATTCTCAAAAAAATTATTTTACCATGAAAACATTGGATAAGGATAAGCAAGGGGCATCCCATCTCATAGGATGCCAACTCATGTCTTGCACACAAAAAATGCATCCCACATGCAAGAAAAATTTTTGATGTGTAGGGACCTGATTATATGGTGTCAAATTCTTGATACATGTAGCCAATGGTTAACCCAACTCAAACCTAAAATTAATTTGAATAAATTTAGACTTAATTAGCCCAATCTAGAATCAATTTCGAACCTGATTCGAAATAAGCAGCTAGGATTTGCAACATGTGCTAGCATGTCAATTTTGCAAACATGATCTAATCCAATTAGATCTCTAATTAATTTTCTTTGTATATAACCCATTAGGTTCCACATCTAGCTAGCAGTAGATCCGAGTGCAAGTCGATCTAATTTGATTAGAATTTAATCTAATCGATCTAGATCCAATTGAGCTAATCTGATTTTAGCAATTAGAACCTTTCTAATTGGTGATCGAATTAAACTCTTGAATTTGATCAAATCCATAAGACAAGATTGACGTCTAGCAATATATCATGTCTATCTGAAAGATAAAAATTTTGATAGAAATATTAAAAATATCCTTCAGTAAAAAGTTACCATGCAATTCAATCCTACGATCTCTCTACATCCCGAATATGACTCTAGATATAAAATGATATCAAATCCAATCTCATATTCATATCTTTTTAATTTTTAATGATGATTCGATTAATGAAATATTAGAAACTCTTTCTAATTTTCATTCTGTTTTGATCAAAGGCTTCCTAAATCATCAATCGATTAGAGTAAGTAGGATGCGATCTCCTTTCACCAGGAGTGATCGATTCCATGTTGACCTACTCACAATCTGCATACACATTCCACCATATCTAGATCATCCCGTACATGACAAGTCATGAATGAGTATGAACCAAAATATTGATTCATGTATATAAGGTTCTATGGTAGTCTCAAGTCAAAAGATTACATGCACAACTCTCACTATAAGAAAATATCTTTTGACGGGTATGTACATTCCAAAAGATGTTTCTTAAATCGGATCAATTCAGTGAACTTATTCTCTAATGAGCACCTAAGTTCTTGTATTAGTATCTCATATAAGTGGCTTATAAGATCAGCTACCCTCTCCATCGAGCATACATAAAAAGTACTAGTCTATCCGAAACATTGATCTCCTACTAAATGTTCCTATGACTAAGAATATTCTAAATCAAAATTTTTAAGATTTTAGATCTCATCATAACCCTAAAGCCATTGCCTTGATTTTTAGAGTTCATCATAATCATTACAAAAGTAAGATACAGCATATGATGAAAAATATCTTTTATTTATAAAATATCAATTACATGAGTCTAGAAGATTAAAAAAAAAATCTATGAAAATATAAATTTCGATTGGCTTGTAGGGTATTTTTCTTTCAATCTCTCACTTACACTAAAATTAATCGCTCTTATATTTTATCCCCATACAATCAAGGTGGCGATTGAACTACTGCTGTGGTAGAACCTTAGTGAACGGGTCTGCTATATTATTCTTTGTTTCTATTCGTTCAATGACTACATCTTGTCTTTTGACTATTTCACGAATGAGATGGAAGCGCCTTAGAATGTGCTTAGATTTATGATAAGACTTCGATTTCTTTGCTTGAGCAATTGCTCCAGTATTATCACAGTAAAGTGGTATTGGATTCTTAATCTCAGGAATGACATCTAACTCAGTGATGAACTTCTTCATCCAAACAGCTTTTTTGACGACTTCACTTGCAGCTATATATTCTGTCTCAGTGGTTGAGTCAGTTACAATCTGCTGCTTAAAACTTTTTCAACTTACTGCTCTACCATTTAGAATAAAAATATATCCTGAAGTGGACTTACTATCATCAGGGTCTGATTGGAAACTAGAGTCAAAATAGCCTTCTAGTTTTAGATCAGATCCTCCATATATCAGAAAATTATTTTTAGTCCTTCTCAAGTACTTAAGAATATTTTTCACTGCTTTTCAATGAGTCTCTATCGGATCAGCTTGAAATCTACTAACTATGCCTAAGACATGGGCAATATCAAGCCTGGTATATAGCATAGCATACATGATTGACCCTACTACCGAAGCATAGGGAATAGAACTCATTCTTTTAGAGAGATGTATGCCTTGACTCATGGGTAAGGAACCTTTCTTACTCCGATCAGCTTGAAATCTACTAACTATGCCTAAGACATGGGCAATATCAAGCCTGGTATATAGCATAGCATACATGATTGACCCTACTACCGAAGCATAGGGAATAGAACTCATTCTTTTAGAGAGATGTATGCCTTGACTCATGGGTAAGGAACCTTTCTTACTCCCATCCATGCTAAACCTTTTTAGCACTAAATCTATGTACCTGAATTGGGACAAGCCTAACATCCTCAGTAGGATAGTAAAAGAGGTATCCTATACTCTCTTTAGGATAACCTACAAATAAGTATTTATCTATCCTAGCACTCAGCTTATGTCTAAAATTTTTCTTAACATAAGCTGGTCAACCCCATATCTTAAGATACTTAAGATTAGGCTTCTTTCCTTTACATATCTCATATGGAGTGCTTGACACAAATTTTGAAGGTACTTGATTCAGGATATAGACAGCAGTTTCTATGACATATCCTCAGAAGAAAATAGGTAAGTCTGTAAGGCACATCATGGACCGCACCATATCTAACAAAATACGATTCTTCCTTTCTGCTACACCATTTAGCTGTGGTGTACAGGAGGAATTCACTCTAAGAGAATTTTATTTTCTTTAAGATGTTTTAGAAACTCATTGGATAAGTATTCTCCTCCTCGATCAAATCAAAAGATTTTAATACTTTTTTCAGTTTGTTTCTCGACCATACTTTGATACTCTTTAAATTTATCAAAGACCTCAAATTTATGTTTCATAAGATACACATATCCAAATCTAGATAAATCATCAATGAACATTATAAAATAAGAGTATCTTCCTCTGACTTCTGTAGTCATAGGACCACATATATCAGTATGTACAAGTTCTAATAACTCATTTGTCCTTTCTCCATGTCTACTAAATAGAGTCTTAGTCATTTTTTTCATAAGACAAGATTCATAAGTTTTTAATGATTTATAATCATAAGGATCAAAAAAATTTTCTTTGTATAATTTGTTAATCCTTGTCTCACTTATATGACCAAGTCGATAATGCCAAAGTAAAGTATTATTTATTTCTTCTCTCTTTCATATTTTATTTTCATCAATATGAAAAATATTATCATTAGACAGAATCAGAAGATTATTATTAACAATGCCATGATAGAGAATTTCATTAGAAAAAAAAATTAAGCAACTATTGTTCTTTCCATTAATTTCAAATTTTTGTTACAATAGCAAGGGTACAGAAATAATATTTCTAATGATCTTAAGTATATAATAATAATTTTCTAGCTCTAAAATTTTTTCAGAAGATAACTTCAACATATATATCCCCACAGCTTCTATCTGGATGGATTCTCCTCCAGCACCGTAGAGTTCGAAGTCACCCTTCCTCAATACTCTAATATTCTGCAACCCCTGCAATGACTTGCATATATAAGAACCGCAGGCGATATCCAATACCTAAGAGTCTGAATTAGAAGAACTTAATGATAAAATTATATGTATCTCATACATAGTTTTTGGTACGTCGCTTGCACCAGCCTTTATAGTTGCAAGATATAACTTGCAATTCCTCTTCTAGTATCCTGCTTTACTGCAGTGAAAGCAGGTATCTTGTTTGGAGATTTTCTTTCTGTTCTTCTTCATCTTGCCATCCTTAAGGTTCAATACTTTCTTTGAATCCTTAAAACCTGACATCTTCTTAGAGATTTTACCCACAAAAAGAAGTGGATCCTTTTCTTTCTTTATCTGGCTCTCAGCTGTCTTAGCATGTTTAACAGCTCAAGCAAGGAGGTATTCAGTTTGTTCATATGACAATTTATGACAAACTGAGTAAATGACTCAGAGAGAAATTGTAGGATCAAATTCTGACTTAATTCTCTATCCATCACAAAACCCAATGGACCCAATCTAGTGATTAGGTCATCAATGACCTTTAGGATATGATCTTGTACGGATGACCCCTCGATCATTCTAGCACAGAATAACTACTTAGATATCTCATATCTAACAGTCCTACTCTGTTCTCTATACAACTCTTTAAGATTGAGAAGTATGGATTGAATATCCATGCTCTTATGCTGCCTCTGTAATTTATTGCTCATAGAGGCCAGTATGATGCACTTGACAGTTAAACTGTCATTCTTCCATATCTTGTATGTGGATCTCCTCCTCAGTGGCATCATCTCCAACCACTTGTGGTTTAGGAACATCAAGAATATAGGAGATCTTTTCTTGAGTGAGTATAATCTTTAAATTTCTCAACCAGTCCACATAATTGGGACTAATCAACTTGTTGGAATTTAAGATTCATTGCAATGATAATGAAGATGCTATTTGTAGAATTTAATTTATAATAAATAAAGAATATTACATAAGCAAACAACTCACGTTGACTTACACAATTAAATAAGATCTTTTAGACTTAATTGTATCTCTCACTATTTTATCGAACATCCCTCTACTATGATGAACGAGACATATACTATATTTATCTTAGTGAGATTGAGACCCTAATTTCTCATAATGATCTTGTATTAACACAATAAATCCTTATGAGTTCATAGGTAAGAAACTCTTTTCAATTACATCTCATGCAATTCTTAATATTATTTCTTGGCCTCTAAAATATTATTAGCCTTGTGGTAACACAACAAGCTATAATATTTTAATTAAGTAAGACCCTTCATTTCAATATAGTTAAATTTGAATATAACTGCCCTTGTGGTAACACAACAAAGTAGTACATCCATATTATCGTAAGCATCTTTTATGCACCAGGATTATATTATATCAACCTTATGACAAGCCTTGTGGTAATAAAATAAGCTTGCCATAGTTCATGATATAATATTAACCTAGCATGAAAGAAGGCCCTTAATAATATTTTCAACATTAAAATTTTTCCAATATCAAGATCACTTAATCAAATTGACCAGATAAGTAGGTAGGAGTCCTCCCGTTACTTTTCTTAGACACCAATAAATTGATCATATCAATCAACAGAACCTATTAAAGAACCATCTGTAGTATTTTTCTAGACACCAATTGATCAATGGATTAAGAATTAGTTAACCCATTATTGCATATCACCACCACTTAATATAATTTTTTAATGAGGCTTCTTTGGTCTCATACATATTCTAACTATATAATGTTAATTTATACTAATATATATTAGTATTAAAATATTTTATATGTGTCAGTATAATATATGGACATTCATCATCCTAGGACAACCTTGCAGCATAACCCCATTATGCAAAGACAGCCTTATGTCAGGATGATGAATTGGTAGATCAGATATGCATCAATTCATATCATCACATGAAAGCATAATTGATGGCATAATTAATTTCATAGCATGAATTATAATATGCATCACATAAATATTGTGTATATATGATTGAACCAAATAAGGCCAGCTCTAATACCACTGTAGAGTTTTAGGATGAACATGCACAGCGAAAGCATAATAAATTTTAAAAAATTTAAATTAAAAAATTTTAAATATTAAACCTTTAAACTAGTACCTTTTTTATGATTAACAATCATATAATATATATTCATAATAAAATTCAAGCTATAGAATAATACCTACAACGTTTATTCTAAATTCTGATAGAACCTACACAAGCGTCCAAGTGTTCATCCTCCAACGGTGATCTACACAGGGCTATGATCAAGACACCAACTCCTTAGGATGATTCCTCCTCCAAAATTTTTACTTTGAAAATTTTTTTGGATAGCAGGACCTCAAGACCTTCTTCCTCTCTTTTTAGCCTTCCTATCCCTACCTTCTTCTCTCCTTGTCTTCCTTAAATCTCTTCTCAGGCTCTTGTCTTAAAATTGGACCTGTCCTTACTATTTTTAGACTTATCCTAACAAGAGAAGGAAGAGACTAATTGGACAATAGAGAGAGGGTGTAAGAAAAAAGGGAAGGAATTAGAAATCTGAATAAATCAAATCTCCGGTGCAGCCCCCTTTAAATAGTTAGCGATAGGTTGCCTTCGGGAATGACTCGTGCTCTCTCCACGCGCCATCTCACACCTATCCAAAATTTTTCATGGCCCAAGATAAAATCCTATGCTCATCAGGAAGCTTCTGACATATGACAATCATCAGAAAAAAATTTGAGAGATGCTTCGCACAAAAAGACTCTTCGAAATATTTTTTTCGATGCTTCTCTGATGCATCGCGAAGCTATCTTTGATGCATTTTTTTTCTCCACCACGTATCAGCACACTTTGGTGATCCAATGGATCAAAATTGAGGTACTAACCTAGAGCTGGTGTGGGAAAAAAATTAGAGATAAGATGTGGCGTGACATTTAGATTAGAGTCCTTAACAGATTGGACTCTATATTGGTGCATGGATTGATTTAGCAAGGTTTCAAACTTTAACCAATTTTCACGATTAAACCAAAAGGTGATTTAGCCACAGAAGGACTCTTCTACACTCAAAATTAAATCATGATTCTCAAAAAAATTATTTCACCATCAAAACATTGGATAAAGATGAGGAAGGGGCATCCCATCTTATGGGATCCCAACTCATGTCTTGCGCACAAAAAATGCATACCACGTGCAAGAAAAATTCTTGATGCATGGGGATCTGATTATATGGCACCAAATCCCTGGTACCAAGGGTTAACCTAACTCAAATCCAAAATTAGTTTGAATTGATTTAGATTTAATTAGTCCAATCTGGAATCAATTTCGAACCCAATTTGAAATAAGGAGTTAGGATTTGCAACATGTGTTAGCATGTCAATTTTCGCAAACATGATCTAATCCAATTAGACCCCTGATCATTTTTTTTTTATGTGTAACCCATTGAGTTCCATATCTAGCTAGCAGTAGATCCAAGTACAAATCAATCTAATTTGATTAGAATTTAATCTAACTAATTTAGATCCAATTGAGCTAACCTGATTTCAGCAATTAGAACCATTCTAATTGGCGATCGAATCCACAAGATAAGATTGACATCTAGCAATGTATTATGTCTATCTGAAAGATATAAAATTTTGATAAAAATATCAAAAATATCCTTCAATAAAAAGTTACCATGCAATTCAATCCTATGATCTTCCTGCATCCCGAATATGACTCTGGATATGGAATGATGTCAAATTTAATATCATATTCATATTTTTTAATATTTAATGATGATTTAATTAATAAAATATTTAAAAAAATTCTAATTTTTATTCTGCTTTGATCAAAGGCTTCTTGAATTATCAATCGATCAGAGCAAGTAGGATGTGATCTCCTCTTATCAGGAGTGATCGATTCTATGTTGACCTACTTACAATCTCTATACATATTCTATCATATCTAGATCACCCCGTATATGACTAAGTCATGAATGAGTATGAACCAAAATATGGATTCATGTATACAAGGTTCTATAGTAGTCTCAAGTCAAAGGATTACATGCATAACTATTATAAAAAAATATCTTTTGACAGGTAAGTAGATTTCATACGATATTTCTTAAGTCAGATCAATTCAGTGAACTCATTTTCTAATGAGCACCTACATCTTTGTATTAGTATCTCGTATAAGTAGCTTATGAGATCAGCCACCCTCTCCATCGAGCATACATAGGAAGTACTAGTCTATCCAAAATATTAATCTCCTACTCAATGCTCCTATGACTAAAATATTCTAAATCAAAATTTTTAGAATTTTAGATCTCATAGGTATGATCTCATCATAACCCTAAAGCCATTGTCCTAATTTATGAAGTTCATTATAATCATTACAAAAGTAAGATGCAGCATATGATGAAAAATATCTTTTATTTATAAAGTATCAATTACATAAGTCTGAAAGATTAAAAAGAAAATTCATCAAAATATAAATTTTGATTGGTTTGTAGGACATATTCCTTTTAGTATTTTGATCCTCAAGGGGACTTGGTCCATTGGGACTTTAAGTTGATCTGAAGATCAAATTTTTGGTTCTATTAGGACTTAATTCGATCCAAAGATTGATTTTTTGGTCTTCAAAGAGACTTAGCTCATTGGGGCTTTAAATCAATCTGGAGATCGAATTTTTGATCCTATTAGGACTTATCTCAATTCGGAGATCGATATTTTGGTCCTCAAAGAAACTTGGCCCACTGAGGCTTTGAATTGATTTGGAGATCAGATTTTTTTTCTTGACCCTTTCAAGGCTTAAGCTTGATCCAGAGATTGACTTTTTTTCGACTCTTTCAGAGCTTAAGCTCGATTCAAAAATCAGCTCTCGATCTGAAGATCGGTTTTTCTTCTTGATCCTTTTGGGACTTAAGCTCGATCTAGAGATCAGCTCTCAATTCGAAGATCGATTTTTCTTCTTGGCTCTTTCAGAGCTTAAGCTTGATCTGAAGATTGGCTCTCGATCCAAAGATCGTCTTTTACCAATTTGGTTTAGATGAAGAAAGATTCTTTAACAGAAACTTTGGCCAGAACACTGTCTTTATTTGGACAAAAATTGAATTCTTTGTTGAAAAGATCTCATTGATAATACATTCTGAGATTTTTAGCATTCCATATTTTTGAGATGGTCGTACCATCTAGATTTTCATTTCGATAAACTCCTGGGTGAATTACTTCCGTGATCTGATAAAGCTTTTCCCAGTTTGAAGCGAGTTTCTCTTGTTTTGTTGGCTTTGAAACTTCAACTCGTCGGAGAACTGGATCACCTTTATGAAAAATTTTAGGCTTCACCCGAGAGTTGTAATATTTGGACAATAAGTAATCTGGATAAGCAATGGATCAATCTAACTTGGCTTATGATCAATTTGAACAATAAGCAAAATCTCAATACTAGGCTTTTCAAGAATATCAATAGAAATATTTGAATTGAGTTCAAAAAAATCCGATGTGGCTAGATGAGATGGAGCATCAGCTCGGATATTTTTCGATCAAAAATCTGTATAACCTCCAAATCTTCGAAATTTTTTGATAATTCTTTCACATTATGTAAATATTGAGATAAAGTAAAATCTTTAGCCTCAAATTGATCTCGTACCTGACCGACGATAAGTTGAGAATCGATAAAGACTTTAAGCTTTTTAACATTAAGCTCTTTAGCTATCTCAAGCCTGCAATTAATGCTTCATATTCTGTTCTATTATTTGAGATATCAAAATTGAATCTTAGAGCGTGTTCAATAATAACACCTTTTGGGCTAGCTAAAATCAAACCAACTTCACTTTCTTTTGAATTAAAGGCTTCATCAACATGCAATATCTAGAAAGAGTCTGTATTGATATTTTTGAAGCTTTTTAAGATAGATTCTTCATCGAGAATAAAGCATTCAACAATAAAATCAGCTAACACTTGAGCTTTTAATAAAAATCAAGGACGATAATAAATATCAAACTCACTCAATTCAATGGCCCATTTAGCAATTCGATCTGAAGTATCAAGTTGCTGTAGAATAGATTTCAGAGGTTGATCAATCAAAATTATGACAGAATGAGCTTGAAAATAAGGTCGGAGCCATCTTGCCGATGTAATAAAGGCATAGATCATCTTTTCAGTTTTAGAATATCGAGTTTCAACATCTCAAAGTAATTTACTTGTATAATAAATTGATCTCTGTATTCCTGCATCACTTCGGACCAAAATCGAACTAACAGTATTAGTCAAAATAGATAAATACACAATTCCTCACCTTCCACCTACAAGGTTCAAGATCTGAGATGATGAGATCGAATGAAGCTGAGCTGGAGGTCGGTGGATGTCCGATCTGGCAAGTCTTCAAGAAAATCTGTAAAACAAGTCAAAAATCGATAGAAATCCTCCTGATGAGGTCGGTCCCCTTCTGATGGCCCTTCTGATAAGCCCTTCTAATGAGCTTTGTTTTTTGATGAGATCGACCTCCTAATGTGGTTGGCCTTTTATTTTGCTTGGTTCTTCAGGTGAATTATTGTATCCCTTTCGATAAGTTTTCAATATAGATTGTTAATGTGTATTTGCCGGTGACTTCTACCTCGAATCCTGATGAAAAGTTTTAGGTGACCATGGATAGTGTCAAGCTTGACTTCCTCCACTTCGGATCTTGCCAACGATGGCTGTAGATGATTTTTGATGACTTCGGATCCTGTCGAGATTAGTTTCTTCCACCTCGAATCTTATCAAGGCAACCTCAAATTTTGTTGAAGATTTTTTTTTTTTGATTTGGGTTTAACTATCCTATATAGGACTTAAATGATTATATTTATAATGAACTATTGTGGTCAAGGGGTTAGATGGCTCGGATGATTAGGTTAACTCTGCTCCCATGTATATGAGGTATTGTCCGTTTTGGCTCATGACCATCTTTGGGCTTTAGTGAGCCTTAGGCTTCAATGAGCCTTAGTCATTTGAAGCTTATGATTTTATCCTTTATGGGGAGAGAGAAAGTTTCAATCCATACTAGCCATACTTTCTCTTAACTCACAACTAATGTGAGACAAAAGATGTCGTCCCCTTATAATATGAACATTATCTGACCTCAATTTGGTCAATCATGAAGCCTCAGTCTGATGTCGTTATGGGCAGATTAGGTCTCCCATATATCAGATGAGTTTCATCTTAAGATATTTTATCTCCTTCCCTTTTAAGGGTGTATTGTCTTAAAATCTCAAGTTGGAACTTGAGTTTCCTCAAATAGATATCTCATTTGGATAGGCTTTCTTGTCCTTATTTGATCAGACTTCATGACTTCATTTTGACAAAAGATGCTTCAACTTAATTGTAGAGATTTGATCTCTTGTGGATAAGAATTAAGATATTGAAGAAAACTATACTGAAGGCTCATTATCAGTGTGCTGCCTTTTTGGGGAAGAACTTTCATCTGCCTCCCAATCTCCATCAAGATTTGACATTATGTTGATGATCCCAGTAGTAGGCAGATTGTAATGAATTGGTTGTTGATTGTGTTGAGAGAAAGTTTCTTGAGAAATTGTCTCTAGTTGCTACTCTGTGGTGCATTGAAGCTTTTGTACCGCAGCAGTAAGAACTTGGATTTGCTGAACTAAAAGGTTGAATTGCTGAGGATCAATAGTCATTGATGGTTGATTGACTTCTTGAGCATCTCTAGAAGAGAATGTGGTAGGCAGAGGATGAATTGGTGCTTTTTTGTTCACCATTTTCTACTAAAAAATTTTTGGTACTCTCCTTCTAGCTATTGCTGCAAAACTCCAAAGATGAGGTCGATGTTGAATCGAGCTGGAGAGCTAAGAGCTACACCGACGTGAACTGCGAATAAGACCTACAAAAGAAGTCCTAAAATCATAGAATGCACTCCGATTTAATATCCTCCGATACTTAAGTCAGTCGGAACCTTGAGAATAGGTAGAGGAAATAGAAAAGTAGAAAGCAAGAAGTTAGAGTTTGAATGAAGAAAAGTGGAGAGAACTCTGATTTTTTTGGAGGAAACTGGTAGAGTTTTGTTTCTGCTCTCTTCGCTTGATATGGACTTATCTTTCGGAGAGCACCTTATCCTTCTTTTATAGAAGAAACTTGCTTAGGTCTTAAGTAAAGGCTGTTTAGGTCATTAGAGATCTATTAGACCATTAGAAATTGTTAGGCTGTTGGATTATTGTAACAGAATGGCCAGCTGTGCAGAGATCATGAGACGACTGCCTTCGTAGCAAATGAGCTGGAATACAACTGAAAGACAGTTACGACTGAACTGGATGATAACTGTCAGATAACTATTCGTACTTCTGATGGCATATCGATAATAGATTGATGTGAAATAATTGATATCAGTAAATATCTGAACTGAGTGCCATACCTTGAATGTCAGTAATCAAGCCGACCAGAAATCAACGTAAATTCTGATTCTATTGAGGAAGATTGGCAAATAATCAAAATTAATGCTTTACTTACTAGCAGTTCTGGATTAAGTTGACTTAGCGAATAATATGAAGAGTCAGATCTACTAGAGGCCAATGTAAACTGAGTGTCACAAACTCAGATAATGATCTACCACCATGTGCCCAGATAATGATATTTCAGTCTTCCGATGAGATTAGCCTTCTGATGACCTTGGCTTTGTAATGAGATCAACCTTCTGTTGAGCTTAGCCTTGGATGAGGATAGCTTTCTAATGAGCTTGGCCTCCTAATGAAATCGACAGTCAAAACTCACATCGATATTCTTGTTAACTCGAAGGCTCTTGAGCCCCAAAAATATCAACTGAGGTGGTAAGATCTAACAACAGGTTGTACCAATTTGGTTGTACATGTCAGGCATAACCCTCTCTTGGTGAAGTTAATAAAGACAACATATCTTTGAGACTACACTTGTTGTAGGTTAAAGGAGAATAAGCAACCATTAGAAACCCATTCCTAGAGGCCTCCGAGAGAGGGTTTGCTCGTCTAACTTAAATATAAAAGCAGCTATGTCCTGACCAGGAGGATTCTTCAAAGTCCCAATACCAAACAAAGGCAGTAAAGAATGCAGATTACATAGATATCACTAGTGAAGCCTTTTTACCATAGAAATGAATCAGAATATTTAATGCCTTATTTTAGGGATATAGATGGCATCCCTGGCAGTTTCAATAAACCAACCAAATCCCTGGTACACCCGAAGTAGGTTTTTTCTTTTCAAAAAAAAAAAGGGAAATAACCTGACATGAAGCAACAATATTGCCGGATATTACAGTGGCTTTTTTCCTTTTTCCTTTTTCCTTTTTGAACAATACTAGAAGTCTATTTAGCACATTGCTGGCACAGATCTGAACACTTCTGAGTATATCCCGCAATCAGATTTTACATCTCAACCAAACCCCAAGAAATAAAACCTACACTCAATGAAGAAACCAAGCTCAAATCCCGAACCTTACACAAAACCGTTTGAATTCAAATTCTCTGATAATATCTCCTTGGTTAGCTCTATATAATTAACCCATATAATATACGACATATGTAAACTTCCCAGTCATGCACCTGGATTACAGGATTCCTCATCTATCATAACCTTTGATGTTGAAAAAATAATCTCCCTATGCTGCAACTCCTGCACATGTGGTCACCAACAATTAAGCATTAGCAAATTAGGAATCTCCATTTATACATATGAAGAACAAAAGGAGAGAAGTTGAAACTCCAGTGCATCAGAGCAGGAAAAGAAAATCATTTTACATTTTCACATTAACTCCGCTCCATTCTTGATAAGGACATATCTAACATGGAAAACATGCACACAAGAATTTCAGTGTTCTGCCAACATAAATTTCCACATATTAGAATGTACGAGAATGACATAAGAATATGTAAAAGAAATTATCATGCATACGCTCAAGTGACAAGAGAGGAAGGCCTTGACACAAAGATAAGTTTGCTCCTTGTGATATGGATATCACAGGTTTGAAACATAGAAACAATCTTCCCACACACAAGGGTTAGGTCTGGTTTTGTTTGACCCTTCCCAAACTCCAGTGTTAGGAGTCTCATGCACCGTGGCATCTTTGTTTTACACTCAAGGGATGAGAGACAAAAATCTTGACACCATTATTTGCTTATTCTTAAGCCAATTTTTTCACTGCTATAAAGTCAGCCATTGGGCATTTCTTTGTGCATTACGTTTTACACAAGTCATCTGAGACACTATTGTGTGTATAAAAAGCAACTAACAAAATTCCACGCAAATGGCGATATAATTGAAATATATTCCAAAATCAAAAGAGGATTACATCAAAATCAAACATACATTTGTCAACTTTTTTAATAATCATTTTGCCTTAGAAAAAAGTTTCAGGACATAATGATTCAACTGTTCAAGTCAAATCCAGTATATCAAACCAAATTCAAGGGGATACATCGATGCCTATTCTGTAGAATAGAAAGCCCCACAGCCTTGGTGCACACTAGGGCGGAGGTGGATTGCATTAACTTGCTTCTGATTAGGATCAGACCAGAAAAAAATAAATTGGTCCAACCTGAATTGAAGTCATTTGGATTAGACCTGGATGGAAATCTGAACACCAAGGACCTGAAAATAATACAACATGCTTTTCATGTCCCTCAAATTTAGGAAACTAATTTGCTATTACCAATAACTTTTAGGTAGTCAATTTATCAACCTGTGTTGCTTGTGACAATTGATGTTGCTGTCAATTTCCCATACCAGATTGGCATGAACTTTATTGTTAATTGTGTCAAATGTTGTCATATTGTTTTACTACTATTTTCTTATGTTATATGTTTAGCATTAAACTAATTGATTGTTTTAATGGCTGTGTTTGGATTATTCATGATCTAGTTTGATCCAACCTAAGAGAAGGAAGAATTTTCTCAACTCGCTCAACTCAAATCTCTCAAAAAGATGGCAAAAGTAGAGTTTAAGTCCTCTTTTCTTTCATTGATTATCAATAATTCAATTAATGAATTAAAATTGAAGTACATAGTCTCCATTTATAATAATAGTAGTATGGTCAACTTTTGCATAATTCGAGCCCAATCCCACTCCTAGTTTGAATATCACTAGCTTTTCAAAAATAAACATGACTATGAGAAATAAGTACGAAAAAAATAAAATCCTATAGGGTACGACTCCTATATCAACTTTGCCTTTTTGTCACTGCCAATTCTTCTTAGATTCTATTGACCCTAGATTTGATTTTGATGAATAATAAAATCTTTGAGTATATTTAGTACTAATAAATTATTTGAGTGCTTAAAAAGAAGTTTCAGAAAAACTAGGATCCTATCTCAGTGAAGCTCAATGATTTCGAATGGAAGATCCAAAGAAGAAAAACTTGAGAGGTCAAGCCAAGTATTTTTCAAGAAAATAGAATTTTGAGTTGACTCAAAAGAAGCTTGAGCCGACTTTGGCACGAAATCATATTTGGCATAGGCGTTGAGTCGACTCATGCACAGGATGAGTCGACTCCGACACGCAGACTAGCACCAGTACAAACAATAAATCGACTCAAGCACAGTATGAGTCGACTCCCTGAGAAAAGACAGAGAAGCTATTTCTGATCCTACTACTCGAGCAAACTCAAGAAGACCAAGAGCCGACTCATGAGGATCTTGAGTCGACTCAAGGATTAGATGAGTCAACTCATCAGCTCTCGATAGCTCTAACGGCTAGTTTTCAGAAAATTATAGAATTAATCCGAAAAGCTTCAAACAGCTATTTCTCGTGCTCCAACGGCTATAAGCCCATTTTTAGTGATGCTAACCTGGATTAGAGGGTGTCTAAGCTATTATTAAAGCAAAAAAACTCAAGGAAACAAAAATATACATGAGAAAAATCTTAGATACATTTGAAAATTCTGTTCAGCCCTTCAAGTGAGCCTTAAAGAGTTTTTTCCCATTCCAACCACTCAACCAACTGTGCAATCAAATCATTCTCAAGTGAAGGAAGGGAGCATTCATTGTAAGAGCCCTCTAATCTCTCATCTTACGTATCAAAGTCTTACATCAGCTCATTAAAGAAGTTTCTATTTGTATTTAAATTTTTGCACTCATATATTTGTATTTCAAATTTCAATAAGATTTGAAGCTTGGGGATAGATTCATCCAAGCCTTGAATTGGATTTGTACAAGCTTAGGAGTGGTTCGGGGATAGGTTTTGGTTGGTGAGCCCGTAAAACCAACTGGATTCAGATTGTGATCCTGAAAAATAATCTTGCTGTAATCAGTTGATTATAATGAAATTCCAAAAAAATTGCTTAGGAAGTGAACATAGATGTTGAAGATTGACACCGAACCACTATAAACCTCTTTATTTGTGTGTGTGATCTTGCTCTTAAGTTATTTAATTTCAGCATTCATATTTCTGTATATTAATTTACTACATTGACCGCATACACACTCAAATTCAGCACGTTCTTATTTAAATTAGAGAAAATTTTTGAAATCCCAATTCACACTCTCTTGGGTTGTATCTCTGGACAACAAATGGTATCAGAGCAGAGACTCTTTCACTTATGTGTCTTGTGATCTAAAGAAAAAGATCAAGATGACAACCCAAGTAAATATTTTTCTAGTAAAAGGACAGTCCACTAGCCGACCTCCTTTATTCAATGGTTCAAATTATATATATTAGAAAGCACACATGTGCATATTCATTCAAGTACTTGATTATGACCTATGAAGTATTATAATCAAATAAACCACACACATCCACAATCATCATTGATGGCAATATTGCCCCAAAATTTGAAAAGGATTGGGATAACAATGACAAGAAAATGGATCAATTAAATGCTAAAGCAATGAACATTCTTTATTATTCACTTGATGCAAATAAATTTAATCGGATTTCCACTTGTATTTTAGCCAAAGAAATACGGGATAGACTGTTGGATTTTCATGTCAGAGGCATGCATGTATGTTTCAAAAAAAAAATTTCTAAACAACGCAGTAGAATAAAAGATTAAAACATCTTTTAATCTACATCATGCATACATAAAATATAAAGCACTAAGATCTACTTCATATGCTGAAATTGAACACATGCTGAATTTTATGTTGAAATTGAATATGTGATCGAATCACATACCTGTTTCGCAAATCCTCTCTTCAAATCTGGATTTAGAAAAGAATAGGTTCTTCCTTAGCCGTACAAGTGTCCGGTCTCTATGGATATCCACTCAAGATCAGTCTGGAATAGTCCTCTTTGATATTTATTTTTCTTCTCTAAGAAAAATCAATTTGCGAATTTGAACGAAATCTGAATCGCGATCAACTTTTTGATCCTTTTCTTGATCTTTTTTTTCTCTTCTTCTCTTACTTTTCTTCCCTTGATTAAGAAGCAATCAGGGATTAGAAACTAGCAAACAAAGGGGGACGCCCAAACTCTTTTGGGTGTGGAAGATGAACGACACCTAAGCCTTGGGCATTGGCTCTTCAAGGGAGAAGAGGGGAGAAGAGAGGATGCGTGGGCACTTCTATAGAGGCATGGGGCTGCTGGATTTCAATGCTTAGAAGCCTTAGGGAAGGTCCCTTTAAATAGATAAAAAGTTTGAACCTATTCAAAACCAAACAACCACTTAATACAAGTCCTACTTGTATTAGAAATCTTTATTCCTTTAGTTATTTGACTCCTTTTAGAAGATCTTTTAGGCGCTAACTATTGGAGCCTTTGCACTCACAAATACACACGCCATATGGCACCCATGGGACGCCCATGCTGGTCCCACATGCCCTCTAATGGGTGGGCACGCCCAACTTGATCAAATCAAGTGGCGCCCAATCAAAACTATCAAGAAAATTAATTAAGGACTTGAACCCTTAATTAATTTGATCCAAAATCCTAGACACCCAACAATTGAAGCTCAATGAATCTAATTCATTTAGATTATTAGCAGGTAATTAAATTTAAATTAATCTTATCAAATAGCAAATTTAAATGTAAAAAAAAATTAAGTCTAACCATGTGCTAGCATGATTATTCTAAATCCAATAGGATTTTTCTAAACCCAATTGAGACTTTATAAGCTCAATTGCTTATTCCAGATTTAATCCCTTTGTTGTGCGATCCCATATATTCAATTCTATCTAGTAGTGAGATATACAATGATCTCTATTATAGTATTATTAAAACTCTTTGCAATGGATCGGAACAATTTTACTCTAACTCATCAAAGATTGTCGATCCTGAGCAATCCTAATGAGCTCTCATAATCCACCAGTGACACCTAGCAGTATGTAGTGACAACCCAGTGAATTAGAAAAGAACCTCAAGGTGTAGTTCACGTGTGATTCAGTCCCTCTATCGTAAGTCCCGACTACATGGCAGGTCATGGATAAATCGTCAAATCTCATCATCAGTCATATGATAAATTCGATCAGCTCAAATCCAATTGTGATCTTTATAAAAACTATTTTCCATCAATCATACTGCTGTGGCCACTCTCAAACTTAGTTTCTCAAATCTCATAGAACTACTCGCTATCAAGTTCCATAGATTCCATCTTGATGCGCATCCTACTCCTACAGTGAATCAACTGTCGTCAACATCCACTACAAAGGCTCATTGAGATCATATTTATGTGTCAGTCAAACTCCAGCAGCCTCACTGCAAGCAATCATACCATTACAGATCAAAAGACCATTCACACAACTACAGCATCGAGATAATCACTGATGATCAAGTAGAAATCCAAGTGATCTTTCATATGGTCACGTTCAGTACTAGTTATTCTCTAACTACCTGCACTCGTCGCTCAGTGTCTCTACACTGTAGACCAAAGGCTCATCTATCTCGAAGAAAGTGATCTGTGCACCGATCTGTCTGGATCAATCATCATCCTCATGATGATACTATGATCGGAAGCATTTAGGAATTATATACATATCTCTAATTCTTAATACTTTGAGAATATGAATCGAAATGTTAATTCTATGGACGATTCAAGGACACATCACACTTGAATGAAAATTAAATTTGCTCTTTTATTGATCAAATCAATGTATTAAGTACAAAATTATATCCTAAACTTATTACAATGTATCAGCCATATTGACTTCTAGGACATACATCTAACAATCTCCCACTTGCACTAAAGCCAATTGGCCACTAATTTAAGTACCATCTTCTCAAAGTGGACTTCCATCTTTGGCTGGCTCAATTGCTTCGTTAGCGGATCTGCCACGTTGTCCATGGAGTCTACTCTTCGTACCTCGATATATTTTTTTTCGAGATAGTCGTGTATACCGCTGTTCTGTGCTTGGACTTCTAGTGAGATTTTGACTCCTTAGCAAGAGCTATGGTGCCATTGTCTTTGCAGTACTGTGTCATGATATCTAATTGTATGACATCCACTTCTACAGCATACTCAGCTTCCATTGATCGATTATTCAAAATCCTTTCAATATATCAAACAAGAATACACCATGATGTAGACATTCTATCATCAGCATCCATGTATCCTCCTACTCTTAGTTTTTCTCTAAAAACCAAAAATCTAAGTCCTTGGTGCTTCTCAAGTACTTAAGGATATTTTCACAGCAATCCAGCACTCCCAGTCTAGATTCGACTGATATCTGCTCGTGACATTCACAGCAATGGTTATATCAGATTAAGTATATAACATGGCATACTCTTATACCTAAGAGGTAAAAATTTTCTTTCAAAGTTTTCTATGCTGAACTCTTTCAGCATCTCCTCTTTGTACTTTTCTGTGAAAAGCCAAGCATCCACTTGGATCTATTTCTATAGACCTTAATTCAAAGAATATAGGATGCTTCTCCTAGATCTTTCATGAAGAATTTCTTAGACAACCATCTTTTGACCATGGTCAGTATGGGAATATCATTTCCAATAAAAAGAATATCATCCACGTACAATATAAAGAATATTATTATGCTCCCACTGATCCTTTTGTATACACAAAATTCTTCTTCGTTCTTGATGAAATCAAACGATTTGATCGCATCATCAAAACGAAGATTCCAACTCCAAAATACTTGCTTTAATCCGTATATGAACCTTTGCAGCTTGCAGACTCTATGATCACCATCACCAGATATGAAACTCAAAGACTGCTCCATATAGATATCTTCTTCAAGATATCCATTCAGAAAAAATAGTTTTTACATCCGTCTGTCAGATTTCATAATTATAATAAGCTGCAATAGCAAGCAGAGTACAGATGGATTTCAACATAGCTATGGACAAGATTTCTTGATAGTCAATATCCTCACGCTAGCTATAACTTTTTACTACAAGTCTAGCTTTATAAGTCTCTACCTTATCATCAGCACCTATTTTCCATTTGTAGATCCATTTACACCCAATGGATACTATACCCTCGGGTGGATCCACTAACGTCCATACTTGGTTCAAATGTATCGAGTCAATTTCTAACTTCATTGCATCTAATCATTTCTCGAAATTGATGTCAGAAATCACTTCGTCAAAGATATTAGAATCATCACCATAACCCTTATCCATAAGGAACATTTTCTTTACTTTCTCCGTAAGCATATCCATATACCTTTCAGGAGATTGGAAGATCCTACTAGATCTACGAGATGGTAGCAGGATTAGAAATAGCTATGTCTGTGAATGTCACAAGTAGATATTAATCGAATCCAGACTGAAAGTGCTGGATTGCTATAAAAACATCCTTAAGTACTTGAGAAACACTAAGGATTTAGATTCCTGATCTTTGAAGAAAAGCTAAGAGTGGGAGGATACATGGATGCTGATGATAGAATGTCTACATTAAGGTGTATTCTTGTTTGATATATTGGAAGAGTTCTGAGTAATCAATCAATGAAAGCTGAGTATGCTGTAGATGTGTAGGATGAATTCTGATTTTAATGTTAGTTATAAAATTAGATGTCATGCCATTAGATGCCATGACACAGTACTACAAAAACAATGGCACCATAGCCCTTGCTAAGGAGTCAAGATCTCACCAGAAATCTAAACACATAGAGCAGTGGTATACGCGACTATCTCAAAAAGACAGCTTACGAAAGACTCCTTGAGAAAAGACATAGCTGTTTCTAATCTTGCTACTCTAGCCAACTCAAGAAGACCATGAGCCGACTCATGAGGACCTTGAGTCGACTCAAGAAGACCATGAGACGACTCATGAGGATCTTGAGTCGACTCAACGATTGGATGAGTTGACTCATCACCTCCCGACAGCTCTAATGGTTAGTTTTCAGAAAGCAACAGAATTAATCTGAAAAACTTCAAACAGCTATTTCTCGTGCTCCAACGACTACACATCCATTTTTAATGATGCTAACCTAGATTACAGAGTATCTAAGCTATTATTAAATCAAGAAAACTCAAAAAAACAAAGATATACATAAGAAAAATCTGAGATACATTTGAAAATTATGTTTAGCCCTTCAAGTGAACCTTAAAGAATTTTTACTCCATTCCAACCACTCAACTAGCTATACAATCAAGTCATTCTCAAGTGAAGAAAGGAAGCATTCATTGCAAAACCCCTCCAACCTCTCATCTTGCACATCAAAGTCTCATAGCAACTCATTAAAGGAGTTTATGTTTGTATTTAAATTTCTGCACTTACATATTTGTATTTCAAATTTCAATAGGATTTGAAACTTGAGGGATAAGCTCATCCAAGGTTTAAATTGGATTTGTACAAACCTAGGAATGGCTTGGAAAAAAGTTTTGACTTATGAGCCCGCAAAACCTACTAGATTTAGATTGTGATCTCAAAAAATAATATTGCTATAATCAGTTGATTATAGTAAAATTTCCAAGAAAATTGCTTAAGGAGTGGACGTAAATATTGGGGATTGATATCGAACCACTACAAACCTCTTTGTTTGTGTGTGTAATCTTACTTTTAAGTTATTTACTTTCAGCATTCTTATTTTTGCATATTAATTCACTGCATCCATTGCATACATACTCAAATTCAATACATTCTTATTTAAATTAGTGAAAGTTTTTGAAAACCCAATTCACTCTCACCTCTTAGATTGTATCTCTAGGCAACAGATTCATAGATATGTCTAATCAAAATCCTTCACAAAAAAAAAAAATTAATTTGACCAGCCCATCTTGAGGCTCAAATAATGAAATTTGGCCTATTTGAACCAAGATTCACCATCTCGATACCGGACCCCGTATAGGTAAAATTCTGCAGTAATGTCGGTACGCGGTTTGTTATGGTACCATAGTGTCAATATGCTCCGAGATGACATACCGGTACAAGACCGGTATGATACGGTATGCCTCGTATCGGGTAGTACGGGGTGGTACAGTATTCTATAATTTAAATCTTTCTTAAAAGTTGGCTCTATATTGTAGATCTTAAAAAATTATCCCATTTGATAAAAAGGATCATCTTAATCAGACATTATATAATCAAATTGTAGCCTTTAAAAATTGATTTAGTTTTCCAATATGGCAGACTTCTCTCTTGAACCTTATCCAACTCCACTCGTAGTGACCAAAGTAATCCATATTAAGTCTACTGATCCTCTTGGATTAAGGCTTCCCCTGATTGAGAAATTTAACCCCTACTAATTCAGAATTGAAAGTGGCGAAATGTCTGCTTTCCCATCTCAAGGCCTAACCACTTTGCTTTGCTTGGAGATGATTTCTAACCTTGGTCTTCTTTACTAAATGGTAAATTCTCATTTATAGATGTGGAAGATAACTTTGCTACATGAGTTACTTATGCTTATGTTAAAGACATTGTGATATCATCTCAGTGAGTTGGGCAATCTTCTTTTTTAATTATGTGAGATGCTTTTTTGTCTCATTATCCATCAAGATAGAACTAGAAGTCGTACTCACTTTTGTCCTTCAATATACTTCAAACATAGAAAGTTATTCTCTACTTGTACTGTTTGCATGTTTAGACCATAAAGGCCTCTATAGAGATCTAAAGAATACAAGCTCTGAAACCAACTTGATCCGATCAGGAAGAAAAAAAAGTTCTAAACCGCTCCACTCAAATCTCTCAAAAAAATAGAAAAGATGAAAAAATTGACAAAAATAGGATTTAAATCCTCTTTTTTTTTACTAATGACTAATTGATAAATCAAAACTAAGAAACATATACTCTATTTTTAATAATTGTAGAGAGGTCCATTGTTGCACAATTCGAATCAGATGCCTCTCCTAGTTCAAATAGGACTAGTTTCCAAAATTTAACATGACTAATAGAAGTAAATATGAAAAAAACTAAAATCTTATAGAAGGTACATTTCAACTCCTATATTAACTTTTTCTTCTATCACTCTGCTTAATTCTTCTCAGATTAGGAGACATGCCCGATCAAAATCTTTCCCATAAGAAAAATTTTCGATCTAACCAGCCTATTTCGTGGGCCAAATGATGGAATTCCAGTCTATTTGAAACCATTTTAGGGGGTAGCTCTACATCGTAAATCTCAAAATGTTACCCAATTTGAAAAAAAGAATATCATCTTGATCGAACATCATAAGACCATATTATGGCCTTCAAAAATTTAGCACATAATTCATCTTCCAAATATGATGAATCTCGCTTTTGAACCCTATCTAACCCTACCCATCATTGTCGAAATAGTCACATCAAGTCTAGTGATCCTCCTAAATTATAGTTCAACCTTACTATTGACCCCGCGATTGATTTTGATAATTACCAAATTTTGAGTATATCATATATTTAATCATGTGCTTCAAAAATGTTTATAGGTCTTTTCAGGTATTAAAATTGAAGAAATATTCATTGAAAAAAATCTCCACAAAATTCACTAAGTCAAAGTCTTCCAAAGAGAAAATTCAAGCTTAGACATAGTAGAGTCAACCTCATAGCAAGATAAGCCGACTCCTTCACTGAAACAAGGATGGCTCGTTATAAAGAAAGTGAAATTGAAAGATGAAAATATTATTTAGAAGAGATTGGGATCAAAAAATCTAAGTTTGGAAGGTCAAACAATGGAGAAAAATAAAGTTGAAAAATTGAGTCAGATCTGGCACAGAATGCTCTTGATACTTTGGTTTAGCACACAGTCGAGCTAGCTTAAAATGGATCCGAACGAACTCTCTCAGGGTGACAGAGGAGATATCTAGGCTCTACAGGTCGAGTCAGCTCAAAACAAGATCCGAGCCAGCTCTCTCACGTCGATAGAAAGTTGATTTTTCAAGCCTGCAGGTCGAGTCAGCTCCAGACAAATTTGAGCTAGCTCGAGATAAATTCGAGCCAACTCTCTCATACGGACAGAAAGGTGAATTTCAAGTTTTGCAGCTCGAGCCAGCTCAAAGAAAATCCAAACCGACTCTGTCAGTAAACCAGAAAGTTGAATCTTTATTTTTGCAATTCGATCCAACTCGAAACAAGCTCGAGCCAGCTCGAATCCAAATCGAACCGACTCGAGACCAGTTCGAGTCAACTCAATGGCTCCTAACATGTTTAACGACTAGTTTTCTGACCATTGCTCAATAGCTATTTCTCTACTCCAACGGTCATTTCAGAGCTTCCATTGGCTAGAACTCACTCTCTAGCCATCTCCAAGTATATTTAAGACTAGAGAATCAAATTGAAAGGGAGTTTTTGAGGAAATGAGAGCTTAAAGTGAGACATCTTCAAGAATAAGGTTGAGCCACATTGCACATCTACAAGAAAAAAAAGAGAGGTTTTAAGTACTGAATTCAGAGGACATTTCAAGAGCAATCATCTACAGCTTTTCAAGCATCCTCTCAACATTCAAAGAAGAGAAATCAAGCTTCAAATGAGCGATCCTTTTAGCCTCTTCTTTAAGCATAAAAGAGTTCATTGTTTTGTTTTTATTTGAACTGAAATCTTTATCTTGTTTTATAATTTCTTTACAAATTTTTTTGGGGGAAGAAACTTGGAGATTAGACCGGTCCAAGCCCGTAATTGGACGAGTGTAAGATTTTAGTTGGTTGGTTCGAAAAATCAACTGGATTGTTAGTGAGTCCGAAAAACTAACGATGTAAGATTTTAGTTGGTGATCCTAAAAATCCAACTGAATTTTGTTTGTGAGCTCGAAAAAACAAACACACTGTAATCAAGGGAGGATTATGATGGAAATCCCAAGGAAAGCTTGAGGAGTGAACGTAGATGTGGGTCGCTCCAAATCACTATAAAATCTGTTTGTGATTGTGCATTGCTCTCTTCGCTCTCTTGCTTTTCTTGCTTTATTTGCTTTTAGTTCTTGTTTTTCATTAGATTATTAGTTACAAAATTTTGTTGATCATTTGCTTTTACTGTTGCACATATTGATCACATTATAAGCATTTAGTTAAATTTCAAATTGAGAAACATTATTGTTTAGAAAGCAAATTTGATTAAAATTTTTAAATAACCCAATTCACCCCCCCTCTTGGGTTGCTACCTCTGGACAGCAAGTAGTATCAAAGCAGGTGCTCTAATATTAGTTGTTGATCTAACGGTCTAGAGTAAAAGATCTTGCAATCCAAAATGAAATCTTTTCTTAATGAAGGTTATTCTATATATAGACCTCCAATGCTTAATAGATTAAATTATATTTATTAGAAAGCTTGGATGAAGATTTTCATACAAGTACAAGATTATAACTTATGGAAAATTATCATCAATGGCTCATACATACCTAATGCATTAATAGATGATAAAGAAATAATCCAACTAAATGCTAAGACTATGAATATTCTTTATTATTCATTGGAGTTAAATGAATTTAACTTGATTTCTTCATGTATTTCAGTGAAAGAAGTTTGAAAAAATTGGAAGCAATCTATGAGAGAGCAAATCAAAAAAAAACATCAAGCTCCTATAAAGAGAAAGAAGCTCATCCCAACTTATGCCTCAGACTCATAAGGATGAAAAGAAGAAGAAGAAAAATGAAAAGAAAAAGAAAGTGTTAATTAAGGGGGAGCAAAGCAAAAAAATGAGAAATGAGAAAGAGAAAGAAAGTGGTACAAATTTTTGCCTCATGACTAATGAAGATGAGATAAAATTTGAAAACTCTTCCTAATTTATATTTGATGAATTATTTGAGGCCTTTAATGATTTAACACATGAATTTAAGAAGTTAAGGCTGAAAAACAAAGAGCTTTTAAAATCTAATCTTTCTCTGGCTGAAGAGAAACAAAATTTTGAATGAAAAAGAAGATCATTTGAAAAATATGGAAAACATAGCCAAAGAAAAGAAAAATTTCTTGAAACAAATAGAAGCTTTAATTAAGAAAAAGAAAAATTTTGCAAAATCTGAAAAATCCTTAGTTGAAGAAAAAGATAAACTTTTGAAATCTCAAAGATTTTTAGAGGATAAGAAAGATAAATTCTTGATTTCTAAAAAATCTCTTTTATAAGAAAATGCCAAATTAAAGAAAGAGATTGAAAGCTTGAAGTCTATGCTTCAAAAGTTTACAATTGGATCTCAAAAGCTTCAAGCCATTTTAAATAATCAAAGGACTATTTTTGATAAAATTAGAATTGGATACAATTCATTAAGAAAACAAAAATTTGTCAAAAACATGCTCAACAAAGCTTTAATTGAAAATTATTTAATTAAATATTTTAAATATAATAAAGTTGGTCACAAAATTTTTAAATGTAATGCTCAAAGAATTGGCCAAACTTCTATTAAACAAATTTGGGCTCCAAAAGTGATGATGTGCTCTAACCTCCATCGACCCAAGATGACTTGGATATCAAAAATTAGTAAATGATTTTGCAAGTACACCAAGGATCCAATGAAATGAAAAGAGAAAAATATTATGTATGGATGCCTTGAAAATAAGCTTGGATGGATGATGATGTTTCGCATAATCTAAATCTTTCTCACATCATTCCATCAATGATTGTTAAAATTATTTTGATTGAATCTATTTTAATGATCTATTAATATGATTTCATATTGTGTTTACTTGAAATACTTTTCATGTACTGATAAGATTAATACGATTAATTGATTTTGATGTTTGCAATGAGTTAAATGTTTTCATTTAAAAAATCAATAGGCTCTCCTCTATGTTTCATATTTTGAATCAATTTGAAATGAACTTATCTTAAAATCCAGCATGATATTCTAGCTTCCCCATATCACAATTTGCAATTGATAAACCTAAATCGAAAGAAGCTTAGATTTCTATGAATGTTTTTTATCACAAAAATTATTAATTTTGACATCCCCCCCTAAGATGCTAAATTATCATAATTCCCCTAATAAATGCATGAAATAAGTACTTGAAGATAAGACAATCATAAAACTCAAGTACTTGTTATGTTGCATTGCATCTTAGGTTTACCCCTAAGGATTTAAAAATTTCCTAGTTAAACCAAAATACATAGAGCTTTTATCTAGATTTTCTTTCTTGATACCTTCAATTTGATTGATTATCTCACCCTCAATTGATCAAAATTTTTGATTCTCAAATTTGATTTGAATATCATTTTTGATCCCTCTGGAATTGACTTGTTTTTGAGATAGGTCGACCCCTTTTTTGGGACAAGGCATTATAACCCGAAACGTTCCTTTTCCCTGCTCTTTCTATCTTTTCTATTTTGAACCAAAGCTTTCCCCTAAAATTCTATTGCCTAATTCATCCTCTCTCCACTCAAATTCTGCCCCAGTTCTGATGATTTAATGGCATCTTAGAAGTTTGTGGCTCAACGGGCTAAGCGCTCACGGTTTCTGATGAGGCTCTAGCTGCAGTTCCACTGACTAATACTCAGGCTGAGGAGCCAATCATTCAAGTTGCAGAGGCACAAACAAACCATCCAGAAGGTTCAGACAGATCATATTTTAGATTGGACAATGATGCACTGGTTGAAAGGATCTCCTCCCGAGTCATTAGCGAGGTCAAAACAGAGTTTCAACGATTAGCATCAAAGACCTTCGCCTTGATGGGAGAGAAATTTTAGAGGCTTGCTTCAGTAGGGACAGACTCTCGGGGCCAGTCATCCAGAACCACCAGATCACCATCCCCTTTCCAACCTGATCCATCATCTTAGAGCCTCTAGATCATTTTATTAGGATGCTAGGACATTCATTGTAGAATCATAGTTCACCTAGCAATCCAATTTTTGATTGTTTTGCATGTATACATCATTTTGTGTAAACACCTTCGAAATTAATTAAATGTGCATGGTTTAGAAGGAAAAAAAATGGAATATCAAGATAAGTGAATCATTTGGTACTAACTATGAAAAATAGAGAGAGATAACATTATTAGAACTTAAAAAAAAAATTACTTTGAAACTTAATGAAAATAAAAATTATTAATTTATTTGTATACCTTTGTTGCCTTGATTTGATCTTGAAAAATCATTTGTACTTGATTTCATCATTCACACTTTACATAGTTTAATTGTATCAATATTTTGATAATTAACTAATATCAAAATTATTTTGCATCGATTGATCATTTTTTTTTAAATGCTTTTCATAATTTGTATCAAACTGAATTTGAAAATACGAATCCTTATTTTATTCAAGTAATGAATCTAAAATTTTATCTTCTTTGATCTTTAAGTGGCATCAAACCTTTAAGAAAATTTTGATTTGATCTAAATTTCATTTCATTTGGTATCAAAAAAAAAAATTCAAAGAAGTTACTATTTGGATTGATTTTCAAGATAAATAGCATAAAGAAGATTATTTTCATAATTGGTATCATCTGTTGTCCTGCACTCAATTATTTAAACCTTTTGACAAAATAAAAAGATTGCTTTGTTTTAAATATGTTTTGCATAACCTTGACATTATAACTATGAGACAAATTCTAAAGATTAATACCTTTATAAATTAAATTGATTAATACTTCTTTAGAAGAAAAAGAAATACTTCTTATAAAATTAAATGTCTTATGTCTCGCTTTGAATCATCTACTCAACATACTCAATTTTGAAAAGATCTACCTATTTGAGATCTATCAAGTTTAAAGTAATTTTGTAACTAAATTTAAGAATCTACTCGATGCATCTATCTTATTCAAAAAGGGGAAGAAAAAGTTTTTGAATCTATATTATTCTAAAATTCAATCTGAAATTTGAAAAGGAGAAAAAGTTGTGAAATTTGAATACAATTATTTTTAATGAGGTTCTTTTAAATCTTGCCTTGCACTCTATTGCATTATTTTTGGTAAAAGAAATGAGTATTGTGTCTCAAATTAATTTTGTATTGATATATTTCTAATATAACATTATTTGAGATGAAGCTAAAATATGTTCTACACTTGACTATCATAATCAAATTCTTTTTAAAATTTAAAATTTGAATTTAAAAGTCAAATTTGGTATTAATTAAAGGTCCTTAATTTGAAAGAAAAAGAAGGGGTGAAAACATCATGTAATAAAATTTTCTAGTATTTGCTCTTAAATATAGGGGAGAAATATTGATTGAATTAACTCATTTGATTTAATTAGAAATACCAATAATTTTGAATATTGACCTTAAAATCTCAATCAATCGTTTTATAGTTTTCTTAATTTACACTTTCATGTGTTTACTCCATTTGATTTACTTGATTTGATTGACAAATCATTTTTGACAACTAATTGGAGTTGAAGTAAATTTAAAATATATTCTCACTCCAAATAAATTTATTTTGACATAAATTTTCAATTTTGAAACTCATCATACCGAAGTTTTTATATGCTGATTTTATCATTCTTGACAATCAAGTGGAGTTAAATTGAATTGTAAACTCATTCTTACTCCAAGAAATGAATTTTTAAATCAATCTTGCAAATTATTTGAAAATATGAAGATATCACTAAATTTTTGATGTGCAACAAAAAAATTTTATAAAATTATTTTTGCTCTGATACTATCTTTGATATATTTTCGATACATACCTTTTCAAAACTCAATTAACTGAAATTTATTGAAAAAAGGAAAGAACAAATACTGATTTGTATGTTATATCTGTTTCTCGACTTAAATCTTTTAAAAAGCTCTATCCCTCAATATCGATTTGAAAAATCAAAATTTGATCCATTTAGAAAGGGAGAGTGGTGTCAATATGAATTTGGTATCAAACATGCTTATTTTGGTATCAGATGTGCCATATAGTTTAAATTTGATACTCTTTTGAAATCAAAATTTTCTGTATTTGATACATTTCTCTATTTAAACTTCGATTGATTTTGATGATTCCTTCCATTAGCTTTCTGATGCTATCAAAAAGAGAGAGAAGTATGTTGAATATATGCTTAAAGGATTAATGCTTAAAAAACTCAATGCATTTGATGCTTGAAACTTTAATACTCATTGATTTGAATTGAAACATCATTTTGATACGAATTAAAAGCTCGTTAAGAATTTTCATTCATTATTTATAATATCTTGATTCACATTATTTGTTTCTTTAGCATACACTCAAAGTGTTGCCATCATAAAAAAAAAAAAAGATTGTTGACCCTGCGATTGATTTTGATAATTACCAAACTTTGAGTATATCATATATCTAATCATGTGTTTCAGGAATATTTGTAGGTCTTCTCAAGTGTTAAAATTGAAGAAATATTCATTGAAAAAGATCTCCACAAAATTCACTAAGTCAAAATCTTCAAAGGAGAAAATTCAAGTTTAGACTTAGTAGAGTTGACCCCATAGCAAGATGAGCCAACTCCTACACTAAAACAATGATGGCTCATTATGAAAAAAGTGAAAGTGGAAGATGAAAATATTATTTAGAAGAGATTGGGGCCAAGAAATTCAAGTTTGGAAGGTCAAACAATCGAAAAAAATGAGGTTAAAAAATTAGAGCCAATCCACCTAAGAATTGAGCCAGCTCTAGCACGAAATGCTCTTGATACTTTGGCTTGGCACACAGTAGAGCCAACTCAAAATGGATCCGAGCTGACTCTCTCAGGATGACAGAGAAGAGGTTTTTAGACTCTACAGGTCGAGCCAGCTCGAAACAAGATCCGAGCCAGCTCGATCAGATCGACAGAAAGTTGATTTTTCAAGCCTGCAAGTTGAGCCAGCTCGAGACAAATTCGAGCCAGCTCTCTCAAGTGGATAGAAAGGTGAATTTCGAGTTCTGCAGCTCGAAACAAGATCCGAACCGGCTCTGTCAGTAATCAGAAAACTGAATCTTCGTTTCTGCAGTTCGAGCCAGCTCGAAACAAGCTCGAGCCAGCTCGAATCCAAATCGAGCCGACTTGAGATCAGTTCGAGCTGACTCGACAACTCCTGACAGGCTTAACGATTAATTTTCTGACCATTGCTCGATGGCTATTTCTCCACTCCAACGGCCATTTCAAAGCTTCTAATGGCTAGAACTCGCTCTCCAGCCATCTCCATGCATATTTAAAGCTAGAGAATTAAATTGGAAGGAAGTTTTTAAGAAAATGAGAGCTTAAAGTGAGATCTTCAAGAATAAGAGTGAGCCACATTGCATATCTACAAGAAAGAAAAAGTGAAGTTTTAAGTGCTGAATTTAGAGAGCATTTCAAGAGCAATCATCCACAGCTTTTCAAGCATCCTCTCAACATTCAAAAAAGAAAAATCAAACTTCAAACGAGCAATCTTTTTAGCCACTTCTTCAAGCACAAAAGAGTTCATTGTTTTGTTTTTATTTGAACTAAAATCTTTATCTTGTTTTATAATTTCTTTACAAGTTTCTTTGGAAAAAAGAAACTTGAGGATTAGGCCGGTCCAAGCCCATAATTGGATGAGTATAAGGTTTTGGTTGATTCGTCCGAAAAACCAACTAGGTTGTTAGTAAACCCGAAAAACTAACGATGTAAGATTTTGGTTGGTGATTTCAAAAAACCAACTGAATTTTGTTTGTGAAACTGGAAAAACAAACACACTATAATCAAGGAAGGATTATAGTGAAAATTTCAAGAAAAGCTTAGAGAGTGGACGTAGGTGCGGATTGCACTGAACCACTATAAAATCTGTGTTTGTGATTGTATATTGCTCTCTTCGCTCACTTGCTTTTCTTACTTTTCTTACTTGCTTTTAGTTCTTATTTTTCATTAAATTATTAATTACAAAATTTTGTTGATCATTTGCTTTTGCTACTGCACATATTGATCACATCACAAGCACCTAGTTAAGTTTCAAATTGAGGAACATTTTGTTTAGAAAGCAAATTTGATTAAAATTTTTAAACAATCCAATTCACCCCCCCCGGGTTGCTACCTCTGAGCAACACTTACAAATATGATAGATCAATAAATTAAATCTAAACCTGATTCTATCCAACCTGAACTTCTAACCTAGATGATATGAACTAGATCTTGATACTGCTGAACTCCAAATCAAAATGATTTGCTCGGCAGCCCAAATGCTAGCAGACTAATGTTGTCGTATTCACATAATAGAAGCAAATCCTTCGAGCCTTCTAGAAGAGTATATTGCCCTCAAAACAACCTTGGTTAGATGTAGCTGAGAATGTTGAGAAATCTTGTTCTAAAACAAAGCAGCAGAAAAAGGAAGCTAGCATTTCTTTTGCAGATTAACTCGACTATAACTCCACTTGCAGAACCTTAAATTTATGCCCTTAAAAGCCTCATATCGATTTCCACAGTGTGCAAGATGTGCTTCAAACAATTGTTGCATGCACAAGTGAAATAGATGGACACAGACAACATTTCATTCGTAGGCTTATTTTTTTGTCATTGCTGTCATAAACATAACATCATGCAACTTAGCCCATGCATGAGAAGAATGGACATGCATGCTTGTAGGGCTGAAATAGACTGATATCCACAAGCTAATAGGCTCCTTTCATTTGGTCAGCACTCACCTAGGAAACAAACTCATCTCAAACAGATTTTGAAGTTCATAGGCCAGCCAAGCTTGAACATTATGTGCTTGCAAGAATAAATACAAGCCATCTCAGCTCGATGAGCAGCTCATTCAAGCTGGCTTAGATCTCATACAAGCCAAGCTTCAACACCTATTAACCACTATTTGAGGGCAATTAACACTTTGATAGAGCAAACATCGAACAAATAGTCTACTACTCAGCTCATCTTGGCTTGTTTACACCACTTACATGCCCATCCAGGCCAAGGGCAAAAGCTAGAATGCACCCTGGTCCTTAATACATGAAAGTTACTAAATGTCCCTTGAAGTTACATATAATTAGTGAATTTGAGCTTTTTTCCAATCTAAAGTGGGAGGGCACCAATGTGAGAGTTTAAAAGTAGAAAGTTTATTGATGCTGCCAAAAAAAAAAAAAATGGTTTGCATAACTGCCAGCTAGCAGTTAAACTCAGAATACATGGTAAATTGGAAATAGTTCATAAGTGTTGTTCATATTTCCTTAGGAAATAGATAGAATATGCCATAGCTCTTATCCTATGGGCACAAAGGTTTATTCCAACTGTTCATCATGAGAACTTTTACAATTTTTATTATCTTGAAATTCTAAACCTTGCATATGTAGTTACAAATTATAAAAACACAGATAGAAAAACAATTGAAAAACTCTTTGCAGTTATATATAGCATCTCATCTTAATCTACCTGATGGACCTAAGGTTCACTCAAGCTTAAATTTCGCACCATGTCAAGCCAGGAATGGACTTGGTCAGTTTAGATTATGAAATGTTATGCCTGGTGACACTTCATTGCCAACTGTAATATGCTCATATTTGGAATCATTATAGTTATCAACTAGTGTGGAGTTTCTTGAGCAAAATTTACATTCTTATTACCTTATGCCATGTCATCTGCTCAAAAAAATGTAAATCGCTATATTTTGACAAGTTAAAGTATAAAAATTTGAAACATAAATAATAATATTTACAAAAATTAGTTTTCGCTTGCAATACCATAATAGTTCAAGAAATATGTTGTTTTGCAGAATGCGCATATCCTAGTTACATGACTTAAATATTTGGTACTCATTCTTGCTTAGTATCAGTTGACCAGTTGAATATACATGGTTACAAGTAGTCCTACTGGAATTAGACAATAGAAAAGGATAAATGTGGCATTGGATAGATGAGTATCCTTTAATTATCTTTGGCCATTGTCACCATATTGCCAGATCTCCTTCTACTCCATATGAAAACAAAAGCAATCTTTCTGAATTGAGCAAACTCTTTTTATTTCAAATCTATATTCACCGGTCCGTAATTTCTATCATGTCCAATTTATATTGTGGCTTGCCACCACATAGCCATGCATCTAGTCAGGGATTGATGAAAGGTGAAAATGTTCTGGGATGACCAGCTCATGTGCATCATGTGCCAGCGGTGGACCAATAGAGACTTCAAACTAGGTCGGCAATGGAAGTTGTGACAATGGATATGAAACCATTTCCATTTCAAAGGGCAAAATCCTGGATTGTGAGATCAATGGATGACATAGAACTATCTCCAGCATGGTTGTTTATGTTGATGTGTATATTTTGCACAAACACCCATTTTGATTCACCACACTGCCTGAAGCTCTAGGAGAGGAAAGCAAGAGCTTAAGCTCTTCCTTATTCCCACAACCTTGCCAACCACTTTAAAAGACCGACAGATATCCAAAGATCAAAAGTATGATTCTTTGTTATATAAAGAGGGAAATAATGCATCTTACAAGAATTTGGATTAAGTTATAGAAATTTCTTACCTCTATTTGGCTGTCGACTGGTAACATTATAGCCACCCATATAACCTATAGAGTCCTTGCCCGTGATATCTGAAGCCGCAATGTCAAGCCCATAACCAAATGGGCCAGCACCATCAAATTCAGAGGATACCGATCTCCAAGTTGGATCACCATAAACTGAACTACCACCATATAGCTCTGCGCAGTTTCCTTCATATCCACTGGTTATTGCAGTAAGGGAACTGTTGCCAGCTCCAGTTCCACCACTCCTTCCAAAACTGCTTGCCAAACTAAAGCTATTCTCACCATTTTCATAACCCAAAATCCTACTATTATAGCCAGATCCAACCCCCATGACTTGAGATGATATAGGCAAAGAAGATCCAGCCCAGTTCAGGCTACTACTGCCAATGCCACTGAGACTCCCACTTCCTGAGGTCATGTAGGCATTAGAACTTGCAGAGTTTGTAGTGTAGTTAAGGCCACCATTACCCCATACATTACAAGCCATTGAGCTGAAAGCTGACCCAGAATTACCACTACCTCCACTGTACCCAGTAGCACTGTTGTACCTACTTGAATTCCCGCTATAATAATTGTTCAAACCTCGACCATATCCAAAGTTGTTGCTGAATCTAGAACTTCCTCCAAAACTTGCACACCAACCAGGCTCAAAATTCATCCCCATTCCAAAACCAGGACTAAAAGAAGGGAAGCCATTCTTTGCACTTGCTGGTGGTCCCAATCTACCATCTATTCGCATTCCATAGCCACCTATTGAACTGGTATTGTAACCCTGAGCATACCCATTAAGAAAGCTACTGACCCTATTCAGGCCATAGTTATATCCGCCAATTGGCAAGCGCATGTTGGGGCCAGGGGACAATTCTTTAGGAACAGCTCTCTTGACCTCAACCATCTTACCATTCAGCTCATGAAAGGTATTAAGCAATACCTTATCCACAGCATCCTCTGAGTCATAAGTGATGAAACCAAAACCCCTTGGCCTTTGAGTGTTGTGATCATACATCACGACAACATCAATGATATTCCCAAACTGATCAAAGTACTTTTTGAAGTCACTCTCTGTTATAGTTGATGGCAGACCTCCCACAAATATCTTCTTGGTGCGGCCAGGACCAGAAGAACCATAAATACTAGTGTTGCTTCTACTAAGGATGTGCTGATCATCCCTGGGAACAGCCTTTTTCGCCTCCACCTGAGGATTATTCATGGACCAAATAGTAGTTATAACATAGACATTTGTTTCTTGACCATTCTCTTAATTCACGACATTCCAAATCCACAACCATAATTCACTATCAGCATTACCTCAAACAAAATGAATCAACAACAATTAATATGAATCAAGAAAGAAAATTGGAAGTTACCATCCGGCCATCAATCATGTGCTTCTCCATGATGACTCTCTCAGCCACAGCTGGGTCTGCAAACACCACAAACCCGAAACCACGGGCACGGCCAGTGGTCCGGTCCTTCATGATCACAGCCTCAACCACTTCCCCATAAGTCTTGAAGTACTCCCGGAGGTGGTCTTCATTTGTATCCCAAGAGATCCCGCCAATGAAGAGTTTGCCGAGATCTGACTCCATCATCTCTTCTGCAATTCGCACAACACAATCCATCATCATCATCCCATATACCGAAAAACCCAATTTAGAAATCATCAACCTTACCCGCTAATCAAAAAGAATCGAAACACAATTCAATGTACATCCAATCGTTCTCTAATAGATCCAGGCTAAAACATTCAACTGGAAGCGGAGGGGAAAAGGATTTTAATACAAAATTATATCTGCATATACACAGGTTTTGATTAAATTTGGCGAATTATTGAGTGAGAGTCAAAAATATCAGATGATCCACAAGACAGATCCCGTAATAAATATCTGAGCTAAAGAATCCAAAAGACAAGAAAGAACAAATCCGGCAATAAACGCAAGATAGGCAATGAATTCTTCTGATCTCGATCGAGGAGATCTCATATCCTTGGAGGATCCCATTCAATCGAATCGAAGACTCCCAAGTCTCGATCGTATAAACCAAAGATCAGTGGCACAGCAAGTAGGGGAGGAATCGAGGAAGGGCTCACCGATCCGAGGCGAACTGGGATCAGCGAAACCAGGACGACTTCGATCGACCTCTGTTCCTAAGATCTGGCGGTCTTCGCCATGAGAAGAACAGCAGCGGGCCTCATCCCTGCACTCTCCTCACCGCCCCTTCTTGCCATTATTTATACACACTCACATACAAACACACGCATATGATATAACTTTATTTATATTTTATATAAATAAATCTCTTGCTCTCTTTTCCGACTACTTTACCTCTTCGTTTTCTTCCTCCAATGCCGCTTCATGCATTTGACAATAGAAGGAGGAAGAAATGATTCAATATATTTGTGTCTATATGTAAAGAACAAAGGAAGAGAATATAAATAGGGAAGACAGATTGTGAGATAAGAAATGTGTAGGGGAGGTGATGAGCGATGATGATGCTGCGTGCGTTGGATTTTAAACATTGAAGTATTATATTTTTGGGTATACATCTAACAAAATCTACTTTGAATGATCTTTTCTGCCAATTTATATGGATAGCCTATTGCCTATTAGTCATTCATTTAATAAATTAAATATAAGTATTTCAAAGAAATTATTATTACTAATTCATAATTCTGAGGTTTTTTATAAATGGAATAAAAGAGAGGAAATGCCAGCAGCCCTTTGGAAATTCTTACAAAAGTCTGGGTTTGCTGTGGTCAATGCAACGCAGGACATTCTTGTAATTTGAACGGTAAGGATAGGATGAAGGCAGACCTAGAAACAATGGAGAAGTGAGAAATCCACCAAGTGGAAGCATGCTAGCCTGACATATGCTAGTATACTCTAACATGGGTGATGGCCCAATGCTGCCTATCTTTACTCCAAACCGTCGCTTTTTAGAACTCGAACATGGATTTGCCCACTGGATATTGGCACTATCGTACCTTGCAACGACATATTATTCCCAATCTATGAAGCCTGAGAGCATCATGTCGAGGAGTGGATAGCTAGATACAAGGATCAATTAATTAAATATATTTATTTGATGGATAAATTTAGATACCCATGTTGTGGTGTTGGAATTTTTGAGGTGCTCATGCATCTGGATTTTAAATTTTTTTAAAAATTAAAATATAACAAAATAATAGATTAAAATATTTTTTTAATCTAAACATGCATACATCATATATAAGTATATAAAGATCTAGTTCATATGCAGAAATAATATGATCTAATTTTTTATCTGAAAAATAAACACGTGATTGGATCACATACCTGTTTCGCTTTTCCTTCTTTAGATCTGGATTTTCATCGTGAGTCGATCTGCGAAATGATAATCTTGGATGCCCTCAGAAAATCCGTTGAAGCTGCACAAGTGTCCGGCTTCTACGGATATCTACACGAGGCCTCGATCTGATCAGAAACCTTTGATCTCATCGAAGTACTAGCTCCCTTGCAAAGATCGTATCTTGACGGCTGATGAGAATTCTTCTTTTCTTTCGAAATACTCTTAGAGAAGAAGAAGATCAGGAGGATAGAGATAACTACACTAAAATGATGAGAAGAACACTTCTCTTTCTTTCATGCATGAGAGAGAATCTTTCTTTCATTCTTTTTTTACACCTTCAAGAGAAACATTTCCTCTCTAAAATCAACACATGAAAAGAAAGACTCTTCTTTATTTTCTTCAGCCGATAAGGAAGACCTTCTTCCTTATCTTTTTTATGCCAAGAAGAGAAATGTTTCCTCACTTTCTCTCGTGCCAAGGACCTTTGATTTCTGCATCAAAAGCAACAGCTAAGCCTCTCCTTTCACCGCCCAAGAAGCCTCAAATTTTTACATGAATTTCAGCTTACAATTCACGCAAATATGGGTCCCTTATTATGGCATGGAGGGAGTTTGAATAAGAGTTGAATTAGGAGTTTGGATAGGGTTCAACTCCTTACTATTATGGCATCAAGAAAAAAGGGCGTGCATGACTTCCTTTTATGTGGAGGAGGACATGAGAAATCTCATGTAAAAAAATAAGAGATAGCATGGAGTTTGAGGCGGTTTCATAGATGAGGCATGGAATATAAGGTAGGCGGCTAAGATCATGTGAATTCCTAGTCAAACTAAAAAAACTTGATTCTTGATCAAATCCCTAACTAATTCTTGGACCAATCTCAGCTAACTTAGGAATTAGTTATAATCAAATAACTAATTAGGTCCTAGCCCAATTAGGAATCCAATTAGGTCCTAATCCAATTAGAAAATTAGTTAAATTAAATCCCATCAAACTAAGAATTATTTTCTTGGATATAAGGCCATCTCATAATCAATAAGACTTGATCCAATCAAGTCTGTTATTGTTAGAAAGTCGGGTAGGACACATGCACAGATTTTCAAAATCTTTTCAATCACAGTGAAAAAATAATCAGGTTAAACCCTTTAACCCCACATGCATTAGATTTCATCTAATCCTACCCAAGTCCCGAAGTAAAGATATGCATATAATCTGAAAATAAAAATAAGGATAAAATCAAATCTCAATATCTTTACGCATGTAGAAATTCACCATAATCGATGATCTCAGATTTGAAGGTCCTCGAGCCATCCATGTGTTCGTTCTCTACAGGATCCACCGGGATCAACCTTAAATCCTTCTTCTCGTGATAGATCCTTCTTCTCCAAGTAGGATCTCAGTCCTTTAGAACCTTAATCAACTCTTTGATCTTGACTGTAAACTCAACTATTGAACTGCAGCCTTTTTCTCTTCGTTCTTCGCTGTAGAAGAAAACCTTCTCAACCTTGACGTGTAAAAGGATAGGATGCCTAACTTTTGGACATTGGAAAGAGAAGAGAGAGAGGGTGTGGCATGGAGGAGAGAGGGAGAAAGATCTAGTTTTTAATTAAAAACAACTAACTTATAAAATTTTAGGAGATCTTCTCTTTATATAGGCCATTTTTTGATCCAAATCAGAAACCAATTAACTTAAAAAGGCACATCCTTATCTCATAAGAATTTTTACCTTTTTAATCTATTTTTTTCTATTAAAATCAGACTTAATTGGCAGGATATCAACCTCTTTTAGTAAGTATATGGGGTGGCCTAGTCAGATAAGGCAATCTAAGTGGGTGCCCCATGTAATATAAGGCAGATGGTTGGAGCACCAACCCTTGGCACCCCATTCTAGGGTTTTCATGCAAGAGAAGGGGCATGGCCCCTTTCTCTCTTTCCTTCCATGCCTAGCCACAAGAGGAGGTGGGCCCCTCTTACATTATTATTCAAGGAGTTGGCACCCCTTAGTCCTGCCAAAAATGGAGGAAGGTGCCACCCTTATTTCCAATAATTTCACACACACTATGAGGAGATAATTTAGCCAACTCATTGACTTAATCTAATCCTCTTGGGCTCATAATTAAGCACCTAATTAAATCCAAATAGATTTAGGTTAGATTCAAAGCTATGGACTTGATCCAATCGAAGTTTCGAGAAGAATTAGATTTAACCATATGCCAGTATGGTTTTCTTAAACCCAGTAGGATTTTAATAAACTCTAACCCAATTAGAACTTCATAAGTTTAATTGACAAATTCAAGATTAAATCTCTTAATGTGTGATCCCATAGATTTTATTTTATCTGGTAGTGAGATATATTATGATCTCCAGCACAATATTATTAAAATTTTTAATGGATTGAAATAAATTTAACTCTATCCTTTGAGAGTCATCGATCATCAAGACGATGCCTGATGAGTCCTACAATCTACCAATGACACCTAGCAGTATATAGTGATAACCTAGTAGAATGAAAGTATGAATCTCTAGGTACAGTTATCGTATGATTCAGTCTTTCTCTCATGAGTCCTGACTTGATGGAGGTCATGAAGAACTCGTCAGACCCCATCGTCAGTCATATGCAAGATTGGCTTAACTTGAGTTCATTTATGAATCCCGTAGAAACTCTTTTTCAGTATTTATACTTGCTTTGGCCAAAAACTTTCTAAACTCAGTCTCGCAAATCGTATAGGACTTCTCATTTTCTATCAAGATCGATAAATTTCATCTAGATGCATCATACTCCAAACAGCAAATCTGAACGTACTGAAACTAACATACACAGCAAAGACTCGAATGGCTAGGGACCAAAGGAATGTGCAGTCAAACTTAGTAGCCTCACTACGAATAGCCAATGATACCACAGATCAAAGGACCACTCACACCACTGCAGTATTGAGAAGACTATTGACAAGTGAGTAGACATCCATATGATTTCTTATGTTGGTTACACTCAGTGCAAGTTGTTCTCTAACAACCACCCACACTCTCACCCAGTGTCCCTACACTGCAGATCCGAGACTCATCTACCCACAAAGAAGATGAACTGTGCACTGATCTCGAATGGATTGATCACTATCCTCTATGACGATCCTCTAATCAGAAGTATTTAGAAATTAATCACTAATTAATGTATGTCTCAAATTCTCAATACTTTGAGAATATACAAAAAATTATCTTTGTTAATTTTTAAGACAAATCTGAACATATAAACATATTGAAATAAAAAAAAATTTTATTGATAATAAAAATATTATAAGTACAGGATTAAGTCCTGAAATTACAAAATGTGTCAGCCAATAATTGACTTTTAGGATACAAATCTAACAAACTCCCACTTGACCTAAAGCCAATTGCCCATATACTTAAGACTCACCTTCTCAAGGTGAGCTTTGTTATTCTGCTGGCTGAGAGGCTTGGTCAATGGATCCGTCATATTTAGCATGGAGTCGACTCTCCGCACCTCGATGAACTTCTTCTCAAGGTATTCGCGTATGATGTGAAACCGCCACTATATATGCTTAGACTTTTGGTAAAATCTAGGCTCCTTAGCAAGGGTTATGGCGCTGTTGTTGTTGCAGTACAGTGCAATGGTATCGATAGCATCACACCCAGCTCTGCAATAAATTTTTTGAACCAAAAGATTTTCTTAGCAGCTTCAGAGGTGGCGATGTACTCGACTTTCATAGTCAAATCTATAATAATCGGCTGCTTGAAACTCTTTCAGCTAACCACACCATCATTACACAAGAAGATACATCCTGATGTAGACTTTCTATCATCGATATCAATCATGAAGTCTAAATCGGTGTATCCGTCAACTTTCAACTCTGATCCTCCATCAAAGACCAACAATAAATCCTTAGTCCTTCTCAAGTACTTAAGGATATTTTTAACAGCAATCCAGTATTCTTCATCTGGATTCACCTGATATCTGCTCATGATACTCACAATAAGGGTTATCATGTCATGTACATAACATGACATATATGAAGCTCTCTATTACCAAAGCATAAGAGATCTTGCTTATGCGCTGGATCTCCTCAGGTGTGTCAAGATACATCTTCTTGGAGAGATGAATGCCATGTATTAGGGGCAAAACATCCCTCTTGAAATTTTTCATGCTGAACCTCTTCAGCACCTCCTCTATGTACATTCACTGTGAGAGTCCTATCATCCTCTTAGATCTATCTCTATAGACTTTTATACTAAGAATGTAAAAAGCTTCTCTTAGGTCTTTCATGGCAAACTCTTTTGACAACCATACTTTGACTGATGCCAGCATGAGAATATCATTTTCAATCAGGAAGATGTCATCTATGTATAATACAAGAAATGTGATAGTGCTCTTGCTGATCTTTTTATACACATACGGCTCCTCATTTTTGATGAAATCAAATATTTGATCATATCATTAAAGTGAGTATTCCAACTCCGAGATGTTTGCTTAAGTCCATATATAGACCTTTGCAGCTTGCAGACCTTGTGATCACTATCACTGGATGTGAAATCTAAAGGCTGCTCCATATAGATATCTTCTTTAAGATATTCATTTAGAAAGATAGTTTTTCTATCCATCTATCAAATTTCATAATCATGAAAAGCTGCTATCGCAAGCAGAGTACAGATGAATTTCAGCATGGCTATAGATGAAAAAGTTTCATGATAGCCAATATCTTTGCATTGAATATAACCTTTCGCAACTAGCCTTGTCTTATTGATCTCTACCTTATTATCTGACCTAATTTTTTTTTTATAAATCTATTTACATCCAATAGGTATAATACCTTCAAGTAGATCTACTAAAGATCAAATTTTGTTGGAATGCATGGAGTCAATTTCTGACTTCATCGCTTCCATCCATTTCTCAGAGTCTATATCTAACATTATCTCATCATAGGTCTTGGGATCATTCCTAATATCCTTATCTCCCACAAAGAATGCTTTCTCTAAATTTTTTGTAAGAATATCTAAGTACCTTTCAAGAGGATGGGAGACCCTACTTGATCTATGAGATAGAGGAGGTATTACATCTACTAGCTCATTATTGGGTTCAAGTTCTTGCACTATAATAAAATTTATTTTTAGTGGCAATTAATTAGAGGTAAAAGCCTAATTGCCATGAATGTAATTTAAGATAACAAAATTTAGTGACAAATTAAAATAATTACCATTAATATCTATTTTTTATCGATAAATGTATAAATTGCCATTATAAAATATATTTATATCGATATTTATTAGTAATTGCCATTATAAATCATATTAATATGGGCATTTATTAATAATTACCATTATAAAATATATTTTTATCTATATTTATTAATAATAATTATTATAAAATATATTTTTATTGATATTTATTAATAATTATTATAATTTATTTATTATTTTTTATCCATGTGTATTGGCACCCCAGCACACCACCCTTCGGGCCAATTCCATGCGCACTCTACTCTTGTTTCGCATGTGGAGGAAATGTTTCCCGCTCTTTTCCACGCATTGGCTCAACCCCGCACAAGATTTCCCATGAACTCCAAGCCTCCTCCTAATTAGAATATGTTCCTTCCCCTGGTGCTTGCAAGGATAGAAAAGAAATCAGAGTAAAATCGAAAGGGAGACAAGGAGAGATAGAGAGAGATCGACGTCGCTCCTCCCGTTGAAAGGGTAGAGAGAGATCGACGTCACTCCTTCCATCGATCTTCCATCAAAATGGAGACAAAGAGAGATACAGAGAGACTGGCATCGCTCGTCCCATCGATCCCCCACCTCACAAAATTCGAAGCCTCTCCGATCGATCCCGTCAGTCTTCCCCACATAGTCGAGGATTCCGATCGATTCCTTCTTCCTCAGGTTGGTCTTCCATTCACCGTTCTCCAAGTTGCTTTCTTTGGTGATGGATGTCTTATTTTGGAGAGAAGTTCATTCAAAAATATAAGATTTTTGTGTCCTATTTTGTCTGATTTATCTTCGATTGTTGTTGCTTGAGGATTTTTACAGCATATTTTGATCATTTTCTTGTCATGGAAATGATTTTCTGACCCAAAATCCTATCTTTTTGGTTGTAAATTGTAATAAAGATCAAGATTTTGGGTCACTGTTTGGGCTGATTTCTCCTACTCAGGGGCATGCGCGTGATCGCAGCTCATCGAGTGGAACACCGACGTGCTCACCTGTGTGCATGCATAGCACTTGCCCGTTGGTGATGACGTCCCAACCTTGCCATCACCGTCATCGCCAACACCAACGTTGGGGTGAAACCTCCATCATCGGGGGAGCCGGGAGAGTTTGATGGCTTACCAGCAAGCAAAATTGGGGGAGGGGTGGCGGTGACGGCGAGTGGAGCTGATGTCGGCTAGTGGATTGCTGGATATAGTGCGCACTTTACGTTACTCTCTTTCCCACACACTCATTTGAGTAGAAATTAGTGGTTAGAATCATTCTAACAAAAAATTTCTGCACATGTGGATAGTGAGGACAAAAGTCGGCATCAGATCAGATTAGATGAGCAACTTATTTTCTATTTATACTTTTAGTTTATATTTAGCATTGGTTCTCTAAAGCATAAGATTCTAGACAAATGCACATCTTCATAATGATATGATTATTATATACTAATTTTGATCTTTGAGATTATATTTGAATATTTTGACTTTTGTAATATATTTTATGTATAATGTACAAAATAAAAATATATGCTGCATCTCCATTAATTTTTTTTTAATTGTAGGGCAGCTAATTATTATGGATAATCGTAAATGCAAGAGATGGATGGAGTGTAGTAGAGTGAGTAAGGATTACTTGGATGGGATAGAGAGTTTTCTCAATTCAGCATTCAAATCTGGATCTATTGATGGAAAAATCCATTATCCTTGCAAAAAGTGTGTACATTAATATCATAAAAACCATGCAGAGATTTATGATCATCTTGTAGTCAATGGTATAATGCATGGGTATGATGCTTTGGAGTCTATTACATGTGCAACCATTTCTAATGGAATCACTATTAATGAGGAAGAAATATCTAGAGGTAATGATATGGTCGAAATGATACGTGAAGCATTTGGAGTTTATGATGAAGTAAATTTAGATTCAAATATAGAGCCTTTAAGTGAGGCAAATTTAGAAAGATTTGTAGAATCAGAATCTATAGAGCATTTTCTGTCAGATGTTGAAAAATTCAATAAAGTGATGGAAGATGTAGAGAAAGAATTATATCCAGGCTGTAAAAATTTTACAAAATTATCTTTTTTGTTACATTTATATCATGTGAAGTGTTTGTATGGATGGTGCAACTCGAGCTTTGATGTGTTGTTAGATGTTCTGAGGTGTGCATATCCTAATAGTGAGATACCAAAATCTTTCAATGAAGCAAAAAAGGTTATTGAACCGCTGGGGCTTAAGTATGAGAAGATTGATGCTTGTCCCAATAATTATCTTTTATTTAGAAAGGAATATGCTAATGATGATTCATGCTCAAAATGTGGGACTTCTCGATGGAAAAATAATGAGAATGATCAACTTAATGATGTATCAACTTCAAAGAAACGGAAGAAGAAGAAAGTTTCTATAAAGATTATAAGGTATTTCTCCTTAAAACAGAGACTCGAAAGGTTGTTTATGTCATCTAAAATGACAGATTTGATGAGATGGCATGCAAAGGTCTACAAGAAAGAAAATGATATTTTGAGGCATCCAGCTGATTCTGAAGCATGAAAAAATTTGGACTAAAGATATCCAAAATTTGCTAAAGAGTGTCGTAATGTCAGGTTGGGGCTAGCTAGCGATGGTTTTAACCCATTTGGGATAATGCAAAGTGTATACAGCATATGGTTAGTGATTCTAATTTCATATAATTTACCACCATGAAATTGTATGAAGCAAGAATACTTTATATTATCATTGCTTATACCTGGCCCAAAGTCACCTGGAAATGATATTGATGTGTTCTTACAACCTCTTATAGAAGAGTTGATTGAGTTATAGGAGGTTGGTGCAGAACATATGATGCTTCAATGAAGAAGACATTTCAAATGCATGCAGCAATTATATGGACTATAAATGATTTTCCAGCATATGGGAATCTTTCTAGTTGGTGCACCTATGGTCGATATGCATGTCCATCTTGTAATGTGGATACCCATTCGAGGTAGTTGACACATGGAAAGAAGTTCTGCTACATGGGTCATAGGTGTTTCTTAGATTCTACACATAAATATAGGCATGATGCAAAATCATTTGATGGGTCTAAAGAATTGGAGCATAAATCTTTCACTCGATCTAGATCTGATTTGTTGGATCAATTAAAAGGAATAAAGTTCAGCTTCGAAAAGATGAATGAACCAGCAGACGAGGTTCAAAAGGGAACATAGAGAAAGCAGAGTATTTTTTTTGAACTTTCTTATTGGGAGCACCATCTCATCAAGCATAATCTTGATCCAATACATATAGAGACAAATGTATATGGTAACTTTGTGCATACTTTATTGAATGTTGATAAGAAATCAAAGGATAACTTGGGGGCTCATTGTGATTTGTGAGAGATGAAAATAAGACCAGAGTTATGGGCTGAAAAATGAGGTTCTAGAAGGGCTTATTTGCCCCCAGCATGTTTCACAATATCTCCTTATGAGAAAAATCTTTTTTATGAAGTCTTGAAAAATATAAAGTTTTCAAAAGGTTGTGCATCAAATATATCATATTGTATTCACAAAAATCATAAAGTTTCTAGACTTAAGAGCCATGATTATCATGTTCTAATGTAGCAACTTATCCCTCTTGCATTACGAGGGATATTGCCTGACAAAGTTAATTCTGTTTTGATTGAGTTTTGTAGCTTCTTTCAAAGACTATGTGGTAAGTCTCTTAAAGTAGATGAGCTTGAGCTTTTTGAAGAGAAAGTTGCTCTAATTCTTTGTGAAATGGAGAAAATTTTTTCACCATCATTCTTCACTATTATGGTGCATTTGATCATTCATCTAGCAAGAGAGGCAAAGATTGCTGGCACTGTATTCTATCGTTGGATGTATCCCATTGAGAGATAAAATTTTCATTAATCAATTAGTGTATTTTGATGGTATATTGTATATATAGCAAATGAAAAGTAATTGGAAACTATCATTTACATAGGCATCAGCAAGGCTAAAATCTTATGTTCAAAACCGAGCACATCCAGAGGGTTCAATTGCAGAAGCATATATAGCAAATGAATGCTTATTCTTTTGCTCTCAATATCTCCAAGCATCTACAAATGATACTGATAATAATCTAAAAGCAGAGAAAGGATCATGTCTCTTTCCAATTGAATGACAGTCATATGGAAGTGTTGAAATATTTATGATAGACAACAAAACATGGACTCAAGCACATCAATATGTGCTTTTTAATTGTGAATCTAAAATGATAGCACACCTTAAGAGGTTAGTACAATAGATATGTAAATATTATCTACATATATATAAATTCAATAATAATACTTTTATATATTACAGAGAATATGAGAAGTCAATCAAAAAAAATATCGTAAATCTCATTTAAATCCACGTGATTTAGCAGCTAAGCATAATGAAGAATTTCATGAATGGTTGAAGGAACATGTAAGTATAGGCTATTTTCTTTAGTAAAAAAGGCATTTAGAATCAAAGTCTGAATATAATTTTTTTTCTTTTTTTTTTCCAAACTATCCTGGTTATGAACTTTGATGATGATGAAACCATTGGGCCAATCTCTAATGAGATTAAAATACTTGCTCAAGGGCCAAACCATATTACAAGAAGGTTTAAAGCTTTTGCTATGGATAATGGTTATAAATTCTGAAATGAAAAGTGTGAAAGAGAAATGAATACCCAAAATACTGGAGTTATAATTTTAGTAAAAATAGAAAGTAATACAAGTAGACGGGACATATGTCCAAAGTTGGGAGATGTTAACTATTACGGTAGACTTACTGACATTATAGAGTTGAATTACTATGACAGATTTAAAGTTATTTTATTTAGGTATGATTGGGTTGATGTCATACAAGGAAAAGGGATAAGAAAAGATTCCTTGAGATTCACTCTTGTTAATTTTTCTCGATTGAGACACACTGGCAAGCACTTAAATGATGAGCCATTTGTGTTTCCCTCACAAGCTGAACTGGTAATATTTATCCAAGACCCTAAAGATCATGAATGGTTCATTCTAAGACAGATAATTTTTAGAGATACCTTTGATTTGAGCATAGAAAGTAGGTCTCAACTTTCGACCACAAACTTAGAGAATGAAACCGTCGATTAGGTTAGAAGAGATATTGATGGGATATTAGTTGATATTGAGGAAGCCAAAGCTGATAATAAAGAAGAAGAGATGCAACCCACTAATTGAGGACAAGCTATTGAATTTAAATATTATTTAATTTTTAATTTATTACAATAAAATATTTTTTTGATGATGTATATGATAATGATTTATGATTTTACTTATATTGAGTTTTAATTTTTTCTTTTATTGTTATATGTTAGATTTTTTTCAATTACTGTATTTCTTTTTATTTACTGTTATTGAATTGCCATTAATCCAGAAGATGTTGTATTTGACATGTTGTTGCAGATATTATAAGAAAATCAAGAAAACATCTTATGGAGCCTTTAGTAGACAATCGTAGCCGAAAGTGATATGCCTTTATGATCTCAACAACAAAGTCTACCCAAAAGCAAAATGTGTCTCATTTCCAACACTATAATCGATCTAATGGTCCTATAGAGAATAATGATCAATTTCAAAATGGAGATTTCGAAGAAGAAGGACAAGTGGAAGAAAATACATCGGGCATAACATATTTAGTTACAAAGTACTTATCAATCTAAGAAAGTAAACATTTTGTCTTTAATTTATTCTTCAGCCCAACCAAACAAGATAGCAAAGGATTGTAACACCAATATATATGATGAGGCTTGCAAGAAAAAAATTGAAGAAAATAAAAGAAGAATTGAGGTGATTGATTATAAATTTGTCAAGTCTTACATTTCTTTCCTAATTATTAATTATAAGTTAAAAAAGAATGATTCTTTAATCAATTGCTTTAACCATTCTCTTTTTAAAGAATTGAAAATTTTGAAGTTCTCAAAAAGCTTGACAGAAGTCACAAATTTAGTAAAAAAGACCTTGGTATAAGCTTAAGTTTTTATTGATTAATTCTTTATTAAAAACCAACTATTTGCTTGATGTCTATTTCTCTCTCTCTCTCTCTCTTTATATATATATATATATATATATATATATATATATATATATATATATATATATATATATATATATATATATATATATATATATATATATATATATATATATATATATATATATATATATATATATATATATATATATTAAATTTTTACAGCAGCAGCACCTTTCAAAATAGAGATCATCCAAGAGCAATATTGTATTGGAACCAAGGAGCTCTTCTCGTTTGGATCATCAATCAAATAGTTATATGGAGAATGATGAGTCTCACTCGGAACATTGCAATAATAGTGATATTGTCTTTTATGATAATGAATCTAGTGTTGAAGTAGAAGAGGAAGAAAATGCATCAAGTATAATATAGTATTATATAGTTGTTTGTGACGTAGGATAAAATCTAATGTATGGAGTCTTTAAAATTTATGACATAGATATAAGGAAAATGCCTGAACAAAGGGCTGTACGTGGACCTACTCTATTAGCTGATGTTTGGGACATGCTTGAAGGAAACACAATTGTTGTAAAGTTTAATGTTCATGGGCAACCCATTGATGAAAAAGGATGAGTGCTCGCTAGTTTTTTAGGTATTGTGGCAACGGATGCTATACTAACTCCTTTGAATTTTAGCGATAAGAGAACCTTTCCAGTGGAGAAAAAAAGCAAACTTTTGGCATTTGTGAAGGTAAAATAGTTACTCATATTTATTTTTTATTATTAAAATATTCTGAGTTTTATGGAGTCTGCATTTCATAATTTGTTTTTGTTATTTTTATCTCTTTGCATGGTAGACAAAGTTTACTATTCCACGAATTGGTGATGATGGGGTACTTAAGTCCATATTAATAAAATGGAGGGATCACAAAAGTAATTTAAAGACTGAGTACATAAAAAAATATAGAACTCTGCAGGAGCTATGTTCGAATAAACCTGACTGTATACCAAGAGATCAATGGAACACCTTGGTCAGTTTGGCATTCAGAAAAAGAGAAGGTATAATTCTTATCTCATTTCTACTCAAGTACTTATAACTATTTTTTTTTTCTTTTTTACTTGTACTTTTAGGGTTTTTTAATCACAGACATAAATAGAAGTAACCATGCAAAATAAAAGATGGCTCACACTACAGGATCAAAAAGTTTTGCACATTTGATGGCAGAAAAGGTATATTATAATTAAATACTGCATACATTAATATACAGTGTCAATTATTCATTACTCTTTATGATTAATTAGGCAAAAGATGATGTGAAGCCCTCACGTACAAAAATATTTATAGAAATACATAAACAGTAAAAAGATGGGAGACCAATTGATAGTGAGTCAGCCCAAAAGATTGTGAGCATATATGATCCTTCAATATAGAGCATTTTGGTGCACTATTTTTTTTTTTATTATTTTTTTTAACTGAATTGCTTTTTTTCTATAAATAGGTGATGATGCAGAAAAAATTTAGCAATAATCAACATAATAATGAAGAATCTAAAGACAGTGTTGCTTGGGATGGTGATATATACTCACAAGTGATGGGGGCAGAAAGAGTTGGTCAAGTACGTGGTTTAAGACTTGGTCCAACTCTCTCTAGGATGTGGGGTAAAGATAGTGCAGTTTCTTCAAGTAGCATGCCATCAGAGGAAAGAGTTTAGATATATAAGTTGCAAGAAGATATGAAAGTGATGCAACAACTTCATCTTGAGGAGATGAATATCATGAAACAAAAGCAAGAAAAACTAGAAGCTGAACTTGCTTTGATGAGATCATATATGAGTAGGTTCATACATCTTGAAGACTTGCCTTCAAGTTCAAATGATACAGCAAATAGACATGTAATATTTTTTTTTTTATAATTATATATCATTTGTTAGATTAATGATAATCAAGTAAAATAATTTTTTTTTTACTTTTTTAGGAGGTTCCAGATGTTGCTAGTGCTCATGGGAATACACAATGGATTCATGGACAATGCAACACCACTCTAATTCCTTTTGTATCTCAACCTCCAAGTCAAGGTAAAGCATTGTATTTTATAGTTGCTGTCTTCAGAACTTAGTTTGCTATAGTGGCTTACTTATTTTTCTTTGCTATTTCATTTATATCATACTTTTTAAATGAAAAAAAGTATCAAAACAATTGGAATACTGGACAATTGAGGAAGATTCAAGTTTGAGTTATTTGGTTTCGAATGGTAAAATCTGGCTCTTGATATAATTAAATATATCTTATGCGAATTATTTGAGTTATTTGGTTTTCTTGAATGTGGTTGGAGATGAGCTCTTGCTGATTAGTTTAGTATGCAAATTTATAGTGGCCTTACCATCATTAAAGTAGATCTACTACCACTTACTAGTTACCACTTACTAGGCTCTTGGCATGGCATAAATTAAGTTTTCACCTACATATGTAACTCCTATATCAAAGATAAGTAATTATAAGAAACAATGACTACAACAGTATAAGTTAATTGCTTTTGGCTCCTGTAAATGGTCAATGAGATCTTTAGTATGACTTAAGGAATGAATTTCTTTTAGAAATATATGTATATGCATGTAAATGTACCTAACATTAGATGCTAGTTCTCAAATGAATGTATACATTGAACCTAATAAATGCACAAGTGGTGGTAATCAGTGCATATATAATATTGGTCAATATAAATTTTAAAATTCTTAGTTAATAGTCAAAACCTATAGGGATAGAATTATAATAGTCTAGTGATAAAGTCCAAAATATATTGTTCCTGCAAAATAAAAATAGAGCAAACTACTTTATAATATGGATTTCTTTTACAAAACACCTCCATTAATAATATAAATATATACTCTAGAATCATCATAATTTAAGTACATTCAGTAAAAAATTTTACATCATAACTTTGAGACACTATGAAAAAAAAAAATAATCTGTTTGACACTTTTGTCTGCTGTAATTTACAACCAAATATGACGTTAACTGGGAGCAAAATCTCCTAACTACGATGAGAGATCTGGCTGGTTCTCTTTACTAGTTTGTTACTACAATAACTATTACTGCTAGTGTAATGTCAAGTTTGCACTAAAAAGTAGCTAATATGCTTTGGTACAAATTTCTTTGACATGACTCATGGTAGATTTATAATACCTTATAATCTTCAGCATTATCATTTTCTATGAACAAATTACAATATGTGCAGTTTCCAGCATAGGAGATAGGTTAGAAAGGTAACAGTTGAATCGAATTTAAATTTGAACCTTCAGTTATAAAGTTTTGCTATAATGTAATGTAATTTGATAAGATTTTTGATCATAAAAATAAATTCTGTGTCTAATGACAACTAGGTGTCTATTTTAATATTACAAATGGAGGAAACTGAATTATTATTCCTTTTTCCTTCAACAGGAACATAGTATATCAGAGAAAATAGCATTTTGTGGTGAATTAGAGTTGGATTTTCAGTAGGGTTTCAGATCTCCCAGCTCTCAGTTTTTCTTCTGGTCTCATATTTTTTGCACCATGAGTTCCTTGAACTATTGCTTTTAATGGAAAGGTATTGTTTTGACAAGTGTGTTTCAGTGTAATATATTGTTCAAAAACAGAGGTCTGTATGCAAATTGAAAAAACTTATGTTGCAACTTTTTGAGTAATAGTATCGATTATGCTGTTGCAAATTTCATAGTTTAGTAATATATGAAATCTTTCTGGATACTTATTATTGATCTGAGAAGCTGACCAATAATAGTAGATATCATAGAGGGGTTATATGATGCCAATGAATATCAGATAAGAAATTTCAGCTATTTCTAGAGCAATGATCTTGCAGCTGTTGTCTACTACCATGGCAATGTAATCAAGTCAAAGTAGATTATCATATAGTGGAAATGATACCACAAGCTATCTTTTGGATAATTATGATTCATGTATGTGTTTCTGTTCTGACTTCTGAGTTTTTGTTAAGTAGTATGTGCCTTTATTTAATGATCGATGCAGACTTGATCCCTATTATAGTTACCTCAAATATTTGAGAGATAAGGAATTAAAACTATATCTATAAATAATTAGAGTTATATTTTGGTGGATCATATCTTATTTTTGTTTTAGTCTAGCTTTATTACTCTTTCTATCAAGAAAAATTATATAGCATATAAATATATGATTCAGAGCAACTTTTTCATGGCAATTTCATGGCAATACTAATTATCGTAAAATATAGAATTATGATTTTAACGACAATTGTTGCGGCTGTAAAAGCTTAGACTTAGAGGCAATATTCACAAATTTTAACGGCATAAATATTTGCTAGTTTAAAATTTGAAAAAACTTTTCTCGATAATTATAATTGCCATAATATATGTTCTAACCTGTTGGGTATAAAATACCCCCAGCCGAAGTCCTCAACAGAATCAACGACTCCGCCAACAAGGCCGACCTTAAAAGAAGACTCCGTCCGGGCTCCTACGGGAGCCGGGCTTCATCCTCGACTCCAACGGCTGCAGACAGACTGCGCTCGGACTCCCACGGGAGCCGGACTCCGTCGATAACTTCAACAGCAAGTAGACTCCGCCCGGACTCCTACGGGAGTCGGGCTCCGTCCTCAACATCAGCTGCCGGTAAGCTCTGTCCGGACTCCTACGGGAGCCGAACTTCGCCTCTGACTTTAATTGCAGGAAGACTCCGCCCGGACTCCTACGGGAGCCGGGCTTCATCCTCGACTCCAACAGCTGCAGACAGACTGCGCCCGGACTCCTACGGGAGCCGGACTCCGCCAACAACTTCAACCGCAAGTGGACTCCGCCCGGACTCCTATGGGAGCCGGGCTCCGTCCTCAACGTCAGCTGCCGGTAAGCCTTATCCGGACTCCTACGGGAGCCGGACTTTGCATCTGATTTTGATTGCAGGGGATTCCACCCGGACTCCCACGGGAGCCGGGCTCCACCCACTACCCCAACCGCAAGGAGGACTCCGCCCGGACCCCTACGTGGGGTCAGACTCCGACCACTGCCGAACTTCAGCCGACAGATCTGCACTCCCAGGCCACAATCATGGCCACGATTCTGCTACACTTCCTGCGACGGATTCCGCGCAGCTCCACCACTCCCTGACAGGCCGCAGTAACGATCGCAGCACTACTCCACTCCCTACGACAGATCCCACGCAGCTCCATTACTACCTGACAGGCCACGATAAACAGCCGCGATCCTGCTCCACCTCCTGCAACGGATACCGCGCGATTCTCCCATCCGCTGGCAAGTCACGACAACAAACGCCGCCCCACTTCACGCGGCGGACTCCACGTGGCACGCCCCAGTGATAGCCACGGGTCCATTCCACTACTCTTTGCAGTAAACTCCGCCTGACCCTGGGCAGCCCACTGCCAGACGATTACAGATACCGCCATCAATCCGTTACCTCTCCCGCCTATAAAAAGGGGGACCCAGATACGTTATTCTATAAGCTCATTTCTTATCTCAAAACTCTGCTAAATTCTCCGTTCGAGCGCTCCATTCTTGTTGAGGCAGAGAACTGACTTGAGCATCGGAGGGTCTTGCCGGAGCAACCCCACCTCCGGTTTAGACTTCCCTTGCAGGTCCCGACGGTGACCGCGACTTCCCCGACTCTAGCTTCTCCGGCGCAAGCGGATTTTTGCACCAACAGGATTGGCGCTAGAGGAAGGGGGCGTCTTCGCAATACCCTTGTTCTTAAAGGAGTGCTCAACGGATCCACTTCCGGCCATCTTCTCCGGCACCCACTCTCCTTCCTTCATCTGATGCCTTCTTGCGAGGCCTTTGCACAATTATCTCCGGCTATGGTCGTCGATGAGGAGTGGCCAGATGACCGGCCTCTGCCGAATTCCGTCAATGCCATCTTGGGAGAATCCCGGTGGGGGACAACCAACATACCAGCTGCATCCCCCAAGCGAAAAAAAGTTGAAGAACCCATAACCTTTACCGAAGAAGACACCCAGGGAGTCCAATTTCCTCATGACGACGCGGTCGTAGTTTCCTTGAATATAGCAAGCTACGACGTCCGTCGCATTCTCGTCGACAATGGAAGTTCGGCCGACATCTTGTTCTACGATGCCTTTTCAAGAATGTCCACTCTTGGCGGTCATCTGAGACCGATTTGCTCCCCCTTGATAGGATTTACCGATGACGCCGTTCCGACGGAGGGAATGATAGCTTTGACTGTGACCGCGGGTCAGTATCCAAAGCAGTCTAGGGCTCTGATGAATTTTTTGGTGGTAAAGGCGCCATCCGCCTACAATGCAATCCTTGGCCGACCCGGCCTCAATGCTCTTCGAGCTGTCGTATCGACCTACCATTTGAAACTGAAGTTCCCCACCAGCCAGGGGATTGGAGAGGTCCGGGGAGACCAAGCCCTAGCTAGACACTGCTACAACATCGCCTTGCAAAGAAATGATCAATCGGACCCCTGTCCTGTCGATGGATTGGATGCTCGCGATGACCTCACTGAAGAGAGGGGCGGCCCAATCGAAGATCTAGTACCAATCCCTTTGAATGATGGGAACGCGGATCATGTGGTGCTAATTGGTTCCAACCTGGGGGAGGAGGTGCGGACGCGTCTTATTGATTTTCTACGAAGAAATGCGGATGTTTTCGCTTGGGTTCCAGCTGACATGCCGGAGATTGACACGGAAGTCATGGAGCATCATCTGGCTGTTGACCCAAAGCATCGACCGATAAAAGAAAAAATCCGGAGTCATGCCCCGGAGAGGCAGAAGGCGATAGCCGAGGAAGTGGATAAGCTTCTCAAGGCCGGATTCATTAAGGAAGTCAATTATCCTGATTGGATTTCCAATGTTGTTTTGGTCAAGAAAGCAAACGGCAAGTGGAGGATGTGTATAAACTTCAAAAAGCTGAATAAGGCTTGTCCAAAGGACAGCTACCCCCTTCCCAGAATCGACCAACTGGTGGACGCTACTTCAGGCCATGAGCTCCTCACTTTTATGGACGCGTTCTCCGGCTATAATCAAATTAGAATGGCATCGGAAGATGAAGAAAAGACAGCTTTCATCACTAATCGCAGCCTTTACTGCTACAGGGTCATGCCATTCGGCCTCAAGAATGCGGGCGCAACCTACTAACGGCTGGTGAACAAAATCTTTAAAGAGCAGATCGGTCGAAACATGGAGGTCTACGTAGATGATATGCTTATAAAAAGCAGGTCTTCCAGAAATCATGTCGCCGACCTCGAGGAAACCTTTGACGCTCTTCGAAAGTATAGAATGAAGCTGAACCTAACTAAATGCGCTTTTGGGGTAACCTCAGGAAAGTTTCTGGGCTTCATGGTATCAGGGCGCGGGATTGAGGCCAATCCAGAGAAAATTCGCACCATCCAAGAGATGACCGCCCCAAAGTCGATCAAGGAGGTTCAATGCCTCACAGGGAGGATAGCGGCTCTTAATCGCTTTGTCGCGAGGTCGGCCGAGCGATGCTTGCCCTTCTTTCAAACTCTCAAGCAGCCGAAGAACTTCTGTTGGACCTCTGAATGCCAACAGGCATTTGAAAAATTAAAAAGCTACCTTAGCTCACCCCCGCTGCTGGCAAAGCCTGAACCTGGAGAGGAACTATTTTTGTACCTGGCGGTCTCTCCCACGGCCCTCGCGACCGTCCTTGTCAAAGAAGAAACGAAAGTCCAGCAACCAGTCTACTACATTAGCCGCGCGTTGAGGGACGCCGAGACCAGGTACACCAAATTAGAAAAACTGACCTACGTCTTGTTGGTTGCAGCTCGGAGGCTCCGACCCTACTTTCAAGGGCACACCGTGACGCTACTCACTGATCAACCAATCAAGACGGTTTTGCACCGAGCTGACACCTCCGGAAGAATGGCAAAATGGGCGATTGAGCTCACAGAATTCGACATCAACTACAGACCTAGACCGGCAATAAAGGCCCAAATATTGGCAGATTTCATAGTAGAGTGCACCATCTCAGAGGAGGTCGAGCTTGAGCAAGGCGAAGTTGACGACCTGAAGTCTCACCCGAACTCCCCCAACGAAGAGGCCGATCCCTCCGATTGCTTTTGGACCCTCTATGTGGATGGATCTTCCAACATGGCAGGCGCAGGTGCAGGCCTGATCTTGGTCAGCCCGGAGGGAGTCATCGCGGAGTATGCTCTGCGTTTCGAGTTTTCCGCAACAAACAATGGAGCGGAATATGAAGCTCTGATCGCAGGATTAAGGATCGCCAAAGAGCTGGGAATAGGTCAACTCCGGGTACACAGCGACTCCCAACTAGTGGTGGGACAAGTCAGCGGGAGTTTCGAAGCGCGGGAGGATAGTATGACCAGATACCTTGAGAAGGTAAAGGAGCTCACCCCCGCCTTCAGCAGCTTCAGCATCAAACAGATTCCAAGGCTGGAGAATACCAGAGCCGATCTTCTCTCCAAACTGGCGACATCGGCTCCGGCCGAATTACCCAAAGGCATCCTCTTTGAAGTTCTAAAATACCCGAGTATAGAAGAATCGCGGCCCGTAATGGAGATCGACCGCGAGCCCAGCTGGGTCGACCCACTGATAATCTATCTCAGAGATGGAGTCCTCCCCCAGGATGCGAAAGAAGCTCGGAAACTCCGAAATCAAGCCTCGAGATACCTCCTGTTGGGTATAAAATACCCACAGCCGAAACCCTCGGCAAAATCGGCATCAGAATAGCTCCGCCCGGAGCCGGGCTCCTCCGCAACATCAGAACAACTCCGCCCGGACTCCTACAGGAGCCGGGCTCCGCCATCGACAGCAGAACAGCTCCGCCCGGACTCCTACGGGAGCCGGGCTCCGCCTCCGACATCAACTGCTGCACAGCTCCGCCCGGACTCCTACGAGAGCCGGGCTCCGCTCTCAGTATGAACTGCTGGTAAGCTCCGTCCGGACTCCTACGGGAGCCAGACTTCGCCTCTAACTTGGACTGCTGGTAAGCTCCGTCCGGACTCCTATGGGAGCCGGACTTCACCTCTAACTTTGATTGCAGAGTGCTCCACCCGGACTCCTACGGGAGCCAGGTTCCGCTTTCAGTATCCACTGCGGGTAAGCTCCGTCCGGACTTCACCTCTAACTTTGATTGCAGCACAGCTTCGTCCAGACTCCTACGGGAGCCGGGCTCCGCCATCGACAGCAGAACAGCTCCGCCCGGACTCCTACGGGAGCCAGGCTCTGCCTCCGACATCAACTGCTGCACAGCTCCGCCCGGACTCCTACGAGAGCCGGGCTCCGCTCTCAGTATGAACTGCTGGTAAGCTCCGTCCGGACTCCTATGGGAGCCGGACTTCGCCTCTAACTTGGACTGCTGGTAAGCTCCGTCCGGACTCCTACGGGAGCCGGACTTCACCTCTAACTTTGATTGCAGAGTGCTCCGCCCGGACTCCTACGGGAGCCGGGTTCCGCTTTCAGTATCCACTGCGGGTAAGCTCCGTCCGGACTCCTACGGGAGCCGGACTCCACCTACAACCCCAACCGAAAGGAGGACCCTTCCCGAACTTCTACAGAGGCCGGACTCCTACTGCTGCCGAGCCTCGATCAACAGATCCGCGCCCCTTGGCAGATCACAATAACAACCATGATCCTGTTCCACTTCCTGTAGCGGATTCCGCACGGCTCCATCATCCCCTGCGGCGGACCCATTACTTTCTGACAGGCTGTGCCAAACGGCCACGATTCTGCTCCGCTCCCTGCGGCAGGTGCTGCACGATCCCACTACTCGCTGACAACTAGCGGCAACGGACGCTGCTCCACTACCTGCAACAGGCCCTACGTGGCAGGCTATGACAATAGCCACGAGTCTACCCCACTACCCTTCGCAATAAATTCTCCTGACCATGGGCGGCCCACTACCAGACGGTTACAAATGTCGCCATCAATCCGTTGCCCCCTCCACCTATAAAAGGGGGACCACCCAGATACGTTATTCTCTAAGCTCATTTTCTTATCTCAAAACTCTGCTAAATTCTCCGTTCGAGCACTCCATTCTTGTTGAGGCAGAGAACTGACTTGAGCGTCGGAGGGTCTTGCCGGAGCAACCCCACCTCCGGTTTAGACTTCCCTTACAGGTCCCGGTGGTGACCGCGGCTTCCCCGACTCCAGCTTCTCCGGCGCAAGCAGATTTTTGCACCAACAGGATTGGCGCTAGAGGAAGGGCCTGTGTCTTCGCAGCACCCTTGTTCTTGAAGGAGCGCTCAACGGATCCGCTTCCGGCCATCTTTTCCGGCGCCCAATCCTCCTTCCCTCATCTGATGCCCTCTCACGAGGTCTCTGCACAACTACCTCTGGCTATGGTCACCGACAAAGGGTGGCCGGATGACCGGTCTCCTCCGGATTCCGTCAACGTCATCTCGGGGGAATCCCGGCGGGAAGCAATCAGCACATCAGCTGCATCTCTCAAGCGACAAAAAGTTGAAGAACCCATAGCCTTCACTGAAGAAGACGCCCAGGGAGTCCAATTCCCTCACGACGACGCGGTAGTGGTTTCCTTGAACATAGCAAATTACGACGTCCGTCGTATTCTCGTCGACAACGGGAGTTCGGCCGACATCTTGTTCTACAACGTCTTTTCAAGAATGGCCACTCTTGGCGGTCATCTAAGGCTGATTTGCTCCCCCTTGATAGGGTTTACTGGTGACGCCGTTCCGACGGAGGGAATGATAGCTCTAACTGTGACCGCGGGTCAGCATCCAAAGCAGTCCAGAGCCCTGGTGAATTTCCTGGTGGTAAAGGCGCCGTCTGCTTACAATGCGATTCTTGGCCGACCCGGCCTCAATGCCCTCAGAGCTGTTGTTTCAACCTACCATTTGAAATAGAAGTTCCCCACCAGCCAGGGGATCGGAGAAGTTCGGGGAGACCAAGCGCTAGCTAGGCGTTGCTACAACATTGCCTTGCAAAGAAGCGATCAGGCGAACCCCTGTCCGGTCGATGGATTGGATGCTCGCGATGACCTCACTGAAGAGAGGGGCGGACCAATTGAAGATCTAATACCAATCCCTCTGAATGATGGGAACACAGAGCATGTGGTGTTAATTGGCTCCAACCTGGGGGAGGAGGTGCGGACGCGTCTTGTGGATTTCCTCCAAAGAAATGCGGATGTTTTCGCATGGGTCCCGGCAGATATGCCGGGGATCGACACAGAAGTCATGGAACATCATCTGGCGGTCGACCCTAAACATCGGCCGACAAAAGAAAAAATCCGGAGTCATGCACCGGAGAGGCAGAAGGCAATAGCCGAGGAAGTGGATAAGCTTCTCAAGGCCGGATTTATCAAGGAAGTCAATTATCCTGAGTGGATCTCCAATGTTGTCTTGGTCAAGAAAGCAAACGGCAAGTGGAGGATGTGTATCGACTTCAAAAAGCTGAATAAGGCTTGCCCAAAGGACAGCTACCCCCTTCCCAGGATCGACCAACTGGTGGACGCTACCTCGGGCCATGAGCTTCTCACTTTTATGGACGCGTTCTCCGGCTATAACCAGATTAGAATGGCATTGGAAGATGAAGAAAAAATAGCTTTTATCACTAATCGCGGCCTTTACTGCTACAGAGTTATGCCGTTCGGCCTCAAGAACGCGGGCGCAACCTATCAGCGACTGGTGAACAAAATCTTCAAGGAGCAGATCGGTCGAAACATGGAGGTTTACGTGGACGATATGCTCGTGGAAAGCAGGTCTTCCGGGAATCATGTCGCCGACCTCGAGGAAACTTTTGGTGCTCTTCGAAAGTACAGAATGAAGGTGAACCCGACCAAATGCACCTTTGGGGTAACCTCAGGAAAGTTCTTGGGCTTCATGGTATCGGGGTGCGGGATTGAGGCCAATCCAGAGAAAATTCACGCTATCCAAAATATGACCGCCCCAAGGTCGATCAAGGAGGTTCAGTGCCTCACAGGGAGGATTGCGGCTCTTAATCGCTTTGTCGCGAGGTCGGTCGAGCGATGTTTGCCCTTCTTTCAAACCCTCAAGCAGCCGAAGAACTTCTGTTGGACCCCTGAATGCCAACAGGCATTCGAAGAATTAAAAGGCTACCTTAGCTCACCCCACTGCTGGCGAAGCCTGAACCTGGGGAAGAATTATTTTTGTACCTGGCAGTCTCTCCCACAGCCCTCGCAGCGGTCCTTGTCAAAGAAGAAATGAAAGTCCAGCGGCCGATCTACTACATTAGCCGTGCGCTGAGGGATGCCGAGACCAGGTATACTAAATTAGAAAAACTGACCTACGCCTTGTTGATTGCAGCTCGGAGACTCCGTCCTTACTTTCAAGGGCACATGGTGACACTACTCACCGATCAACCGATCAAGGCAGTTTTGCACCGAGCTGATACCTCTGGGAGAATGGCAAAATGGGCAATCGAGCTCACAGAATTCGATATCAACTACAAACCTAGACCAGCAATAAAGGCCCAAATATTGGCAGATTTCATAGTAGAGTGCACCATCCCCGAGGAGGCCGAACCTGAGCGAAGCAAAGTTGACGACCTGAAGGCTCGACCGAACTCCCCCAACAAAGAAGCCAGTCCCTCCGATTGCTTTTGGACCCTCTATGTGGACGGATCTTCCAACATGGCGGGCGCGGGTGCAGGACTGATCTTGGTCAGCCCGGAGGGAGTCGTCGCGGAGTACGCTCTGCGTTTCGAGTTCCCCGCAACAAACAATGGAGCGGAATATGAAGCTCTGATAGCGGGATTAAGGGTCGCCAAAGAGCTCGGAATAGGTCAACTCCGGGTGCACAGCGACTCCCAACTTGTGGTGGGGCAAGTCAGCGGGAGCTATGAAGCACGGGAGGACAGCATGGCCAAATATCTTGAGAAGGTGAAGGAGTTCACCCCTACCTTTAGCAGTTTCGACATCAGGCAAATTTCAAGGTCGGAGAATACCAGAGCCGATCTTCTGTCCAAACTGGCGACATCGGCTCCGGCCGAACTGCCCAAAGGCGTCCTCTTCAAAGTTTTAAAACATCCGAGTACGGAAGAGCCACGGCCCGTAATGGAGATCGACCACGAGTCCAGCTGGGTCGACCCACTGACACCTACCTTAAAGATGGGGTTCTCCCCCAGGATGCGAAAGAGGCCCGGAAGCTCCGAAATCAAGTCTTCCGGTACATCCTTTATGAGGGCAAATTGTACAAAAGATCATACTCCTTGCCCCTTTTAAGGTGTCTCCGGCCCTCAGAAGCTGACTACGCTTTATGGGAAGTACACGAGGGAGCTTGCGGAAGCCATTTGGGTGCCAGATCTTTATCCCACAAACTACTCCGCCAAGGGTATTACTGGCCAACGATGCATCATGATTCGATCGAATATGTCAAGAAATGTGATCGATCCCAGAGATACGCCAATATCCAGAGACAACCCGCTACCGAGCTCACACCCTTGAGTGCCCCATGGCCTTTTGCACAGTGGGGGATGGATATTCTTGGCCCCTTTCCCATGGCGTCCGGTCAAAGGAAGTTTCTCCTTGTAGCGATCGACTACTTCACCAAATAGGTTGAGGCCGAGCCACTAGCAAAAATCATAGAAGCGAAAGTGCAGGATTTCATCTGGAAATCAATCGTATGCAGGTTCGGTTTGCCTAGAACACTAATCACTGATAATGGACGGCAATTCGCGGGAGCCAGATTTGCTGAATTCTGTGAAGATCTAAACATCTCCCACAACTTCACGTTAGTGGCCCATCCTCAGACAAACGGCGAAGCTGAGGTAACTAACAGAACCCTTTTGCAGGGAATTAAGACAAGGCTTGAAAGAGCGAAAGGAACTTGGGCGGACGAGCTTTATCATGTGCTATGGGCGTACCGAACTACCCAGAGGTTGCCTACAGGGGAGACTCCCTTTGCTTTAGCCTTTGGTACGGAAGCCGTCATTCCGATCGAGCTTAAACTCCCGTCGGCATGAGTCGTGGCATTCGACGAACCCCAAAACACATAAAGTCTCAGGGCCAACCTCGACCTGCTGGAAGAAAAGCGGGAGATTGCTCAGGTTCGGATGGCGGCCTACAGACAGAAAGTTGCCCGGTATTACAACGCCCGAGTCAAGAACAAGGCATTTAAAGCAGGAGATCTAGTGCTCCGACGAGCTGCTGTCTCGCAACCATAGGACCAGGGGAAACTTGCCCCGAACTGGGAGGGAACTTACGAGGTCAAGGAAGTAGTTCGGTCTGAAACTTATTATCTTAAGGAGCTCGGAGGAGCCGACCTTCCGCGACCATGGAACTCAGAAAACTTACGGATGTACTACCAGTAATTTCGTCCTAATCAAAAAATGCGTGCCCATATGTCTTGGGACAATTCAAGCAAACTGTATTAAAAACAAGAGGGCAACCTCTTAAAGTCGAAGGCCCGGTTCTTTTAGACCGGACGGGGGGAGAGGCCTTACAACGCCCATATGTGCCCCCACAGCCCTGTTAGGGACAGGAGGAGAACCTCGCCCTAACTTGAGCAAAGTCGAAGGCCCGATTCTTTTAGACCGGACGGGGGGAGAGGCTTTACAACGCCCATATGTGCCCCCACAGCCCTGTTAGGGACAGGAGGAGAACCTCGCCCTAACTTGAACAAAGTCAAAGGCCCGGTTCTTTTAGACCGGATGGGGGGAGAGGCCTTACAACGCCCATATGTGCCCCCACAGCCCTGTTAGGGACAGGAGGAGAACCTCGCCCTAACTTGAGCAAAGTCAAAGGCCCGGTTCTTTTAGACCGGATGGGGGGAGAGGCCTTACAACGCCCATATGTGCCCCCACAGCCCTGTTAGGGACAGGAGGAGAACCTCGCCCTAACTTGAGCAAAGTCAAAGGCCCGGTTCTTTTAGATCGGATGGGGGGAGAGGCCTCGCAATGCCCATATGTGCCCCCACAGCCCTGTTGGGGACAGGAGGAGAACCTCGCCCTAACTGAAGCAAACCCGAAAACCCAATCCTTCTAGACCGGATGGGGGAGAGACCCCACAGTGCCCTAAAGTGCCCCCGCAAGCCAGGCTAATAACGCGAGGAGGACCTCACGCCGGCCCGAGCAAAACGAAAGGCTCGGACTCCTACGGGAGCCGGGCCCCAGCGACAAAGAAGACTTCACCCGGACTCCTACGGGAGCCGGGTTCCGCTCTCAGTATCAGCCACTGGTAAGCTCCGTCCGGACTCCTACGGGAGCCAGACTTTATCTTTAACTTTGATCGCAGAGGACCCCACCCGGACTCCTACGGGAGCCGGGGAATGCCTCCAACATCAGCTGCAGAACAGCTCCGAGGGAAACGAAAGGCTCCACCCGGACTCCTACGGGAGCCGGGTTCCAACGACAAAAAAGATTTCACCTGGACTCCTACAGGAGTCGGGCTCCATCGACGACATCAGCTACGGGACAACTACGCTCGGACTTCTACGGAAGCCGGACTTTGCCTAGGACTTTGGTTGCAGGAAAACGAAAGCTTTGTCCTGGCCCCTACGAGAACCAAGCTACTTCAACTTCAGGAGGACTTCTCTGTTCGGACTCCCAAGGGAGCCGGACTCAGCTCCGACTTCAACAGAGAAGAAACCCAAGCAGAAAGGAAAGCAAACAGTGCCCGAAGGCAACGGAAGCCTGGACCCCCAAATTCAAGCCCTAGGGGGGACTTTGGGCCCGAAGGGCCCCAAGCGAGCCTGCAGCCGTCAACGGAATCACAATTGGGTATCTTCGAACGGCGTAAGAACTGAAAAAGTAGCTTGGCAAATGATAACCCGACTAAAGAGGCCGCCGACGACCTTGGGACGATGTGACACAGACGAAGAGAAGGAAAGGAAAACGAAGAAGTTTGACAGACAACTATTTAATGCGAGATGCAGACGAGGTACCAAAATCTCTTTTTCATTTAACAAAAGTATACGTTACAGGACCCGGTGGGTCAGAAAAAAAAGAGAGAAAAAGAAGATACACGTCATTACAAGTCTCGCAAGCACGGTTCGGGCAGGACGAACCGGAGGCCGCTACGAACTCCTCTCTCCGTCTCTATCCTTCTCAGTCACGTTCTCCAGTGCGTGTAACAGCTCTCGCCCCATCTCGCCTCATTCTGTTTCCGAAGTCCCAACCCTGGCGGGAAAGGGGTGGGATAGATCTCCGGAGATGGTAAGGGCAACGGCGGCAGTAGCGAAGACCTGTTTCAAGAAGAACCGGAGTCACCTCGGAAGCGGTAGCGACGCCAGAGATGTGCGTCATCTCCAGACGCCCCACAACAGCCGCCACCCAAATTGCTCCGGCAAGGTCGGCATGTGCTACTTCCACCGTCCCCGCAACAAGTTCTACTGCCCCACTGTCGACGCCGACCGCCTCTGGTCTCTCTGCCCCGACGGCGTCAAGGATCCCATCATGGCTTATGACGACTGCTCTGCCCTCTTGACCGGTATCACCCCTCCTTGCTACTCCGAAATTCGCAGGCAGAATAGCTTCACCAACAGCCCCCATTATTAAACCCCTGTTGTTGAAGGAATTCTTCCTCGGGCCCCCTTTAAAACGACAGAGATTCTCACTGGCAGCCATTCTCCTCCTCGCCTTCCTCCAAGCCCTAAACATTCCCTCAAGAACGGCTTCCCGGGTGGAGGACATGGCGTAGGGACCCTCAAAGAAGAATTGGGGGGGGGGCTGAAGGAGGCAAGGACTGGTGCGAGGGAAACAAGACTCTCAGACGAAAGAAAAGTGCCAGGATGAAGCCACGAAAGGACTGAGGGGTTTAAATAACCGATGGATCCTAGCGCAATTATGGCGGCGAGTATTCCTGGGCCAGCTGGTGTGTGCCACATGTCGCGCTTATCCATTTCATTGCTATCGAGGGTTGACCACTCACAAATTCTCGTGGCACGACACTTGGGATCGCGTTCTAACGGGGGTTCTGAAAAGACTCTTCACCGAGAAGCGGGCTATGACGTACACGCATTAAATGCCAAAATATCTGGAGGCGGCAGTGCGCAGGATTCGAAGGGACGGTTCCGGCTGTACCCATCTTTCTCTCTGTGTACTTCCTTCGCTTGAAATTCAAACTCGGAAGTAGGGGGACTGGTGTTGGGTATAAAATACCCACAGCCGAAACCCTCGGCGAAATCGGCATCAGAACAGCTCCGCCCGGAGCCGGGCTCCTCCGCAACATCAGAACAGCTCCGCCCGGACTCCTACGGGAGTCAGGCTCCGCCATCGACAGCAGAACAGCTCCACCCAGACTCCTACGGGAGCCGGGCTCCGCCTCCGACATCAACTGCTGCACAGCTCCGCCCGGACTCCTACGAGAGCCGGGCTCCGCTCTCAGTATGAACTGCTGGTAAGCTCCGTCCGGACTCCTACGGTAGCCGGACTTCGCCTCTAACTTGGACTGCTGGTAAGCTCCGTCCGGACTCCTACGGGAGCCGGACTTCACCTCTAACTTTGATTGCAGAGTGCTCCGCCCGGACTCCTACGGGAGCCGGGTTCCGCTTTCAGTATCCACTGCGGGTAAGCTCCGTCCGGACTTCACCTCTAACTTTGATTGCAGCACAGCTCCGCCCGGACTCCTACGGGAGCCGGGCTCCGCCATCGACAGCAGAACAGCTCCGCCCGGACTCCTATGGGAGTCGGGCTCCACCTCCGACATCAACTGCTGCACAGCTCCGCCCGGACTCCTACGAGAGCCGGGCTCCGCTCTCAGTATGAACTGCTGGTAAGCTCCGTCCAGACTCCTACGGGAGCCGGACTTCGCCTCTAACTTGGACTGCTGGTAAGCTCCGTCCGGACTCCTACGGGAGCCGGACTTCACCTCTAACTTTGATTGCAGAGTGCTCCGCCCGGACTCCTACGGGAGCCGGGTTCCGCTTTCAGTATCCACTGCGGGTAAGCTCCGTCCGGACTCCTACGGGAGCCGGACTCCACCTACAACCCCAACCGAAAGGAGGACCCTTCTCGGACTTCTACAGAGGCCGGACTCCTACTGCTGCCGAGCCTCGATCAACAGATCCGCGCCCCTTGGCAGATCACAATAACAACCATGATCCTGTTCCACTTCCTGTAGCGGATTCCGCACGGCTCCATCATCCCCTGCGGCGGACCCATTACTTTCTGACAGGCTGTGCCAAACGGCCACGATTCTGCTCCGCTCCCTGCGGCAGGTGCTGCACGATCCCACTACTCGCTGACAACTAGCGGCAACGGACGCCGCTCCACTACCTGCAACAGGCCCTACGTGGCAGGCTATGACAATAGCCACGAGTCTACCCCACTACCCTTCGCAATAAATTTCCCTGACCATGGACGGCCCACTACCAGACGGTTACAAACGTCGCCATCAATTCGTTGCCCCCTCCACCTATAAAAGGGGGACCACCCAGATACGTTATTCTCTAAGCTCATTTTCTTATCTCAAAACTCTGCTAAATTCTCCGTTCGAGCACTCCATTCTTGTTGAGGCAGAGAACTGACTTGAGCGTCGGAGGGTCTTGCCGGAGCAACCCCACCTCCGGTTTCGACTTCCCTTGCAGGTCCCGGCGGCGACCGCGGCTTCCCCGACTCCAGCTTCTCCGACGCAAGCAGATTTTTGCACCAACACCTCCTTTATGAGGGTAAACTGTACAAGAGATCATACTCCTTGTCCCTCTTAAAATGCCTCTGGCCCTCGGAAGCTGACTACGCCTTATGGGAAGTGCACGAGGGAGTTTGCGGAAACCATTTGGGAGCCAGGTCTTTATCCCACAAGCTACTCCGCCAAGGATACTACTGGCCAACGATGCATCATGATTCGATTGAATATGTCAAAAAGTGTGATCGATGCCAGAGATACGCCAACGTCCAGAGACAGCCCGCCACCGGGCTCACACCCTTGAGTGCCCCATGGCCTTTTGCACAATGGGGGATGGACATCCTTGGCCCCTTTCCCATGGCGTCCGGACAATGGAAGTTTCTCCTTGTAGCGATCGACTACTTCACCAAATGGGTTGAAGCCGAACCACTAGCAAAAATCACAGAAGCAAAAGTACAAGATTTCGTCTGGAAATCAATCGTTTGCAGGTTCGGTTTGCCTAAAACCCTAATCACTGACAATGGGCGGCAATTCGCGAGAGCCAGATTCGCCGAATTCTGTGAAGATCTAAACATCTCCCACAACTTCACGTCAGTAGCCCATCCTCAGGCGAATGGCGAAGCTGAGGTGACTAACAGAACCCTTTTGCAGGGGATTAAGACAAGGCTTGAAAAAGCAAAAGGAACTTGGGCGGACGAGCTTTATCATGTGCTATGGGCGTATCGAACTATCCAGAGGTTACCTACGGGAGAAACCCCCTTTGCTTTAGCCTTCAGAACGGAAGCCGTCATCCCGATCGAGCTTAAACTCCCATCGGCACGAGTCGTGGCATTCGACGAACACCAAAATTCGCAAAGTCTTAGAGCCAACCTCGACCTGCTGGAAGAAAGAAGGGAGATCGCTCATGTTCGAATGGCAGCCTACAGATAGAAAGTTGCTCGATATTACAATGCCCGGATCAAGAACAAAGCCTTTAAAGCAGGAGATCTAGTGCTTCGACGAGCTACTGTCTCGCAACCTCAGGACCGGGGGAAACTCGCCCCAAACTGGGAGGGACCTTATGAAGTCAAAGAAGTAGTCCGGTCTGGAACTTATTATCTTAAGGAGCTCGGAGGAGCCAACCTCCCGCGGCCGTGGAGCTCAGAAAACTTACGAATGTACTACCAGTGACTTCATTTTAATCGAAAATCGCATACTCACATATCTTCGGACAATTCAAACAAACTGTATCGAAAATAAAAAGGCAACCTCATAAAGTCGAAGGCCCGGTTCCATTTAGACCGGATGGGGGGAGAGGCCTTACAACGCCCATATGTGCCCCCATAGCCCTGTTAGGGACAGGAGGAGAACCTCGTCCTAACTTGAGCAAAGTCGAAGGCCCTGTTCTATTTAGACCGGATGGGGGGAGAGGCCTTACAACGCCCATATGTGCCCCCACAGCCCTGTTAGGGACAGGAGGAGAACCTCGCCCTAACTTGAGCAAAGTCGAAGGCTCGGTTCCATTTAGACCGGATGGGGGGAGAGGCCTTACAATGCCCATATGTGCCCCCACAGCCCTGTTAGGGACAGGAGGAGAACCTCGCCCTAACTTGAGCAAAGTCGAAGGCCCGGTTCCATTTAGACCGGATGGGGGGAGAGGCCTTACAACGCCCATATGTGCCCCCACAGTCCTGTTAGGGACAGGAGGAGAACCTCATCCTAATTTGAGCAAAGTCGAAGGCCCGGTCCTTTTAGACCGGATGGGGGGAAGGCCCTGCAACGCCCATATGCGCCCCCCAAGAGGAAAACCTTGCCCTAACTTAAGCAACTTCGACCGATGGTAAGCCCAGCCCGAACTCCTACGGGAGCCGGACTCCATCGCCAACATCAACTACAGGACAACCCTGCCCGGACTCCTACGGGAGCCGGGCTCCACTGACAACAGCAACTGCCGATAAGCCTTGTCCGGACTCCTACGGGAGTCGGACTTTGCCTATGACTTTGATTGCAGGAAGACTTCACCCTGACTCCTACGGGAGCCGGGCTCTGTCCACGACGCCAAGGAAGGCTCCGCCCGGACTCCTACGAGAGTCGGGCTCCGCCCACAACTCCAACTTCAAGAGGGATTCTCCGTCCGGACTCCCACGGGAGCCGAACTTAGCCTCGACTTCAGCGAAAAAAAAAAAAAAAAAACTCCAAGCCATAAAGGAAGGCAATGGATCGCAATAGTGATGATTGAAAAACAAACAGCGCCCGAGGGCAAAGGAAGCTCGGATCCCCGAATTCAAGCCCTAGGAGGGACCCCGGGCCCGAATGGCCCCAAGTGAACCTGCAGCCATTGACGGAAAAATGACAACCGGATATCTTCGAACGGCGTAAAAGTCGAAAAGAAGCTCGACAAACAACTATTTGATGCAAGATGCAGATAAGGTAGCAAAATCTCCTTTTCATTTAACAAGGTATACGTTACAAGACCCGGTGGGTTAAGAAAAAAAAAGAAGATATACATCATTGCAAGCCTCACGAACACGGTTCGGGAAGGATATACCGGAGGCCGCTCCCAGCTGCAAACTTCTCTCCCTGTCTCTGTCCTTCTCAGCCGCGTTTTCCAGTGCGTGTAACAGACCTATCGGCTCTCGTCTCGCCTCGCTTCGCTCCATCTCCGAAGTCCCAACCCTAGAGGGAAAAGGGTGGGATAGATTTTCGGGGGTGGTAAGGGCAACGGCAGCAGTGACGAAGACCTGTTTCAAGAAGAGCCGGAGTCACCTTGGAGGCAGCGGTGACGCCAGAGATATGCTCCATCTCCGAATGCTCCATGACAGCCGCCACCCAAAATGCTCC